>NC_140287.1:12459580-12567080 GCF_964030765.1 Micromesistius poutassou
TTCTCTAGCTGTTCGATATCCCCCCCCCCACACACACACACACACACACACACACACACACACACACACACACACACACACACACACACACACACACACACACACACACACAATCCCTTTATAACAACACACAGGCCTACTTCCATACCCGTTCTCTTACGGCATCGTCCTGGAGCTGTGGCTCTGTGAGCAGTCAGTATGGGGACGATCCACTGGCGGCCCGGTAGACACTAAACTATGGATATATTGCAGTTGAGTCTCCGTAAACAGGCAGTCAGCAGGTACATGTGGCACTGTCAACAGGCAGTCAGAAGATACATGTGGCCCTATAAACAGGTAGTTTGAATATACTCCATTTGAAGGTCTGTAAACAGGCAGTCAGACGATGCTCCACTCGAGGCTTTTTAAAAAGCCAGTCAGAAGACAGTCCACTTGCCACTATAAACAGGCAGTAGTTTAAGACCCTCCATCTCTCTTTGAGATCTCCTCTCCATCTGACACCTGATCAGCACAGTTTCACTCCACAGGTTCTCTGGGGCTCTCTGGTTTCTCTCTCTCTCTCTTCTCTCTCTCTCTCTCTCTCTCTCTCTCTCTCTCTCTCTCTCTCTCTCTCTCTTTCTCTCTGTCTCTCGCTTAGTCTCTCTCTCTCAATCTCTTTCTCCGTCTCTCTCTATCTCTCTTGACACTGACCTGAGACCAGGGCCATAAGACACAAGCTTTCCTGTGTTTACCTGCACTGTTTGGTCTCAGTGATCTAGATCAGCTGTTTAGCTCACACACCGTGGAGGAGAGCAGGTCTGGGGCTTTTCTCTTAGCCTTTGCATTATTCAGTAAGTTGAATAAGGTGAAAGAAAACAGACCCAAGGAAGAAACGTAACAAAGGCAAAGCAACTAAAATAATAATTTAACTCTACATTACCATCAATATCTATTATCTAATTCGAGTATAATCTTCTAAATAAGCAATGTGTTGATCAAGTTTCACATCAGATATGCAACAACGTCAGGAATAAATAAACATATTGATATGTTAAGATTTCGCTGCCTCAGTCATGGGAGGGACAACTTTTATGCTGAAATGTATGTATTTTGGAAAATGTATATTATTTTGAATAGGATTCAAATTGGATTAGGCCTACCATTGATAGTGTTAAGGGTGCTGCAACATTTCGCCACTAGATGAGGCTCGCTGTACGTCTCATCGTTTCACTCGGCATCTCTTTACGGGCTGTCTTAAACAACCGAACAACCAATACATTACATTCCACTAAATCATTCCTGGACCGACAGTAAGGTATATAATGCTACAAAATGAAAAAAACGACCTTTAAATAAATATTTTGTTATCGGGATATAATGAATGGAGGAAGAGGGCAAAAGCGAAAGAGCAGGGGGCATGTAGGCCTATGTATGCTGTCACTGGTCACGTGATCCGGAATGTGGAACTTAATTCCTACGTTGGACTGTACCCAGCTGCTGAGCATCTGCCAGCTGCATATCAAAGGTTTCAACCCTTATCCTTCTTCTTCCTCGGGGCACCGTGCTGCCTGCTCACAGAAAACCATGGCGGGTGAGATATACTAGAGGACAATGGTGTCACACACACACGCACAAAAACACATTCTAGTCACACTGACATGGCGCTTCGGATGCGCAGGTCGAGTACATATTGCTTCTGTACCCATCGTCGCGGATTTAGTTATGCTTTAACATTGCCGGACACACGTTGGCTTTTTTTTTTAAATGGCAAGGTATCCATTGTATATAATTTATGCGTGTGACCTAGGCGTGGGAACGCGTGGCTTGCTTTGCTGGGAACCACAGTGGCTGCAGGAGTCGGTGCGTACGTGCGCCGTGGCCTTGTGGGGACCCGCGTAACATTTGTGAAGCGCGAACATTTGTGAAGCGCGAACATAATCGATGTTTCCGTTGTATTTTTAATAGTTAAATAAAATTTCAATAACAACTGTAATGCTGTTAAAGGGAGCTCAGTGGATATGACTATTCTGGTCCAGTGTTTCCTGGCCCGCCATAGGCTGCTACATACCTATTAACAAATAACTGTAAGAAACCGTACCCGGGTTGTGTAATTCAACTTCTGACAGCATCATCTAACGTTGCAAGAGCCATTGCAAGACTCTTATAGGCGCGATCTATCTTACCTCCACCAATAGGCACCCTGAATATACAGCGTGTTAATAGTCTATGGTTTATACCGCATTTATAGCAAATAAATAGCCTAAGTTAGTTATTGGTCATAATTCCTGCTCCATATAGCCTAGGCTAGACGAATTGTAAGTCTAAAACAGAATTGTAGACTTTTTGTCTAAAAATAACTGTCTCTCTTTAGAATATAATCTAACCTAGACTTTTACATATATTTATTATCAATATGACATACTTTTACACTGATAATATGCTGCAACAACCCAAGTAATGTAGAATAGAGAGATCCTCAATAATGTTACCATGTATGGAAAGTTATGAAGGGGAAAGGATGGTATTTATGTTATAACTCAAGATTGGTCATTACTCCAACCTCAGATTTTAGTGGGTTTAAGTGCATGCACTTAAGTGTGTGTATGTTTGTGTGTACTTGACTTGTGTCCATGCAGACCAAGCATTTGTGACACTGGCAACAAACGACAACTACGCCAAGGGAGCGATGGTCCTGGGGCAGTCGCTACGGAAACACAAGACAACCAAGAAACTTGTGGCCCTCATTGGCCCCCATGTTGCCGAGCCCTGCAGGTTAGACCCTACTTTGTCACACACACACACACACACACACACACACACACACACACACACACACACACACACACACACACACATATTATGGGCTAGGAGGGTGTGTGTGTGTGTGTGTGTGTGCGTGTGTGTGTGTGTGTGTGTGTGTGTGTGTGTGTGTGTCATAACATTAAGGCGCATTAAGGGGTTAAGGCATTTCTCTTAAAGTTTCCTACAGTTACTCTGCAGTCATTGCGGTTCAAACCAGGAATCTTTCCACTTAAACACCATAACCCCTAGAATACCCTGCTGCCCCATTGATTGGGTGTCCTCATCATGTCTGTCCAAGATGTGACTTGGACAGACATGATGACGCACACTACTAATTTCCTATTTTCTAACGACCTAAACTGTCTTGCTTGTTATGCTTGTATCGTTGCATTGTGGTTCTCCTTGCTCTTTGGAGGGCTACGGAGAGGCGGTGCCACACAAATGTGGTGGGAATGAGACTGCAACTGTGATCAAGGGCTATACAAAAACAATTGATTTGACCTGACTCTGAATAGCCTTCGGTGTCCCGAAGCCGAAGCGTATAAATCATTAACAACAACGATGAACACCATGTGCCGCAGGAGCGTGCTGGAGTCGGTGTACGACGAGGTGCGTCTGGTGGACGTGATGGAGTCCGGGGACACGGCCCACCTGGCCCTCATGAAGCGCCCGGACCTGGGGGTCACCTTCACCAAGCTGCACTGCTGGACCCTCACACACTACAGCAAGTGTGTGTTCATGGACGCAGACACCCTGGTGGGTCCATCTCCTCAAGTCCCACCTACACCGTAGTCCGCCTCCACCACTGTGCCAACAGTCAAGATGTATTTATGCATGGGCATGCGGATTATGACTATGATATCAATTGTGTTATTATTTAAATGTGGAAATACACTATATTGTTAGAAGCAAGCCCCATTTAAGTTTGTGATTCAGACTTTAATTATTTATTTTATTTTGTGGGTGACCAAGGCATAGTCACCATGTTACATGGTAATATTGCGATCATAATCTAATATTGTATATTGTACCATCGCAATTATACCATGGATACCAACTAAATCAAATATATATTTATCTACTTCACAGGTGTTGTCTAACATAGATGAACTGTTTGAGAGGGAGGAGCTATCGGCAGCTCCGGATCCCGGTTGGCCAGACTGTTTCAACTCCGGGGTGTTTGTGTTCACGCCGTCCAATGAGACGCACCAGAAACTGCTGGCATTCTGCAGTGAGAACGGCAGCTTTGACGGTGAGACCATGTCGTCCTTATGGTTCACATCCAGAGTAGCATCTGTATTGTGGCACAGTGTCTAGTATTTATCTTTACTTTGTGAATTACTTTGCCACAGTGCCAACATTGTCGAGATGTGACAACACAATCATTTGTCAGTATTACCAAGGAGGATTTATAGTGGTCTAGTGGACAGGGTACTCTCCGGATTCGAAGCCCAATGTCCGCATCCTACCTGTTGCCCTTCATGAGCAAGATGCCTCAACCCTTACCTGCTCATTAATGACCTGTATGTGAAGTCACTTTGGATACAAGCATTGGCTCAATGACAACATTATGAATCAGTCACACAAGGTATTCACAGCCCCCGCACCGCCTATTCCAGCAGCCACCCGTTTCAGGCGAATCACAGGTGTGATTCGTGTGATTCGAGGCAACTATGTCTCCCAGCGGCTCTTTGTTCTTCAGCACTGGGTGTTTTTATACTCCAAAGATCACACAAGCATACACACATGCACACACTCAGACATACAGAGAGACTCACACACACACACACACACACACACACACACACAAAGACACAGATACACATACACACAGACAGAGATAGACACACACACACACACACACTGGTTTAATAGAAGATGCCGTTTATGTGTGACTTTGTGCCGCCTGCCGGCGAAGCGGTGCATTACCCTTAAGAGCTATTATGTTGAGTAATTTAAGAGTAATTGACACTGTGACGTCATGGAACGACATAAAGGGAGGTGTCCTCTATCTGCATGGCATGGTACCAGTTCCTACCTCCTTCTGACGCAGACGTGTGATCGATTTAGATCATTAGCGCTTAGCTTGGCTTAGCTTTTATTCATGACAAGACAAGACTACTATTTTGGAGCATTGACCCAAATATCTCGATATTTCGATATATCGCGAGATCTCCAAATCTGAGTCAGAAAATGCTAAAAGTTTTCTTCTTCTCCTGTGAGTAGCTCTTCTCATAAGAGTGTTATGGACTGATGAGTGTCAGACCTATTCATGTACAGTAACTCTAGACCTTGTCTCCCAACGCGTGACAAAGTTACCCTCCACCCACCTTCTACGCCAACCTGCTGTTGAGAGTGTTGTGGGTGTAGTCTGACGTAGCTAACCCTTGTTAGTAGGCTTATCTGTCTCTGTTCCAACTCACCCCCCGCCCTTTGCAGGCAGTGGTACAGAGCCTGTGTGAGCACATATGAGTGTGTTGGTTTATGTGTGTGTGTGTGTGTGTTTGTGTTTGCCTGTATACTTGAGTTTGTTTGTGATGGTGTATAACTATATGTTGTGTGTAGGCCATGCATCATTCCCTGGCTGTGCTGTCAACATGGCTCTCTAGTTTCTATTAATACTAGTCAGAAAGACCAGGAGTGCATGTGCGATAGGGATCAGGTAAGTGGGGTTAGGGTTGTAAAATCCAATGTATTTGTAATGCCCTTATACACTGTTATGGTGTCAAAGGGCCTCACTGGCCTACATTACAGAGGCAAACGCATATATACAGCCAGGGGGGTCAGACAGGTATAAACTGATGCCCTTGCTAGTTTTGAGTGCATTTTTTTTTTTTTTACTTGAATCAAAATAACTTTAAGGGGATGAACGTTTCTACATATTTGTATATTTACTTCGAAAGAGGATCCTGTTTTACCCTAACATTACATGTTGGTTATCTTTATGCAGATCTATGTCGTACTAATATGATTTATTTATATATTGATATGATATATATTGTGTTTGTGTGTTTGTTTGTTTGTGTGCACACCTGCAGGTGGAGACCAGGGTGTTCTGAACAGTTACTTCAACACCTGGGCCACCGCAGACATTTCCAGGCACTTGCCCTTCATCTACAACCTCAGCAGCATAGCCATCTACTCCTACCTCCCAGCCTTCAAACAGTCAGTCATCACACACACACACACACACACACACACACACACACACACACACACACACACACACACACACTCAGCAACGTTTTGGTGAGCAGGCATATGAACAAAGATGTGAAGTTAAACGCTGAGATAAACCGCCGACAAGCCTAATCCTATCTCGAACGTGGCTATGAACATCAACCACTGCAGAGCAGAGCCCCGTAAAATCACACCCACCTTCCCGCCGGTGTCTCTCTGTCTTGACGTCAAAGTGAATAGTTAAAGGCATTTGGATGTCACAAGAACAATACCACTTGTGTTCAGAGCAGAGTGGAACGTTCACAAAACATTTAGAACAAAAATATATATTTTAGGGTCACCTTTTAAGATCAGTGTAAATGGTGTAAACCTCAGTCAAGGTAAATCTCTCCATGTCTGTGTGTGGGGAGAGAGAGCATTGAATTACAAGAACTTTGAACAAACCCACTCAGACAGAGTAAGCCAGTGTGTTGTTCAGTTGTTTGGCCGAGTTTGGTCTGTTTGTTCCGTCTCTGGTTTCATCTCGTCACCGTCCAGAACTTTATTTGTTCGATTTCCACCACAGCCACATCATACAGTGGCTGTGGTGCACAGCCAGGAAATGACCTACCCCAATAACCTGTGTAACCTGTGATTCAATAAAGTAAAAAAAATACAGAAGATACAACTTTGCCCAGTGTTCTTAACCATGAGGAACTGTTCGTTACTACTGACCCCTAATCCTTCCCCGCAACCTGACTCTGACCCGGTGTGATTTCTCTCACTACAAAGGTTCGGCCACGAGGCCAAGGTGGTGCACTTCCTGGGAAAGGTGAAGCCCTGGAGCTATTCTTACGACGCCCAGAGCGGGGAGGTCAAGGGTCACTCCGTGGCGCCCGGCCTGTGTGAGGTGCAGCCCGACTATCTGCACCTGTGGTGGGAGTTCTACTCCAGCACTGTGCTGCCTGCTCTGCTGGAGGCCTATGGAGACACGCCCTTCAACACAGGCTGTGTGGATGTAAGTTGGCTTTGTCTCTCGGTGTGTGTGTGTGTGTGTGTGTGTGTGTGTGTGTGTGTGTGTGTGTGTGTGTGTGTGTGTGTGTGTGTGTCAATCGTAGCTGATTGTATGATCCCTGTTATACTGATTATCGCCAAGCTTTTGTGTATGAAATGTGGCTGGGATAAATTGTTTGCCTGTTCACATGCAAAGCAAAGGTAGAAGTAAATGTATTGGCCGTATCTATGGAGTCTATTTCTATGGAGTTTTACCTATGCCTTAAAACTAAATAAAATTGGTTAAAAGTGCATGGTAAAAACATTTAAATCTATTTATTATTTATTAAATTAATTTCTACAGATCACTCCATTTTCCACACAGACAAAAATGGAAAAAAATATATATTTCGAGTAACTTATTCATGCTTATTGGTTCTTCCCAAGATTTGTTCCCAGAAAATCAACTCACCATATCACCTTCTGGATTTTTTACCAATAACTGTTGGTTTCAGCTACAGAGTTTCTCTGAAGGAGAATGTTTTACATTCTTTTTCACTATCACAAACTCTGGTCATCTGAAAAGGAAGTTAAACATTAACAGGACATGGGAAACAAAGGGTCCGTCGGACATGAATCTCTAAATTGCACGACAGCTGTGTGAAACATGAGGTATTGCACTATATCGCTGTGCCAGCAACATGAATGTGAATCTCACAGGAATTCAAAGGAAAATTGGGATTTCTCCTTATAAGGCAGGAAAGCCAATGTCTCACAACACCTTCTATCGCTGCTCCATTGAAACTGTGCTCACCTACGGCATCCTGTTGTGGTATGGTAGCAGTTCTGCTGCAGACAGAAAGTCACTGCAGAGGACTATAAAAACCGCCCAAAACATCATCAGCAAACATGGACACCATCTTCAACTCTCGATGCTTGCAGAAGACACATAACATTCTGAAAGACTCATTCCACCCTGCCAATTATCTGTTTGAACTGCTGCCCTCAAGGAAACGTTACATGTCCATCAGAACACACACCACAAGATTCATGAAGTTTCTATCCCAAATCTATCACCATACTAAACTCTGACCTGAAAACAAACCCACTGAGTTCTGACAGCATTAATCAGTACTTAATGCAATGCTCTGCACTTTATATATTTTGCATTTTTTTTTTATTTCTACTGTTTTAATGCATACAATGGCACTGAGTTGATGGTATAGTAGTGTATGACGACATGAATGTACTGAGTGAATGAGACGATGAGAATGTATTTTCTATTGACTATTTATTATGCTACCTTTCTTTTTAATGAGTCCAGTACGTACAAGTGCATTGAATTTCGTTGTATTCCTGTGCAATGACGAATAAATCTAATCTAATTTAATTTAATCTAAGGCTGCTGGCTCTTGGCCCTTGTTGCATCCATCATTGCTTCATTCATTATTTCTCTGTATTTTTTTGTTTCATCTAGGAGAAGTCCCATGAAGAGATAAGAGAGATATTGACATCGACAGCCCATGTCGCCTCCTCTTCCTCCTCCTCTTCTTTCGCTCCTTCTTCTTCTCCTCCTCCTCCACCCAAGGTTCCCTCCGAAGAGAGGAAGAAGCGCTGGGAGGCGGGCCAGGCGGACTACATGGGAGACGACTCCTTTGTTCACATCGAACGCAAACTAGACTCCTTCCTCAAGTAAAACTGGTGGAGGCGAGGAGTAGAGAGAGGACGAAGGAGGGGAGGGAGTGACGAAGAGAAAGAGCAAACTATTGTAGGCTTCGGTGTTCCAGGAGGGCCATTCCACAGCCACCCCAACCAATAAGAAGAGCTTGATTCAGAGGGATGAGATCCTTCAAAAAAAAAAAGTATGCTCTTTGGGGGTGTGAGCCGCCCTGCGTTCTGTCAAGAGTTAACAAAGCAATGGTCTTAAAACTGCTGCTTATGTAGAATATAATAGATTAATATATTAACAATATAATCAGTCTTCCAGGAGCTGGGAACGTGTTAAAAAGCAAAAGCAGCCACCAAGCACCTCCAAGATACCGCATTGGACATCGGGAACAAATAATGTTACCAGGAGGCTTTTATTTTGAAGGAGATCACTCGTGAATATTGTAGCACCACTCGCTGCCAATCTCCAGTGTTGCCAATCTCCCTTCTTCAATTGATTAGGTAACTGGTGTGAACACAAACCCAGACCAGGTTGATATCTCACGGTGGTCCCACCTCACCGTAGCCCCCCTACACCAGCTCCCCCGTTAGTCCTGTGATGTTTTGCATGGCACAGAGCTTCCCTCACTGAACGAAACTCAAAATCAATGTAAAACACCGAAGATGAGAAATTCTTGTATTGTGTCCGTGCTAAGATGACAAAGGTTTATATTATGCAGTTTATGGTGTGATCCCAGTCACCCCCTCCCCCACCCTCCTGCATGTACTTCTACCTGCACAGCAGCCAAACCTCAAGAGAGAATATATTTTTGTGCCATGATCCAGTGTTCTTCAAGTGTTATAGTGTGTCGTAACCAGCTGCCTTACCGCTGTTCACTGTTTACAAAACCCTTTATTTACTATCCACTGCTGCAACGATCACACCCAACTCTGCTTCTCGGTTGCTAAAAACCCCACAGAAACGATCACCCACTGTAGACTGATCCTATCGTCTTGAGTGTAGTGGCTAGGGTGTCCGACTCCCAGCCGAAAGGTATTGGATCGATACGCCAATGTCCACAGCCTAACCCTGTAGGCATCCTTGAGCAAGATACCATAACCCTTAAACTGCTCCATTAATGACCCAATTGTGAATTCACGAGGAGTCGCTTCAAATTAAAGTGGCTACTTAATGACGATAAGTCATTAAGAATATGCCTGGGTGTGGAAGTTAGCCACAGCACTGTGAGATGAGACAGACAGGCACCGGTCTGTCTGTTTCTTTAACTGTACTACTTTTTGGTCAACGCAAAAAAATAAATAAACTGGTGATTAGCAGTGGCTCTTCACACTGTTGTCTTTCTGACCTGAAAGATGCAGAATTCATAAAAATAAAAAGATACATTTCAGGATGAACCTTTATTGCACGTTGGCGTACATCTGGTGAAATGGAACACATTTTGATTATTCTTCTCAACCAAGTAATCAAGTTTAATAGAAAACTCTGGTGTGCATTGATCTGGTCCATCAGAAGAAGACATACAATATATACAACCACACATTTTAAATTGCTTATGAACACACAACTCCTCACACTTGAATCCTTTGAACTAGGTAGATAGAAAACACAGTATGTTTGAAATAGATCATTACTCTTGTATGGTTTACACAAATGCAAGTCAAGAAAGAAAGAAAAACGTCAAACGGGAAAGTCCGCTGGTGACAGTAAGGATTTTGCTGCATTTCTGGTAGATACTGTACAACTTAGAATAACAACAATGGCAGAACGGCCATGTGTATAAGAAATAATATTGCACATATAAAATAATAGCTACATTTCAAATAAGACACTGCAAACAAAACAATGAGGAATACCTGTTGGGGGAAAAATGACAACATAACTGAGGGCCATTGGCTCCGCCCACCACCTACAGTTCCATCAGGGCTCTGATGTCATCAATGCGAGATGCTTTCCTGTCAGTGTTTTTGGCGCCGAAGGCCTTCTCCACCAGGTCCTGCTTCCCCCTCTGGATTTTGACCATGTTCTCTTCTACCGAGTCTTTCACTATGAACTACAACCAGACAGAAGCAAAGGAAACTGACACCATGAACTACAACCAGACAGAAGCAAAGGAGTCCTTGACAATAAACTACAACCAGACAGAAGCAGAGGAATCCTTCACCATGAACTACAGTCAAACAGAAGAATCCTTGAAGATGAACTACAAAAAGGTAAGGCACTGCGTTCGATGTCCACACTGCCTAACTGTAGGCCTCCTTGAGCAAGATGTCGTACCCTTACTTGCTCCTCAATGACCTGTATCTGAATCCACAAGTCGCGTTGGATAAAAGCATTGACAGTAACCATCGAGAAGTCTGTTTACTCACCTTAGTGACAAAAACCTTCCTTGTTTGGCCCAGGCGGTGACAGCGATCGATGCACTGCTCTTCAGCCGCGGGATTCCAGGCCTAACACGGACACAAACAGTTTGTATGCAGTATACTTGAGCTCTCAACTGGACCAAAAAATATAATCTGAAGATATAGATATATAACAATTTTTTTGAATCTTTTTTGTTGTTGCAAAGGGGAGTGCAAGAACGGCGGCACAAAGGCTTTAGTAGGTCACGTCAAGTTGGTTGGGAACATTCAACTGAACATCTCATTAACATTAAGTAGACATTAATAACCAGACAAAAAAGCCAAACTAATCTTTGCCGTTTTATCTAAATTAAAAACTGCTCTGAACAAAAAATAAAAAGACTGGAAAAATGTATCCTGCACTCTGTGTGCTGTGCTCTTAAACATTTTAAAACATAATTCTAGTTCTTCATTGTGTCGCGCTTCGATTTGTGGCAGATTGCTCCGTATGCTTTGGGCTTCACATGAATGAGTTTCAGAGTCAAAGCGGCCACCAGTCAGGTGTGGCATCATCGTCCTCCGTCATTACACATTGGAATGTACTGTACATTATGTTTTTCTTATTTGTAGAATCTTCGAATGGAGATTTTACAGCCTTACTGTATACTATTGAGATTTTACAGGAATAGATTGCACTTGGGGTGCATCTCAACAGCCAATCCACATGGCCTGGCCTCCCAAATCTCCAGTATCTCCTCGATCACCATTGTGCCCACTGTTCCAATCTTTAGTAAGCAGCAACAGTAACAGTAAGCAGCAACAGAATCAGCCTTAAGTGGCCAAAGAAGCGGCTTCAGGCGTCCAGTTGACATAACACAATCCCTTCCCGTAGGTGCTTGGCCGTTTCGCATCTTCTTCATTGGCACTCACCGGTTCCATGAGGAAGACGTGGGAGGCTGCAGTCAGGTTCAGTCCCACCCCTCCGGCCCTTAGAGACAGCAGCATCACAACGGGGCTGTCGGGGGCGGAGCTCTGGAACTCCTGGATCACCTGAGCCCGCCTCTTCTGGCTCAAGGTCCCGTCCAATCGCACAAAGCTGAAGCCCTGCTCTCTGCAGAGGGAGACAGAAGCTACTGGTACACTGTTGTTGACAGACGGAGGTTGCTCTGATGTCTTTACAACTAGGGATGCACCGATTCCACTTTTTCTCAGAAAGTACAAGCCCTTGCATTGGGGTACTTGCCGATATGAGTACCGATACAAGTACTTAATAATACCAATACAGTTTAAAGAGCCGGGGAATTCGAACACTTTGAGAACTTAAAAAAATGTGTTTTGGGCTGAGAGTTCTAGGAAAGAGCGGGGCGTTAGTACCTTTGTTGTGTATGAGCGCTATAATGAGCGATGTTTATATGACATGCTCAACAGCATTCGCTGGAACGTTCACATAGTGTTTTGGGGAGCATGGCAAACATAGGATTCTCCCCCCTTTCTCTCTAAATTGGGGACTTATTTCAGTAACAGTGATAAAATGGCATAGATCACTATGTTGACAATTATATAAGACAAATGACCACGTTTAAAAAAACTCAAAAGGTTTTGGTGGTATCAGGTGTTTTTTTACATGAGCTTGTTCGAGTACTGGTGTATCCCTATTTGAACTGAATAACAAGGCAGTAAGGCTCCAGTGTATTCATGTCATGTCATGTCATGTCATGTCGTCTGTGCGCAGGCACGTTTGTGTAATATCCGTGTGCGTTGTGTGGGCATGCGGGTGTGAGTTACCTGAGCGGGGTCTCCAGTATGCTCAGGAAGCGTGTGAACTGAGAGACCACCAGACACTTGATGCTGTGGTCCTCAGAGCGTATCCGGAGTAGGTTTGCCAGCAGTGCCTCGACCTGAGCGGGCACAACAACCACACACCACTTCAGTCACATGCCGGTACTAGCACATCACACAACTACATCGTAAGCGGGCATTGGGGTGGAGCCTGTGGGGTGTTGTGATGAGCCAAGAGAGAAAGTTACTGTGGCTGTGATCTGACATGGCCATCTTATATTGTAGTCCACAATATACTGTAAGGACGGGACATGGCAGGGACCTCACGACAATGATTTATGAGTGCCGATACAATGTACGACATGTATTGAGATTCTGTAAATAGTGGATAGGATAAAAAAATTAATGTGGTTGAGGTCCTACAGGGTCGTTGGTGTCCTACATTATATTGATGTAGTTTATAATACGGTAATGCTAGATCAGTTTATTCTGCTGCAGTGGTGTAGGGGGGGCAACAGGTGGGATGGGGGGAGCATCAGGGGACGTACCTTGGAGCTGGTCCTCCACCCCTCACTGCGGGCTCCGTCCTCCTCCCCCTCCAGCTCCTCTGGTGGGACCTCCACCAGCTGGCTGATGGAGATGGTGCTCCTGCACAGGGGGCAGCGTGCCGACTCCTGGAACACACACCCGTTCACCCCAATTAAATACTGCCCTGTGTCAAGGGAGATCCTAAAAGGTGACATATTATATCACCAGGTGTGATTAGCCATTACAAGCCGTTTTGAAAATCTGCCTCTTCTGACATCATCGGTGGGCGTGTCCACCGAGATGGATGACGGATAGATGAGCAGTGTTTGCTACAGTCCACTGGAAAGGCTGGTAGACTGAACTATACAGCACACTTCTTGGTGGACACGCCCACTTGTGATGTCTGAAGAGGCAGATTTTCAAAACGGGTGGTATAAGGTATGTCACCTTTAACATCACATCCGTCAATATCACAATTCATCAAGTAGTGTGGAATATGTATATTTTATCTACAGTATGTCATTTCAAACTAATTAAATGTCTTGTTTGTGTCTATTTGCTCGTTTGACACTTTTTATTGCAGTTTTGCCCGAAAAGTACTTCACAAGAATAAGGGTGATTGATTCAACATGAAGGCAAATAATAAAAGTGTGTACGGACCTGCTCACTGGCGACCACCTTGGCGATGCAGGGGCGGCAGTAAACGTGCGCGCAGTGCGTGATGACGGGCAGCTGGACAGACTCCAGACATACAGCGCACTCCTCGTCCAAACCGCTGGCCAGGACGCTCCGAAGCTTCTCCACTAGGCGCTCCCGCAGCTCTGCCGGCGTAGCAGCAGCTCCTGCTGGCCAGGAGGAAGACGTATACATCCGGAGAGTTGGCTACTAGTAGATACAACGTACCGCCATCCGCTGGCCAAAATACTACATTGCACCCAAAACCAATATTCAGAGATGATTGTATTTGATGCTTTCTCAATTAACCATCTTTGGTGGTCTGGATTTGGCTTTCTGGACTATGAAATCCTTTTGACGGCCCCCAAAGAATTTTCACTGTTGAAAAAAATATTCTGACAGGGAAAGGGTTTTACCCATAGAGTTCCGCGGGGAGTGGGTGAGTACGTACTCAGGTCGGAGGAGATCTTGGCCAGGAGGTCAGAGTGACAGCAGTGCTGCCGCAGCCTCATCAGGATGGCCAGCACATCGGCGTAGTTACTAAGCACCGTGCCCACAGCCATGTATCTATTCACGGAGCACACATACACATAGACACACATTTTCAGAGTCAACTATACATGAACATGCTATATAGAGTGGAGAAATTTGGTTGACAGTTAGCCATCATATTATGTATTCATGACCTCATGCTGTGATTTTATTTGAGATAAAAGAGCCCCTATTAGAGCCATGTTGTATATATTATCCTTAAAAAAGACGAGAATTCTTTAGACCGCAGCTCATTTCGACCCATCTCCCTTCTGAATGTGGATGGTAAACTACTAGTCAAGATGTTAGCTCGCCAATTTGAAACTATATTACTCTCCATTATATCCGATGATGAAATATTGTAATGTATGTCTGAATGACTTATTTGTGTTTTTGCACTAATTGCAAAAGCAAAAAACCTGGGGGGTGAAAAAATAGCCCCTACTTTACCACCAGGTGTGATGTGGATGAGCCATTCCACACTTGACCCTATAGTGACGTTCCATGTGTGTCCATCCAGATGTTATGAAAACCCTTTGATGTGATTCAAGCACTCCACCTGCGGATGGTGCTCTGGCCTTCCAGGCGTGCCAGCTCATACTCGTCCCTCTCCTGCGGCGTCAGCTCTACCTGCTCCACACAGACCGTCTTCTCGGGCAGGGCCACCAGGGGACGCCCGGCGACCGTGCTGCTCTTGGTCCTCCGCAGCGTGATGCACCGGACCAGGGTCTGGAGGTTGCTGTGGTTACACACAGGATTACAGCCGAGATGAGTCGCTACCCGGCATCGAATGGCCTGACCTCAATCGAACACAACATCTCTGTAGTATTATAATTATACTGTAAAAAAATATAGCATAAGATGGGGATATTTTCAAACTGGGATAAATAAAGTACAGTGTGTGTGTGTGTGTGTGTGTGTGTACCTAGTAGTGTCTGTGTGTGTGCCTGCTAGTGTGTGCGCATGTGTGCGTGTGTTAGTGTGTCTGCTAGTATGTGTGTGTGTGTCTGTGTGTCTGCTTGTGTGCGCATGTGTTTGTGTGAGTGAGAGAGAGAAAGGGCAATGGAATAGAATTAAAAGAAAAGTGATCATGAGTGTGATTTTGATAAAAAGGCTGTAGTGGCATAACAATAAATTCATATCCAACAGTGGGTGAGTGGGTGCATGTGTGCGTGAGTGCAAATTAATGTGGTAACGCACGACAGGCCAGCTCGGTCGCCCTGGGAAACGGGCCTCGCGATTACTCGGTTCCACCACTCCTTGATGTCAAAGGGCTTGAGGCGCAGGAAGGCCAGCAGCATCCACAGGTCCTTCAGGCTGTTCTGGATGGGAGTTCCTGGAGGGAGGGGGGGGAAGAGGTTGGAGGTCAGCACATCTCTATGGAGACCGGCTTACGTCTACTAAGAAGTCGTTTCTTTGGAAGATTGCCATTTAACAATAGACACTTTGAGACATTGTTACTTGAGTGTATTCAGATGTTAACTGGTAGGGTTTGGGCGACTGGTTCAAAGTTGACTAAAGGTTAGGCTATTAACAGTTGGGGGGAGTCAAATCCAATACTTCTCAGTCAGGTGTAAACCCTTTTATCTCGCAGTAAGAGCTCCAGTGTTTATCATCAGTTGGGGCTCTTGGTGTGATGGACTGTTGTAACCTGAGAGAATCCAGCGGCGCTGTGCTTCGAGGTGCAGCACGGCCTTGCCCATCTGGGTGTTGGGGTTCCGTATCATGTGACCTTCGTCCAGCACCACTCGCAGCCAACGGACCGCATGCAGGGGGCTCTTATTCTGAAAAGACAGACAGACTTAATGCAAGTACAATGTCAGTACAATGTTTTATCGTTCCACAATCTAAAACATTCAACATTTGGCTCCTTTAAAAAAAAGGTGCTGTAGAGCAAGATTTAAGAGCTATACTTTGCAATTTGTTAGAAGCCATACGTCACATATTATGGAGAAGTAATGCTCTGTGAGAATATCTCCTTCAAGTTGACTGTGCCTCTGTAAGAGGCAATTTCGATTTTAGACAGGTCAGCTTTTTTTCTACTATCCTGTCTTTCGGGCTCTACTTCAGATCGAGGTCTTTAACATTTCATGTAGGGTAGTTTGGCGTCTTGCTCGACAACGCATCTATGCGGACATAGGCGTGGGATCGAACCGGGGACCTTTCGGTAGGGAGTCAAACACTCACAGCGTAGTCGGCAGAGAGGACGTTGTAGGTGGTCAGCACCACGTCCTGGGAGGCCAGGAAGGACGTGCTTCTGTTGCGCTCCGGCCCGTAGTACAGGTACACGCTGAGCTGCACGTCGGCACACACGTGCTGCTCAAACTGGTCCTGTTCAGAATAAAGGAGCACACATGGGGGGGGGGGGTGTGTGAGTTAGTCGCTATGGGATTGTGTGTGTATGTGTTTTTTTCTTTGTGCACATGATCCTATGTGCATGCTTGACTGGGAGTCAGTGTGTGTGCATGTGTTTGATTCAGTGTGTGCGCATGTGATCCAGTGTTTGCATGTGTTTGATTAAGTGTGTGCACGTGTGATCCAGTGTTTGCATGTGTTTGATTAAGTGTGTGCGCGTGTGATCCAGTGTTTGCATGTGTTTGATTCAGTGTGTGTGCGTGTGTTTGATTTAGTGTGTGTGTGTGATTCAGTGTGTATTGCATCCACAGGGCCTTCAGGCTGTTCTGGACGGGGGTAGCTGATAAGAGGAGGGGGGGGGAGGGTTTGGAGGTCTCCACATCTCTATGGAGACATGATCACGACTACTATGAAGTAGGTAAGATTGAAACATTGCTATTTAGCAAGCAGACACTTTAGACAAGTGCACTTCAGATGTTAACAAAAAGAAAATTAATACTATTGACAAAAACCCCACTGAGAGCTGCGCGTGTTTGGGTGTGTGTGTGTGTGACGAAGAGCCGAACCAGCCAGTTGCTCAGCACAGACAGCGGGCAGATGATGAGTGTAGCTCTGGCTGAGAGCTCCTCTGCACTTTCTTTGATGCAGGGCTCCGGACCTACTCCTACACGAAGAAACACACAATAAATGTACCATTTACTACTACTTTGCCCACACAGTCTCATTTTCATAAATAACTTTCAATAAACCGTTGTTAACAAGCACGGTAACTTACCTTCTTTGGGAAGGGCCTTCTTTGCTGCCCTCTTACTCTTGGGTTTTGTGCCGGATGTTGATTCACTCAATGCTGAAGCAAGGTCTGGGTCTACCAGCGACGCAGAAGGACACGCACATGGACAAACAGACACACAGCTTAGTCGAGATGCACAACTCAAACCACAAACACATACATTGATTGCCTCTGAATATCATCTTTAAGACATTGAACCTAATTAGAATAGTGTATTGGCAGTTTTGTTCAACGCCCCGCAAAAAAAACATCTGGGTTGAACCCCTCATGTCTGCAGCCAACCTGTAGGCATCCTTGAACAAGAAGCCAAACACCATACTGCTCCTCAGTGATTCACTTTAAAAAAAAAAGGTACACTTGGTATTTTTTAACCTGAACCTAATTAGGGTCAAGGTTGAACACTCCAGTAGTTTTCCTTTAAGTCTCTTTTGCTAAATAATGTTAAGTGGCAAGTAGTTAGTACACTTTTCAACTGTTTAAAAAAAAAAAATTATATTGGATCACTCAAACTCATAGGTGATGCAAGTGCACTTAAACTATATAAGCGCAGTAAAATATACACTAAATATACAAATCATAGATGGAATAAGGGATTTAATTTGCACACTGAGTATTTGTCTGGAAACAAAAGTGTATTGTTAGGTATGGTTAATCATTTCATAGTGATTGATCATGGGGGGTAAGATGAATCATTATTAATCATGATAAATGAGTTTAATCATTAATTTAATAATTATTAGTACCTGATAACTCACCATCTTTGGGAACGGCCCTCTTGGCTGCTCTCTTGTTCTTTGGTTTTGGGCCAGATGTTGATCCACCAAGCGCTGCTAAAAAGTCTAGGTCTTCAAGCAACACAGTGGGCTCTCCACACACACACATACACACACTTAAGATAAGGGATTTGATAAGTTGAATGCCCCCCAAAATCTTAAATAGCAGCAAACTCATAAAGTCCATCTGGTTTTAAAATTCTAGAGAAAGAGTATCCACCCTGATGTATGATAGTGTTCAAATAGGGGCCTTTTAAAAGACAATGGTATCGAACCACTCACTTTTCTTCTTCCCGTCTTTGCTCACTATCGGTACTTCCTGGGTTTCAGCAGACGTCTCCACCGCCTGGGGACTGACCCAAGGAAGAGGAACGGATATTAAATTTGTAGACTTTAAAAAGGTGCAGTGTGTAGAATTGAGTGGCATCTAGCGGAACAGAATTCACAACTCGGTCAAATTCTAACCTTTTAACTTCATTCAAACATTTAACTATTCATGACATTTTGAACTTGTATAATGAACAATGTTGTATATGAAATGCAGCACACACCATGGTGTCCGAGAACCTTAACCCTTTCTCAAACTCAGATAAGAATCAACTACTGCCCAAGCGGAGCTCCCCATGTTAATTTTTGAGTTTTTTCCTAACTATCCAAAAAGAGATACAACTGTACACTGTTTTGTAATCAGGGCAACCTTTGTTCAGATACCACAGTGCAAGTAAACAGTGTCTTGTTGCGTTGACTGCTATTGACAACAATACAATCAATACATATAACATACATATAACAGATAGTTATATGCACTCAACAGCATATAGTCCTGATAATAGCCGTCATAGACAATGAAATAATTTTGGAGGTTTGCTCCCCAGGGCCATTCCCTGCAAGTTGATTAGGATTAATGACTCTTCTGGATGTGTTATGTGTGTAGTGTTCTCTCATAGCAGACGCAAGTTTTAATGTTTTTTTTAATTTTTTTTAATTTGTTTAGTTTTGTGGTTTGGAATTTTACATGGCAGGACCTTGTGGATAGGTGAGACACACCAGACTCACCTGTCAGACCGTCTGGAACCACTGGCAGCACTGCCTACTATTGTGCTGTCAACGCTACCTGGTACAGGAAAGGAATCACATGAATTACCGTCAGTCAACATGAATGGAAGCAACTTCAATTAGTGGTGGGCGGTATGGTGAAAATGATCAAGGAATAAATAAAAATGATCATGGTATATATCACAGTATGACACTGGGAGGTGCTAGAATGCAGGAAACTGCTCAACTATTCAGTTTCACTGACAATCCTTCATACAAAGACCATATTTCAATGTTTAAATGAGGGCAAGATTTATCTAAACGTTCTACCTACTTATGATAACAGGGAACAGCTGAATCAGGCAATACAGTTATAACATCATATTTTTCCTTTTCTGGCAATTGATCATCCAGAATAGTGTGTGTTTTTCTTTGCATGCTCTTGAAAAGCACTAGAGCCTGCGCCGCCATACAACCACACAATAACACAATAACAGCCCTATTTAGCCCTATTATTTTAAAATGTTACATGGCGGCACAGTGCCACCATTACATTATTTTAAGAGAACTCTGGAATGCTGAGTGGGGGAGGTCTGACCACGTCTCAAGCGAACAGACGATCACTTCGCACAAATCAGTGATAATTTGTTTTTCTAATCAATTGAATCTATACCGGTTTGGCCCAAAATTCATATCATAGGGCAAATTCATACTGGTGTACTTTCTATACCGATTATACTGTCCACCCCTAACTCAAACGTACACGTGCAGACACGCACGATCTGGACTAGTGGTTACCTTCAGATCGGGAGGGGGCCGTTTCAGTCAGCCCTTCCTAAAATGGTTCACACACACAAAATATTCAGTTGGTTCTGGAGGCAAAAGTACCTCCATGGGTGGGGCACGGCATCAACAAATGTGGCAACCAATAATGAAAAGTATGTGTTTGTGAACAAAATTCACATTATTGTAGAAGTTTGTTTGGACAGGATTTGTAAAGAAAAACAATCATTTCAAGCATGACTGCTTGAAATGTTATCCAGACTACAATAACACAATAAATACAGGAAACACTGTATATTTGGAAACGTACACCTCTCTTTAGAGGAAGAGGCATTCCTTGGTGGAAGTTGGTGAGGATCAGGGCAATGGTGGTCAGAGTTTTACCCTGAAACACAGGCAGAGGCAAGGGCTTGTATCAGAATCAGGCCAACAAATGAGGCCGGGTTGGTAATTTAAAGTGTGACTCCATAGTGTAAAAACAGTGGAATACAATGCCGGACACAAACTTTTTTGGTTATACACCTTCCCATTATGCACTTGACTACTATTAATAAAAAATACATTACATTCTCAATCCAATTTAGAGTTGTTTATTATATTCAGAAACTTGCTTATGCAGCAGTTTTTTTTTATAGTGGTGGTGGTACATTTTGTATGCTTCAATCGTTCTCAGCCCCACTTTGTGAGGCTGGGTGTTTGGGATGAAAGTGTCTGATAAATTACAAAAATTGACACCAAAAGAAAAGTCATGTAGACTCACTCTCTCTCTCTCTCGCTCTCACTTTCACTCACCAAGCCCATGTCGTCTGCTAGTATGCCCCCCCGGACCCTCTGTGGCCGCTCCTTGGCAGAGAAGCAGGTGAGGCTGTTGTAATAGAGCCCTCCCCTCTCCTCCCAGAAGGGTGGGAGCTTGGAGCTGTTCTCGCAGGCACACATCCAGGACAGGGCCTGCTTCTGGTGGGGCATGAGCGATGTGCTCACCAACTGAAACAAAACAAAACAAGGGAGGGGATTCACTGTGATTAAATATTTAAAAAACCCTATCATCACCATCATCACATAAGATAAATAAAGCAACTCCTTTATTTTCTCAGATACAGTTGTGAAGGAAGAGTGAGAAGAGCCAGTTACCAGTCTTCTCTGCAAAAACACAGCAGTAGCTGGAAAAGAGGAGGGTCCAGAGACGCAGAAAGTACGTGAAGGCCACACAGATCAGAGGAAGACTTGGAATAGGCTAGGCCATTCATCATTCTGGAAAACATATAGTATGGACTACTCGTTTAAAAAACCCACCTCGGCAGCTTCCTTCTCTCCATCTTTACTCTCAACCAGGCCGTCAAAGAGATCGTCAAACGCATTCTTCAGCTGCGGGGAAAAAAAAGAGCTTGATGTGATATTTTCAAAGATTTGACGATAAATCCACCCGACAATTCTGATCAAATGAGTCCAAGACGGGATGTGCTGACCTCCTCGGCTGACAGCGGGATGGTCACTGTTTTTTTAAGCGGCGGTGCACGTCCACCTTGAGCTCCATTACTCGTAGACATAACGACACCTGGCCATTAGGAGGTTGTACAGAGGGACCACAAAAGACAGCAACTTTAAAAAAAGAAAAAATATTCTTATCTCGAAGCTTATCTCGATTCTCGAGATAAGCTTAAAGAACTATTATTTGAGTGTTGTTAGAAATTGCCAAGCCATCCATCAGTTATGAGTGAGTAAAATTATTCAACTTTATTGTTTGTGTGAATTTATACACTGCCTGTGTGGAGTGGAGACTCGACGGGGAGTGCATACGCAAATAAACACATGCACAGTCTGTCCCTACCAGAGTTTATCTTGAAGCCGTGCAGGGCCATGCGTTGCTTGAAAGTGGGTTTATTCTCCTCGGTTCCCCAAAAGGACAGAGTCACAGGCATGTTGAAGGAGTTGTTGGTTCGGTACGGGACCACCCTTATAGGACACACGAAACAGTCAAAAATGCTGAGATACTGGGTTTGATTATCGTCTGCGCAATGTAGGACATTATGCATTGTTTGCCGATTGCATAACAAATAGTTAAAATTACAATAATTTCAAAGAAACCAAACAACAACATTTTAGTCACCCTTCAACTTTAACGAGGTTGTTATCCATAACAAAGGCCATGGCGGCTGCTAGCTCCTTCTTTATGTGGCCCACCTGGCTTCCATCCGCATTTGCAACCATCACTGCATTGCGGTCATAGGGGTTATTTGGCTGGCGCACAAGGGCCACCATTTCCCCTGGGTTTACCTGACAAAAACAACTTTGTTGAAGTGATTTATTTGCAAATAATATAATAATATAGTTATATTATAATTAATATAATTAATTATGCATCTGCATGCATAATTAAGGCTAAAATACACTTCTGCGTTTAATGAAAACAGTATATTAGAGCAACAGTGTTAGAGCAATGCCTGCCATAATATGGTTCTGGATCTCAGCCTAGTCAGCCAAAAGTCCATCAGTTATACAACAGCAGTTTGTTGACGTAGGGGTTACTCACCACTCCAGTGTAATACCGAAGCCCCACCACGCTGCCCTGCAGCTGACCAAACAGCACGCTGCCATCGGCATCTGGCTCCTCGGACGCAGCTGCCCGGATCGCCTGCGACAGAGACTCTGCGCTGGACTCGGAGCGGTCGGTAAAGATATTGACCTCAGGATGGCTATGCCACCCAAAGCGCCGCCTGTAAGAAGACATGGTGTCTGACAGAGACATACAAATAAATGAATAAACACACATGACACGTCCAATTATGGTCATCTTTTGTATAGAATGTTGTTGATAAAAAATATATATTTAGAACTGGACTTATTCAAAATCCTTATCAGACCGTACTTGGAACACTTTTGGATACATATATTGGATATAAATAGGGAAGTCTGCCTAATTACCAGGAGAGGGTAAGCCAATTGGTTTACCCTCAGCTAGTCTAACACAGCTAGTCTATCAATAATAGTAAGGCTCGTAGGTTAGCTATACCTTTACGACTCATCTTGGCGATACCATGTTCTCTTTTATGGTATAATAACAATAATACCTGTAGCCTTAGCTGAGATTGTTGATAACTGTAGACTTGCTGGACTGCGTTGACACGTTTAACTTTTCCCCTTGTTTATGCAGTTTTCTTAAACTGGAACGTCAACCTAACTAGCTTGTTTCGCATCCAAGCAGTTACGCGCCCTCTGCCTCGGCTGAATTCTGAGTTGACCAATGGGCGGCGAGGAACGACCTTTGTTCCGATTGCAGGGAGGCGGAGAGAAGACACAGAATTGTAGCGTTATCCCGGTCTACCGCATCGCATTGTCCGGTCTCTTACTGCATCTGAACTGAGTACGTCAGTTAACCGTCTCTGTAGCGAGAAGAATAAGCACATGATAGTCATATCAACAATAACGTAAAGGAGAATGAATGTAGAGTTTTTATTCGAAAATGTTTTCAAAGTAATAACCGAAAGATATAACAGAAACGGATATCCCTCAATCAAAAGTCCCGCCCTCTATCGTCTCTCGCCACTGAACCCATGGTACTGAAGTCCCGCCCACCGTAGCATTGATTTGGAACAATCCCGTGCCAAGCGTTCCGTCTTGAAATGAGGTTAGCTAGTGGGTGGGGCCTACATGGGTTCGTAGCTTCCGCTACGCCAGGTTCTTGGTTCGAGACCCACACGACTGCTGATGGGCCAGACAATATAAATGTACAAAGCAATTGATTTAAGGCTCCAAGCGATTTGGATACATCTCGGCGCCAAATCGGGGTGTGAGAAACAATAGTGTGCACAACTGGGGCGGAGTTCCACGCGTCGCCCGGAACTTTTTTTGTTTGCTACTTTGACAGCAGTCGGTGAGTTTGGGTTTGTTCATTCAATTGAGGGATTCCGAGTGCCTTGAATGGCTGTTCTTTAATACTTACCATTTACTAACAACCTAAGTAGACGTTCATCTAGGTTTATATGAATCGAAGATTGGGTCCAGGATATGTAAGTTACTATTGTATCGTCAGTGAGGGATCCCTGCTGATTTAGTTCGGCCTTTGCGTTAGCAGGATTCTTGGCTCTAAATGCAGGTACATCGTCCTTTCATTTAAACCTAAATAATTACAGGGCCGATGATGTAAAAGCATCTACAATACCAATGGTATCTTAACCTATTCATATAGAATATATATTATAAGCAGTTGATGAGTAACGTCTTTGTATACTGATACATTTGCTCATTGTAAGAAAGGAAGTGCCTTTTTTAACGGATATCTACATTGGCAATTCGATTTGTCAAACCTTCACATGAAGTTGGGTTGAATGTGATGCTTTCAAATACCACACACACACACACACACACACACACACACACACACACACACACACACACACACACACACACGGCAGGCCAATATTTACAAAGACTTCACATTCTGATTGGGGAAGTGAAGTCGTCTTGGATACTTGCTCTCCATTAACCAGTGCTTTATTGGTCAAGATATAATAAGTTCAAGATTTCCCAGCTAATGCTTGTTTGTATGTGTTTCGTCTTGGTGTGTGTGTGTGGGGATGGGGGTGGTGGTCGTGTGGTGGTGAGGGGGTTGGAAGAACCACATCATTGCTTCCAGGGAGTCTTCCACACAGAATGTCCTTTTATAGAAGGCAAATACAAAAGGCCGCTGTTCACTTCCTGTAAACAGCTCGGCAGCTCTGCTTCCCCCTCTCCTGGTTGGTCAGTGTTGTGCCGTGTGACCCGCCGGGGTTCTGGGAGTTCCAGGATGAGGAAGTGTGGGTTTCTCTTTGCGAGAGTCTGACACAGGAAATGGAGAGCGCACCGACAGAGAGAGGCAGAGAGCAAAGGAGGAGGAGAAGTTTGCATCAGAAGGAGAAGACTACACCCCTGGTGGAATATAATTGGTCTGAATTCAGAGCAGCTGTTGAGGGGAAATGCATGTAGGGTGCTAGGGCCTCACATCTTCTTACTTAATGAAGAAGCAATGATGCTGTAGGGTGCTAGGGCCTCACATCTTCTAACTTAATGAAGAAGCGATGATGCTGTAGGGTGCTAGGGCCTCACATCTTCTAACTTTATGAAGAAGCGATGATGCATGTATACATATATCATCGGAGCAAGCCAACCAGCCAACAGTGGGCTGTTGTATGGCAGGTGAACCCTGCCATAAAGTCTAAATCAGATGGAACAATGTTAAACTCGAATGTGTAACAAATTCTCAAACAGAGGAAAATTATTTTACAGCTGAATTATTCTGGGGTCTAATTTCACAAAGCCACAGTTAGCAAAAAGTCGGATGTGCTGGGTCTACCTGTAAGCAACCTAGAGAGAGAGGCCTAAAACCTACCTGCTCCTTAACACGACATGTTTATGGAGTTATAATAAAGTTATAATTACGAAGGTAGAGCCTCAATGGATTTGTGGATTAACAAATGTGTAGGACTACGGATCGTTAGAAGTGGAAGATAAGAATTGAGACGTATCATTACATCTCTCCCACCCAGACACTGCTACAGACCTAGACATTCGAAAACTGTCCCAGACTATCTCCTTCCTATTGTTGGTTCCTATTTTAATACCTTTTGAGCAGACAAGCAGTTAGTGGTCGAGCAGGAGGAAATAAGAAAGTTCAGCTGCGTCAGTGTCAGTAAAGGCAACACAGACTGATTAAGATCTGCGCTCACAATCTTTCAACTGACTACATTGGCGTATTTCTAATTATATAATCAACCAATCTCCAAAGCACTTCCAGTGTGTTACACTGATCCTGTATCCTGTTCCTCAGTCTGACGCCGATTTTGCGGACACATTAGGGCTGCTTGTCTAGCTCACTACACATCAGGAGAATGGATAACATTGTGACCAACATCTGGATATTTAGGAAGTGAGGGCGTCTGGTGTCCCTATAGAACCACTAATGGAACTCGCCCCTCCCTGGGAGGAGGGTTCACGTGTCCAGAGGGGGCTGTGGGGCGGCCCTTACATTGAGGTTTGCTAAATGTTTCGTAACTTTATCCAAAGTGACGATCAAGTGTAGTGAGACGTAGTGAGACAATGAAAAAAAAAAAGTGTTGCACTCCATTGTAACTCTCCAGAAAGTGCATTCTAAATCATATGTATGTGCCAACAACAGCGACAAGGTTTACAAATTGATTTATGGTGTCCGAGACCATTTAGAGTTTGGTATCAATTGGCTAAAACATAGGAATACATTGACAGGAAGTGAAACCTCTACAACTGGTGTGTTGTATTGGTAAATGGCAGAATAGAGCCTTATTAGGTCAGCAGTGACTCGGAATTGACTGCTGTGGCGGGCGGCAACATGGCCCTGTCATGAGGCTCAACCTCATAGAAGAAGTCGTGGTTTTGGTGTTCATAAATGAGATGCCGCATACTGACACTGTTTAGCAGAGTCGTAGGGTAACTGTAGTTAAATGTGTGTTTGGCTCTTGTCATGACTGAGTAGAGAGCGTGCAGTGCAGACAAGGCGGGCCGCCCAGTGTGTCTATCAGTTAACACGACCAAGGGCCTGTTATAAGTGACTGCAGCCTTGAGGCTAGAGAATGCCTTTGTGGGGCGGGGTTTATGAGCGGAGGGGCTTTGCTCCTGACGATTGGCCAGGTGAAGCCACCTATCACAAGCAGCCCTAGAGCTATGGCATTCCTGCTGACACACAGAACATGTCATAGCCTGGCTAGTCGGACGGACACACACACACACACACACACACACACACACACACACACACACACACACACACACACACACACACACACACACACACACACACACACAATGAGACAAGACTAAACTCGTCTCATCCAAAGTATGAGTCCTCTTGCTCAGACCTGTCCAGAGAGAGATGAATTAACTATCAAGCGCTTAGGAGGATGAACGGAGCAGAGGAACAAGGTAGAATCGAAAGATTGTTTGACATTTAGAAAGGAACGGAGGGAAGACAGAAGGGTAAGTCACAACTACCTCAAGATGAAGTGAGTGAGGGAATTGTAAGGGAGGTGACGATTTGGAGAGGGAGAAAGGGAAAGCAAGAGGGATTGGAAGCAAGTGGAGATTGTAGAAGTGTGGTTAGGTTACCCTACTTGCATTTAAGAGTTTTCTTGTGCTGTTTTTCACTTGCCGGCACCAGTTGTTTATCTTGCAGAACTCCAGGGTGTTACTTGAGCCTGTCAAGGACTGGGTAATATTGATGTGTCCGTAGTATGGATAGTGATCATTGGCGATCTGACATGTTTAGAAATGCTTCACAATGTCGTGTTTTTTTGTATGAATATCCTATTAATGACGTTTTGAGCTGTGATACATTAAAACACCAAACTCAAGATATCAGAAAACACTTTATGTTGTATTACACATTCAACCTTTTTATATAATATGCTTTGTCAATGTTTAGCCACATTAGACTATTTTTATCCAAAGCAACAATCAGATAAAGTGGATCAAGTACAATTTGTGTGCTAAAACATTGATAATTGAGTCGTCCACGTTATCCATCTACCTATTTAACTCTTCAAATACGGGTTGGTAGTTTGTTCTGCTGTGAATGTGGTGTTCAGGGTAAAGAGTAGCCATCACCGTCCTTTGACATCTCTGAAGTGCCAGCAGGGTTGGAACGTTGTGCAGTCAAACAGTTGAGGCTAGCCCCACCAGGCTAACGGTAGCCCAAGCGTGGTGCTGGTACACCCATCAGACCAGACCAGACTAGCTGGCTGGTCTAGGGCCTAATTGATATCTCTATTTTAACGGTGAGCGTTGTCAGGGGATGTCAGGTGTCAGATGACAGGTTTGTGGAGACAGCCTGTGTCCAGATGTTTGCACACACGGATATTGGGCAAAATGGTTTTGAAATTGTGAGTGAGTAAGAAGTTAAAGGGTTCTTCTAGCTGACTCATTTGTTTAGTTTGTCAGTAAGCCAATTGGCTGATCACGCACCAACTCGCTCATTCGCCACGTAGATACATGTCTTGGTCACTCACTGTAACGCTCTTATTGTGTCCAACACACACTTTTCCCTTGTTAAGTGCATTCACAATAAGTCTCTTTTACTATAGAAAGAATATTCAACAGGCAGATAGTTGCAGGTAGCAAGGGGCTAGTTGAGTGAATTAATTTATTTATTTTTAGAATGTTAATTTGTGTGTCCTGCAGGTGCACGTGTGTGTAGATGTGTGACAGCGGAGTGTGTGAGGACAAACCCCCCGCCCCCCCTGTCAGGATGAGCAGCCAAGCAGGAGCCAAGGATCCTCAGTCAGCCAATCACAACTCAAAGCCTCTACCCTCTGTGCCGGAGGAGAGGAAGTCGAGGAACAAGATCATCTCCATGTTCGCCTCCGAAAAGGGTGAGTGTCAAGCACACGGTGGTGTCGGAAAAGACGCAAAATTATGCTTTTAATTGTTCGTGTCCAGAATAGGCTTGAGCACTTACAATTATCAGGCAGAGTACTCTCAATGCATAGGGCGGTGGTTGGCACACGTTGGCCTCCGATCAATGTGGCCTCAGCATGCCACTTCCCCCTGTGATAACATGTGACATCTTTAGGTGGGAGGAAGAAGGACCGTGACAAGGACAGGCCAGAGATCTCCTCCCCCTCAGACTTTGAACACACCATCCACGTTGGCTTTGATGCAGTCACAGGGGAGTTCACAGTAAGTGTGTGTATGTGTGTGCGTGTGTGCGTGTGTGCGTGTGTGTGTGCGCAGGTGCACGTGTTGTGCAGGACTCTGTTGGTGCTTTTTGCTAGAATATTAGTGTTTGCATTGACCATCCATGTGTGTCTCTATGTACTTGTATGCATACATGTGTGTGTTTTGTACCTGTGTAGGGTATGCCTGAGCAGTGGGCCCGTTTACTGCAGACCTCCAACATCACTAAGTTGGAACAGAAGCAGAACCCTCAGGCGGTGCTGGACATCCTCAAGTTCTACGACTCGTCCAGCGGGAAGCAGAAATACCTCAGCTTCTCCGCCTCAGGTTGGTCAACATGTATTCCCCTTTCTATTCAAAAGTTTGAATCTCCTGTTTAAACTTTTGAATTATTATAGTGAAGGCCATATAAAACCAATATAGGCCATATTAACCCCATAGGAGCAAGTTTCTCATCCCAACCTCATGTTTTCTCTACTTTTATTCATTTTCAGATAAAGACCCACAGTCGGTGAGTACCTTTTCCTTCAAATTCCAGCCGCGTATTTCGCTTGTGAGTTACACTGCAGGCTGACTGTAACCTGTTTTTTTTGTTGTTGTGTCTGTTGCCATGGTTACAGCCAGGCAAGCAAGCAGGCAAAACCTCGCCGGCAGGTGGCGGCAAGGGTGGCGACGATGATGATGATGAAGCCCCGCCCCCAATCGTGGCCCCCAGACCGGAACACACTAAATCGGTAGGTGGGCGGGATGGGGAAATTCCATTGGATAGTGAGGAGGGCGAAGCATGAGGAAAAAATCCTTATCAAATGAAGGAAGAAAAGAGTGAGTCTGATGTCACTTCCTGTGGTCCTGGCTGCAGGTGTACACCCGGTCGGTGATCGACCCGCTCCCGGCACCAGAAAGTGAGAAGAACGCTGACAAGCTGAGGAAGAAGGGAGGAAAGATGACGGACGAGGAGATCATGGAGAAGCTCCGTATGTAAAACACAAACGCATGCGCTCACACGCCACTCAAGAGACTCGCATGCAAGATACAGGACCCAAAACAGACAAAGACAAAATCTCTCTGAACTTCCCTCAGGTACTATTGTCAGCATCGGAGATCCAAAGAAAAAGTACATGCGCTACGAAAAGATTGGCCAGGGGTGAGTTAAAAGTCCAGACAATCAAATATCACACAATATTTATGTTCTGTTATTTCTGGGATGTATCTTTTGTGAAACTTTATGATGATAAAGACAATTTCTTCTCCGTCCCTCAGGGCCTCTGGTACCGTTTACACGGCCATAGATGTTGCTACAGGCCAAGAAGTGAGCGTGCACCACACAAAGCCACCTGTATAGTCAAACTAAAGACTAAAAACAGCCTGAAGGCAAACACTTGCAGATGTATAAAAAAAAAATACTAAGCACCAAGTGTGTGTCTGTGTGTAGGTGGCCATCAAACAGATTAACCTGCAGAAGCAGCCGAAGAAGGAGCTAATCATCAACGAGATCTTGGTCATGAAAGAGATGAAGAACCCCAATATCGTAAATTTCCTTGACAGGTATGGTGAAGCTGAACAGCCTTGCCTGTGCAGTGCATGCACAACATGAACATTTAGGCACAAAGTAGGCCTATTGAGACACGTGTGTCTGTGTGTGTATGTGTGTGCGCCCAGTTTTCTTGTCGGAGATGAGCTGTTTGTCGTAATGGAGTACCTGGCCGGTGGCTCTCTAACAGACGTTGTCACAGAGACCTGCATGGATGAGGCCCAGATTGCTGCCGTGTGCCGAGAGGTACGTACAAGAGACTGTAACTGACTGGTGTGTAGGAGAGACTGTAACCGAGCAGTGTGTGTGTGGGAGAGAGATTGTAACTGACCAGTGTGTGTAGGAGAGACTGTAACTGAGCAGTGTGTAGGAGAGACTAACTGAGTGGTGTGTAAAAGAGAGACTGTGACTGAGCGGTGTGTAAAAGAGAGACTGTAACTGAGCGGTGTGTAAAAGAGAGACTGTAACTGAGCGGTGTGTAAAAGAGAGACTGTAACTGTGTGGTGTGTAAGAGAGACTGTTACTGAGTTTTTCAGTGCGTTGGAGTCGTAGCCAATCGGAGGAAAGAGGATGCTTGAAATATCACACTAGCCGATCATTGTAGATACGATTTGCTGTGGTAGATACAATAGGGGGCAGGATAGGCTAGCTGGGGTGTTTGACTTCCAGGCAGCCGAAAAGCTCTTGGTTCAAACCCAGATACATTTATTGCATTTTGGATTACACTGGATACTGTAGTATCCAGAAATGTATAGCATTTGTCTTCCAATCCTGGTTCAAGCCCCTGCTCCGTAGCGGCTGTGTGGCGTCCTGAGAACAGCGTGGTTAACCGTTCAAGTGAATTTGGCATATACTCATTAGAGAACCACTAGATGTCATTAATGGCAGCGGAATGCTTGGAATGCCCTCCTTCTCACTCTCTCACTCTCTTGTATCCAGTGTCTCCAGGCGCTTGAGTTCCTCCACGCCAACCAGGTGATCCACAGGGACATCAAGAGTGACAACGTCCTGCTGGGCATGGACGGCTCCGTCAAGCTGAGTGAGCAAACAGACTTATTGATGGGCGTGGCCATGCTTCTGTGTTAGGGCACTGTGTGTACATTCAACATGTTTAAGTTTGTTGTGATACAATAAATCCTACTGTGCATTTTACCGCCAATCATGGAAGAAATTAACCTCTTTCTCTTTCTCTCTGCTAGCTGACTTTGGCTTCTGCGCCCAGATTACCCCTGAGCAGAGCAAGCGCAGCACCATGGTGGGCACGCCCTACTGGATGGCTCCGGAGGTGGTGACCCGCAAGGCCTACGGGCCCAAGGTGGACATCTGGTCCCTGGGCATCATGGCCATCGAGATGGTGGAGGGGGAGCCGCCCTACCTCAACGAGAACCCCCTGAGGGTGCGCATTCATGAAGAATCAGAACAAGGATTATTAGCAACATGCTAATAATGTGTCCTCAGAGAAGTTGATTTGTTGCTGCTGCTTCCATTGTCGTGGTGTGTTGTTTTGTAAATGCTGTGGTGTGGTTTGCAGGCTCTGTATTTGATCGCCACCAACGGGACGCCTGAGCTCCAGAGCCCGGAGAAGTTGTCCCCGGTGTTCAGGTCCTTCCTGTCTCGCTGCCTGGAGATGGACGTGGAGAAGCGAGGAGGGGGCAAAGAACTGCTGCAGGTAGCTGCAAGATGACTTCCTTCTTTCTTTTTTGAAAAACACTTAAATGTACAACATGCTAAATTTTGTTTGAAATGTACTGTAAAACATATGTCATGTACACATAAACTTTAGCTACGTTACTGCCATCTTTGCTTGAACTCTCTCGACGGCAGCATAGAAAGGTCTTTATGTTCAACTTTTTTCAGCAAGTCAAACATTTTCTTTTTTTGAGGGTGGGTAGGGTTTTGTGAGAGCAGGGCAGAGTGGGTTAGGAACAGAGTTTTCTTTATCAACATTGAGAGTTTAACTCAAATGAATAGCATATCTTGCATATTCTACCTTTTTTAAACTATTCCTCTCTCTGTGACGTTAAGCTAGACTGTTGTTTTGCAGCATCCTTTCCTGGAGATGGCCAAGCCTCTGTCCACCCTCACACCACTCATCCTGGCAGCTAAGGAAGCCATGAAGAACAACCGCTAACCACTAGCCTCCGTCGGCTACCGGGCTAACCCAATGACTGCTATGCCAACTTGCATCTTTGGACTGCTGTATCTCTCGCAACCTGCTATCCGCATAGCAGACCGCTAATGATGTTCTGTGATTTCTTAAATTTTTACTGACTATTCTGTATATTTTACAACCCCCCCCCCCCCCCCCCATGCCAGTCACCAATAGCTAACACCTTGACTGAGGTTCAGTGGCGTTAGCCAAGTGCCTATTGAACCACAAAACCTTTTGGGCTATATTTTCAACTCTAGGTGCCTTTCCATCAGAGTATTATTCCCAGTGGACATGCAGATACGTCAGGCCCTTCCTGTGTCAGTGGGTGAACTTCTAATGCTTAGAAGGCAACTGCCACACTTGGATTTTTTATAATATAAAGGGTACTGCTTTATACGTGTGTTGTGTAATGATCGCTGTTTGCCTCAACAGTGTTTCCACATGAGTGTGGTCCATTTACGTCATGAGTCCAGGGTTTGCGTTCGCCATTGGCCCCAATAGGAGAAATGACCTAAATGGTCCAACCTTTCAGTAATTCTTGCCACGAAAAACGCAGTTGATGTTGCCGCACTGCATTTTTTTTACCAACACTCGTATGAAGCAGTGCTCTCATATTAGAAAACAGCCAGGGGGGACTGTTCCTTTTATTTGTAAAAACATGAGTTTGATGTGTGGTTTTATGTGCCATCACCTCCAAGGTTTCATATTCACCACTTTGCCGGAGTTTAGCTCAACCAGTATTTTCCCGATTGTCCTGAGTCTGACCGACCTAGCACCGACAATCAGTTATTCCTGCATTCAAACACTCCAGGCATAGAAACCAAAACCATTTCATTTTTGTGGTCCAACAGAAAAACTGGGAAACTCAATCCTCGTCAACGTTATAAAATGAAAGATGTTCAGCCTCCTGTTGTTTTGTAATCGAGAAATTATACAAGCTCTTTACCTTTTTTAATTTCATGCCTTAACTTTCATTCTTTTCACAATGAAAGCAGTTTTTGAAAGCAATACTGGAGGAAGATTTGTTTTGTATATTTCGTAATGTTTTCTCTGCCATCTCTCTAACGTTTTAGATAACTTTTCTTTATAAAGTAATTGTCACCCTCAGTTGAGCTGCCTCTGCAACACATGGTTCAAAGAACGGAAACATGCTGGTCTTAACAACACTTTTCACACAAAGAGGACCAAATGCAAACACTCAAAGCATGCTAATGCTATGTGGTGGATTGACAATCAGATTTGTATTAAATCTGCACAAACTGCAGGATTGCAAATATACTCTTCCAAGAGTATATGCTACTCTTCTTTAGTTATAAGGATCATTATTAATGACATGTATTCATATAATGGACCATCAAGTGACACATAGCTGTCCAGTCAGAGAGCACACATTCCATTTCCAAGTTCAAAACGTGATTGATATGATCAAAGCTTCAATGCTATTGAATCAAAAGCATACTCCTCCTGAATCTGTAAGTTATTATTAAAGATGGACCGGAACAGTTCATGGAATCTCTCTTTATCTCGATGGCTGTGGTTTTGACAACACAAGAGATTAGTGTTGAACTGGTTTGTGGACATGCACACATACTGCAGGGATGCAAACAGCGCGCTTTTCGGCGGCTGCCGCTTTTTTCACGGCTGTTTGGGTGACTTGTGTGAATCGTGTAGATCCGATGAGTTGTTTTTTTTTTTTTGGGGGGGGGGGGGGGGGGGGGGGTTCTGGGAGGGTCTGATTATAATTTCATCAACAGTAATTCTGTATTGCATCAACGGTAGATGCAATACAGAATTACTGTTGATGAAATTATAATCAGACGCGGCGCCAAACTCCAGGGTCAGACTAAGTGAAAATCCTTGCAGCGCGAGATACAGGTGCGCGCGCCCTGCCGAAACAACTGGCTTCGCGTGCGCAGCGTTCTGATTTACTGTTTTCTCATAGACTGTATCTATGCATTTACTTATTTGGTAGATGATCTACCATTCACGGGGGGGTTATTATCGATAATAGAAAATGCGGATCATTTTCTTTCTCGTGTGTCTCGTTTTTCGCCCGTGCCTAAAACCGCCACTGCTTATAATGCTAAAGCCCAGTTCAGGCCAAAGATTCGCGACGCAACTGCTTGCAACTCGCGACTCCTTGTCTTTCTAGCAACTGACTTAGTAAATAATGTTACAAGTTGTACAACATTATATTTTAGTGCATTAGATAGTGTAGTATTAGGTGCTACATTTTTGTACTGTGATGATCTCTGGAATACCTGTTGTAGCTGGAGCTTCCACTGCTATTGTCGCACTCATGCCAGAAGCTTCTACGTTAATTGTAGGGGCTACGTTGACAGCAGGGGTCGGTGGTGGGATGATGGCAGCGGCCTGGTTCGTACCGGTGGTCGGTGGTGGGATGATGGCAGCGGCCTGGTTCATACCGGTGGTCAGTGGTGGGATGATGGCAGCGGCCTGGTTCGCAGGGGGTGCCACGGATTGTGTCCAGGGATGCAAAGTGCAGTTTGCGCCAAACTGTTTACAAAGGGACACTTGCTTGCGACGCAGCAAGTGCCTGCTAGTTGACCTGCCGGGCGGGACGATCAGTACTTCCCCACATAAAGAGCTTAGTTCTGATTGGATCGCTTCCCAAATCGTCCCGCTTACATTTTAGTCTCGTTTTTTATTCGTTAACGAAAGTGTCAAAAGATTTCGTCGTAGTTTTTGTCATCCTAAATTGATTATTATTTAGTTATCGTCTCGTTTTCGTCAGACTGTAGACAATCTTTTCTCAATGGATCTCCACGAATCACACAAGTGGCCAATGTTGTTTAAAAAAAAAAATAGAACATTTGTGAATAAATGTTAAAAATTCTCAATACTGGACATGGTGAGCTTAAACACATTTAAATTACCATTAGTGACAATAAAATATATATATTTTTTTTTTCTTGGACGAAATTTGAGACCCCCCTTCAAATTTTGCTTTTGAGGCTCTCAGGGGATCTCATGGGTTAATCGGGGGGGGGGGGGGGGGGGGGCAGCCCCCCCGTATTTCGCACACTTGAGAAGTCCATACACTGAATATAACTATCGGATACACTCAGATGCATCCCTCTGAATGTGCAGCCAGCCAATCGTTTTTCAACTCGGGATTAGATATCAGGATTCTCTGCCTAGATATCTCGAACCCGTTATTTTATTTGATGGACGAATATTCTGCAGATTAGACTACAGTGAACATGCCTTATTTTGAAACTTGAGAACTAGACCGCCCCGAAATAGTCTTAATTGCAGTACCGCCCCCTACTGCTAGTTTCCAGATAATGTTTCCAAAATCCAATGAGTGAACCAGAATCACCTACCTAGACTCAAAATGAACCCAGAGAGAAAATATAAAGTTAACACTTAATACAAACAAATTCAGAACTTGAAACATTCTATAACGCTTAAAGAAAAAAAAATTCAACACCAGTAACAAAATAAATGCTTTATTACCAGAAAGGTCATTTTCTTTTTGCATAAATCTGAACTTGCAGATGTATGCAGTAGTATACCTAAGCAGCTTTGCATGAAAGAACCATGAATGGACCATCACAGATTTAGATTAGTAAAAGGAAAAGCAAGGAACTACCATGCTTGCCAACAAACCAATACAAACATTCATACCTAGGCAACTAATGAAATGACACATGCTTCTTCTTTCATTTACAGAATTTAGTAAAATCTTGGACAAATGTATATGCTTAATTTATTTAAGGTAGTAAAGTCAAATGAGCTGGAACTGATACTGCAACAATTCATTGCTGTATACATGTGACTAATTTACATCTCCATTATTTTAATACCAGTACACACAGTTGGAATCTCTTGACCAAGGGAACAACTGTATGAACAAAACTAAATTCTTCATTGGAGCCGATTTAAAAAGATATACAAAATATATATAACACCTTTAATGTTTGCTAAAAAATAATACAATCAAGGCACTTCAGGCAGTATTCAAGCAGAAAAAAAAATCCAAAGATAAATATAAATCAAAACTCAATCTCAATCAGTAGTGCCAAATTCTTGTTAACATATACTGTTCTCACATTTCAATAACTTCCCTAATTACAACTCAGAGATTAGCCAATGTGAAATTGTTAAGTCTGTTAACACCAGTGAGCCAGTTTCGGACGCCAAAATATGAATGGCCGGTTAGGGCTTAAATTTCAATTTCTGGTCCATTTAGAAATCTTCATAGTACATCAATTATTATGCACAAAGCTGCAAAGCTGGTTTCCACGATGAGGAATATCCTTGTTCTAAGCAGCTACTTGATAGAATTCTGCAACCAACACTATTCTAGAGTAGCTTTTTATTGAGAATTTCCCACACCATGACCTTCCGGAACAGGGGCATGTGACACTAAAGAGAAAGAAGAGGAGAGGCACGTGTTTAACATCAAGACTAATGTGTAGATAAAAAAAACATGCCAAAAAACATGGCATGGAGTTGCAAAGAAATCAAAAATCAGAAAATTCTCACACTTCATCAAGACAGGATGGGACATACTGTACATACAAAAGCTACTTTTAAATCGCGAATGTACACATAAATGTAAACAAACATTGCCAGACTAATTTTGTCTCATCCCATTTTAGATTAAAAACGTATTAGTCGTAGCTTGACAAAAGTAGCAATTCTAAGCCAACGCAGTATATCCTGCCTTATCCAGATGAGGTCTATGTTGAAGAAAATTGCCAGAAAATTCACTGAAATCGTTAGCGTCTCCCAGTTACGTAAGTAAGAACTATTTCCTCTGGAGTAAGATTGACTAGATAAAACATCTACCTGCTTAAAGGTGAGGGGCCTTCCTTTAGAGATGTAGTCTGCATATTTACATGCAAAAATACCACAGTCACTGCCGTTCTTTTGTTGGGGAATCTCCTAGACATGGGGACATAAAAAGGGTCAGGTTAGTCTTGAGAGAAGAAATACAGTCTCAATCTTTTTCACCAGATTGTGTCAATGTCAACTTGCGGTCCATGGGAACTTACGCTGGCCCGTAAACTGCCAACGGTCCACCTTGAAGTGTCCAAGTCCTTTCCCTTCTTGACTTTGTGCTCCTCCCTCAAGAAGATTCTTGGGGAGAAAAGCAAGGATGTAGATGTTTATTTAAAGGCATAACCAACAGCGTATTTAACAAATTACAATTAACACAACCTTCACAATGGTGATATCTTAAAATTCTGAAAACACAATCATGTCGTATATTTATCGTTGGCTAACAAACTGTAGTTAAGGTGCGGAGGATTGCATTGTAGACTCACAGTAAAAGACTGCAGATGTCATCGTGCCTCTGACCCATTGAGTCATACGACTTCACTGTTTGGCTTCTTAGATCGATCACCTAAAACAAAAAAGCATAACAAACACAATATTACAAAAGGGTGGAGTTAAACCCAATATGTGGGATTCGTTATGGAAAATATAAAATCAGCAATTATACATCACTAGATCATTTGATAGTCCTTTGTATGAAGTCTATTTGCATCGAGAGACCGCCCCCATCCCTCCCTTCATTGAAAGTTGTTGTATAATTTTGCATTACTATCGCCACCTAGATGTGTGTATGTTTTCTATAGTGGTTTGGGTCTACAATGTAACATTTCCCTAAGAAGTCATGAACCCCCATAGTTTCTCTGAAGATGATCGGTACATGCTTCTCCCCTTGAGCACTCTCCATTAATGCTTCGACGACATGAATCATCTTAAAAAGGAATCATTTCTCATCAGGCAGTATATTGCAAATCGTTAGGGCATTCTGGCTCCGACTTACGGCCATGGCCCAGTGGACGTCGAGGTGCAGTGGCACCAGTATGAGGTCGTGGAGAAAGAGGTCCACGGCCTTGGTCCAGCGCCTCACGGCCCAGTGGCCTCCAGCCTGCCCGCCCTCCCCGCCACGCAGCTTGGGCAGGAAGAAGGTGCTGAAGCAGTAGACCCGTGGCCCGGGGACGGCCTGGCTGGACGAGCGCTCCATGACCAGGGAGAGGTAGAAGTTGATCACCTGAGGGGAAGTCGTACAATGAGGATGCAGGGTACACTGTAGACAAAGTGATAAATGATACAAAACTTAAAATACAAGATTGTAATCATTAAAAATGTAAAAGGCGATGGAAAGATCACAAGGCTTATTGTACGGGGAAAACAAGAACATGCAGGCAACCACGAAGGACCATTGAACAGTTCCACCATTGGGCCTCACATGCGAGTACCTCGTCGTTGAGCCAGCTGCCCTCCCGCAGAGTGGCCAGGTCTCTCTGTGTGATGCGCAGTTTGAAGGCCGCACTAAGCACCAGGGAAGGGTCAGCTTTGTTCAGGGCTGCACTTACTTCCGCTGCCATGTCCTGGAGACACACACACACACATAATTTGGGTTCCCTAATGCCGCTTTTCCACCGACAGTACCAGCTCGACTCGCCCCGCCTTTTTTTGCGTTTCCATTGGCAAAAAAAGACCTGGTACCTAGTACCGGGTACTTTTTTTAGTACTACCTCCGTCGGGGTTCCAAGCGAGTGGAGTAGGTACTTTTGTGTGACGTTAACAGGCTGCTGACAACTGATTGGCCAGTGGCTGTAGAGTTATGCTGTGCGTGGTTGTGTGTGTCCGGCGTGGTTGTGTGTGTCCGGCGTGGCTGGAGTCCACGGACCCGCTCCCGAGGATCAGTGTTTCGCTGTTTCGTTTTAGTGTCGTTCCTTTCCCAGGGCTCGAGTTTCGCCTCCATCAACGTTACCGTATGACAACAATAGACGCGCAGTCATTGAGCTTTTTATTTTATTTCCCATCATAACCTTTCCCGGGAATCAGGAAATAGTCTTGATCAGATTCAGATTTCCCAGGAATTGCATCACCCGTGATTAAAACCTAATGACGACCCGCCCATGTTGGAGAGGTTCTTTTCTACGACCCGCCCACATTTAAGAGGTACTTTTTTAGTCGAGTCGAGTTGGTACTGTCGGTGGAAAAGCAGCATAAGTGAACTGTAGGAATTAGTTGACTGCATGTGCTTTATGAGACAATTCAGCCTTTAGACATTTATTTTGATGTTTAAGGGAATCCATCTTGCCTGTCAATAAAATTGTAAGATATTCTGTTGAGAGATCCAAGTTACAGGTTTTTTTTATCAACCGATTTCATTTATTTGGTGCATCAAATTGAAAACCTGATTTGCCAAGCTACATTTTTTTCCAAGTGGTGTATCTAGCACTATAAAATCCTGTTGCCTTTTGTCAGGTGATGAGAGGAGAGGGAATGAGGACGTTTGCCCGGACATGGGCACACGTCACAAATGACATTGCACAACACTGTTAGTTCTGACCTTAGTGAGTCGGGGCAGGTCCTCGTCACTATGCTGTGTGAGGCTGGCATGTGTCGGGGGTGGGTCATTCTGCTGGGTTAACACCGGGGTCTTCCGGTCCACCAGATGGAGCCGTGTAGCCACCTCGGTGGACAGGTCGATGTCAGATCGATGGTTCTGGTTAGACTACAAAGAAAGAGGCAACATGTTAGAGACTAGACATGGTTTAATAACTGAAAAAGGTGCGACTGAATTCCCTTATTTTCTATTAGGGCTGAACGATTAATGGAATTCAAAACCAGCATTGCAATGTAATAGAACGCGGTTTCAAATAAAAACAAATAAAGTGTTTGTTTTAATGACACAATGAGAGGGTCGGAATCTGAAGCGACGATACCCTCCGCTCATGTGACTACAGCAGGGGTGATTTCTACCTTCTCCCATCTGCCATGTTTATCCTGGATCGGTCCATTGGTCTTGGTGAGTAGAATGTCCGGATTCCTGTGGACAATAGGCAGCCATTTCACAATTGGGTTAAAATAACATAAGCATTCATAGTAATGCTAGCTGACTGAGTACTTACAAGAAAAGTACAAAAACAAACCTGTCTTTGACGTCATTAGTTGCAGATGAATCTCTCCATGAGTACGCACTTGGGGTTGCTGTATAAAAGAATTGTAAGGCCTTCAGTAAGATAAATGCATGTCCTGTTGCAATATTGATAAACGTAATTACACTTCTCATGATATTGGTGATATTCTATTTATTTGTATGCACTTATGAGTTATCCTGGTCTAGTATTGTTTACTCTAGGGAAAATGTTGGTGCAGCATGTACATGAGTATGTTTAATTTCTATATTGATGCTATGCTTTGGTTATTGTCAACCACATTTCTAAGCGAGTTCGGATATATCAACTTTAAATAGCTCCTCCTCGTTCCTACTTATTTCAACATATACATTTAAAAGACGAGTAACTGTTTGGAAGTCATGTGCAACACACATAGCAGAATCCCCAGAGGAGAAGGGACAGCAGTGGGGTTTACCTGAAATGGATCCGGTCATTCTGGGCAGAGAGTCAAAGGCTCTGACAAAACGGCTTTGTCTGCGCTCGCCCTGGGGAGGTGACACGCTGGAAAGGAAACACGGAAGGAGGGGGTTAACACATCCTTTTTAAATGCATTAAAAACAGTATTTTAAGATTTGATTTGTTTAAAATGTTACTTACTCTTGGGGCATTGTTCTGTTGAAAGGCAGCGGTTGACTTTTGCTGTTCCTCTCTGTCACCACCATCTCCAACAGACGCCTGTAATGCTCCTTATCATTCTGCTTCATGGCCTAGGAGACACAAGCAACACATGACAACTAGTTGGTAACGGAATAGTCAGAACAGGTGATTGCACTTTGAGCTGCAGACACCAAAAGCTGAAACACTGAAGTCAAGGCAAAGCCAATGGACACTTACCTCTTCCACAGTGAGACCGGGTTTGTAGCAGCGGTTGTGTCCAAAGCAAAGGTGCGAAAGCTCTGCATTGGTGGAGGACGCTCCAAGGCCAACACCCAGGGCAGACCTAGAGGACAGCGACTGCCCTCCGTCTTTTCCTCCATCAAAAATCCCTCCCGACAGCCCTGCTCCACTGGATTAGAGCAATTGTTTTCCATTACAATCTATAACTTTTCAGCTCATTTTAATCAAACATGAGTATCCAATGACCGAATCACTTGCCTGTATTTCCTGATGGAAAGAGGCGAAGATCTAGGGAAGGAGCTCCTCCCTGCCCCGTCCCTGTCATTTGGTCCACCAGCGGCCTTATCTGCAGACCGTGATCCAAAATAGTTATTCCCTGGTAAGCATGCACATACAAGGAATCATTTGATGTCTTGGTGCAGTAAGAACTGAGGTACTAAATGCAACTGTACAATGACATTCAATAAATAGATGAAATGTGTACAATACAGACATGTCAAATATATAGTTTATAGTGTGCATGTGGTAATGGTTATGGACTGTCGGAGGGGTTTGGAGAAACACAATGAGAAGAATCCCAAAACAGGTGTTGAGGGATGAATGCAAATACAGCCTAACCCAAGTATCATAAGATCTATGGGGAAAACTTTCCCTGATAGAAGAGTCTCCAGACTCTTACATACCCATCCTCCATTTAGTGCCGGTCAACCATGAAGTTTGGAGCTCATCTATACCCATTAGGGTTACCGGTTGGTTCTAGAAAATAAATAATAGAGTTGAACACAGGCTTCTACATGGAATAAGTTGGTAGCCCTTTTGGTTGGTCTAGTGTGAGATTGCAGATATGATAATTAACACACCTTGGATTCTTCATATCGTCTATACCTTTCGCAGTTTTTGTTCGGTGGATTCCTTCTTAACAGACCAGCTACCCCTGCAACAGCCTTTTTGACAAAGCTTAACACAACATCTGAAAAATAAACAGACAATTTGGTTACAATCGTGCAGCTATGGTTAAGTGTTGCTGAATGCAATAAAAGGCAATGAAAGAAACGTAATTTAACGTTACAAACCTAACTTGCGACGCTTCGCCTCTCGTTGTTCTCCCTTGGATGCGCCATTGGAGACATGAACACTGAAACACAAAACATTTTAGCACAGAATATATATTATCAACAGCAGGATAGTTAGCCTCGTTTGAATAGCTGTGCTAAAATGTGCAGGGTTAGCCAACGCAAGCTAGTTTGGCTGACATTTGGTATTGGATTGCTAGCCAATATTTTGCTGATAATAATTTTGTGATATACAAATACGACGTAGCAAAGCATGGTCGGTTAATATGCTGTTTAGTTGTATAATACAGAAAGCGAAACCATACACCAACCTTTGATAATTGCGTTTAGCCGGTCTGGCGTGGCTCTCTGGTCGGTGTGTGCCCGTTGTCACAGCACTTCGCCCGGGTACCTGCGCACTATTGCCAGGCCACTCAGTACGATTTTGGTCCGTAACGGGTTCAAAAAGAGAAGATATTCCATCAACTATCCATCCATACATCCCAGAAAGATAGGAGAAAACAGAAACTCGGTCCCCTTTAGGGGCCAGGTCTATTTTACAAGTGTCATAACCAAAACAATCTGCGAAGCCAAGTTAGCCTAGCCTCGGTGTGTTGAATCTGATAAAACGTGCGTCACTAAAGAAGGCATCCAGTTATCGAAAAAAGGGGGCGGAAACTCCATTCTGACCATAGAAACCAGCGAACCTTTGATGGAGAAAAGAGGCCTCCGGTCATTGGCAGATGAGCTTGTCGTTAGCGCGTATGTATAATAAGAACAGCCAATCGTGGTTCGGATAACAGGATACACAGCTTAGTTAAATACAATTACGCCTCTTTCGTGATTACATAATATAAAGAGCTCTCACTTATATACCCACAGGTTATGGACGGCTGACTTCAGCTCTGAAGCAGAGCCTGTGATATCAAATACACGATACTAATATATATATATATATATATATATATAATTTGAAACAAATGATTAATTTGTGCTCTTTTTTTAAATGTTTCAATTAAAATATTTATTGTTTTGCATGTAGAAAAATGATTACAAAACAGAACAAATGATCACCTTACCGCATTTACACAATTGGTTGTTGTATTGATCTTGTTACTCAAAGTGCATCCTCAATATATGTATAAACACATTTATACATTGAAAACCAAGAAACATTTATATACAGACCATTTACCAAACAAAGGTAGAAAAATATCAAGCAACACTACGTAAAAACTGTAAGACACATTAAGAATGGCATTACATATTTAAGGTATAGAAAAAGCCCATAAGAAAATGCTTAAAAAAAAGTATATCTACTATGTCATTTATATATTAAAATAATCTAAAACATTTCTAAAAACATCTTATTGGTGGACATGGAACATCCAACATCTGAGGACACATTCATTTGTTCAGTGCTCCGACTTGTTGGTTTGGAGATGAAGGGCTGAGGAACCTGGTTTGGAAAATAAAGCATTTGTTTAAAAAGGTTTTTAAAACACACTCGCAAAGATCCATGCCACACAGGTGTATTTAAGCCACAAAGCCTTGATCAAATGGTATGTTTCATACATTAAAAAACTGGGTAAGATTTGGCAATCCTTGTTGAATTGATATGCAAGGGAGCAAGTCACCTGCACAGCGCGTTTATGTGGTTGCGATGGATCAACCTGCACTGACTGCAATGGTGACTTACTGTGAGGACGATATTTCATCCACCAAACAAAAAACGCTGCTTTGCCCAAAACCCATTTTCAAGGTACAAGTCAGTCAAAACCGGTGCAAGAACTACTCGATCAACCTTCCCTGGCGGTAACGCAGCGCACCAGGGAACCTCAAACTGTTGTATACCTTTCAGCTCCCCAAGAGAAGTGGTGAAAGAAAATGGTGATTCATGACAAGGAAACCCTTTCTGTGAGATGGTGTTCCAGGACAGCACAACCGTCAACCTTTAGAAGGTGACATATTATACCACCAGGTGTGAGTGTGATGAGTGTGAGTGCTATTTTGAAAATCTGCCTCTTCTGACAAGATGTGTGCTGGATAGATCAGTCTACCAGTCTACCCAGTGGACTGTAGCAAACGTTGCTCATCTATCCGTCATACATCTAGGTGGACACGCCCACTTGTGATGTCAGAAGAGGCAGATTTTCAAAACGGCTTGTAATGGCTAATCACACTCACACCTGGTCATATAATATGTCACGGTTAAATCAACTACTGTTTGCAGTCCGTCTCAGAGCGGTGACCTATGACTATTTGGGTGGGGTGAGCGGCTTCCACCCACACTCACCTGGGCCGTTCAGGTAGAGGGGCGACAGGCAGCTGAGGTACAGCCAAGTCCTGTTCTCCTTCAGCCAGCGCTGCCGATAACCAATCATATCGCGGGAACAGGCTGCCTGCCTTATAATAGTCTCTGTTGTAGGAGGGGCTAAGTGTGCCTTGTTTACTGGGTTGGAGATGATAGAGCACAGAGGTGACATGGTGCAGGAGCCAAAGGTAGTCAAATGTGGAGAACAACCCGCTATTAATGAATGTAGCCATAGTACACATTGTTTAATAAACCAGCAGATCCCAAAAGGAGATGTGTAGACTTACAAATGTTTCCTACAAAACTAGAAGCCATTTTGCAAGTTGGGACACTTGCAATCGTTATACGATACCATTAAAGGTGTATGGGGCTCCACTACCCTGTACATTATATATTGTACATTAAATAAAAATTGGTATTGATCTCCAAGCGGTTCTTCTGTACCAAGCCAGGCCATGTTTCTTACCAGGCTTGGAGCCCACCAGCCGGCGCTGGACCTTCTCCAGATGGTGGATGTAGTCTGTCAGGGAGCGCTCAGGGTCCTGGGACGTCCCAGAATGCACTGAGATCGCAGTGGAGCCAGAGTAGGCCCTAGTCAACAAACCAGACAGAGCTTTGAAAAAAGTGCTGTACAACTATTACATTTTATTTGGTACGCTTACATGCAAAGTTAATATAGTTAATGTTTAAATGATTTCCTATTTGAGGTCAATAAATGACTATCATTTAACCCTAACCAATAGAGAACTTCTGTAAAATAATCCAACCTGTTGTGTAGTCTGAAGGGGGACTTCAGCGGAGGGACCAGTGTAGACACAGAGTCTTTGTAGAGGAGATTACCGTCTCGGGTTGGAGGGGATGCCTCAGAGTTGGACCTCTGCTGCTGCAGCTTCAGGACCTCCGGTCGACAACCTGTTAATGTATTAAGAGGTTAATGGTCACACACACACACACACACACACACACACACACACACACACACACACACACACACACACACACACACACACACACACACACACACACACACACACACACACACACACACACACACACACAAGTAGCAGTCCTTCATCTGACCTGAAGAATGTCCGTTCACACCTCCAGATATTGACATGCGCCTGATGGCTCGTTGCCATTTCTTGGTCAGGAATTTCATTCTGAAAAATTAAATATGGAGAAAATTAATAAATGCTTGTACGTACACACACACCTAGACCTCCTCCTTGAACAATGACCGATCATAAGTGGCAATTATGAATAGTTTCAACAATGTAGCGTATACTGTCTTTCATTTCTCCCTCACATTTGCATCTATATTTCTACAACTCTTATTGTAGTTGTATATATATTGTATATAGTATATTTTCAGTAGGTTTAAATTATTATTTAAACTTTGTTTTCCCATTACCTTGGGAGGGAGGGAGGGGTGCAATGAAGTGCGCCAGAATAAAATTTAATGAATGGATGGTTTTATTCTTGAGAAACGTTCTACTTCCGATACAATAATCAAAGGATAAAATCATATTAATATAAATAATCATATTAAGGGTGATGATGTTGTGGTTCACCTTGAGACCGCAATGACGGCGCATACAGCAGCCCGGAAGCGCGTGAGGGGCCTGCGCTTGGATTGGACGGCGGGCGAGGGGCGGGCCCCCATGCTGGCGATGAGACACAGCGTGGCCTGCTCACATTCCGCAAAGCCGCCTATAAGCAGCACCAGGTAGCGTTTCTGGTACACCAGAGACTTCCGGAAACTCTCTGCGCGCAGGTACCGCTCGTAGAGACGCTGAACCTGATGGAGGGAGGAAGGTAGAGACGAGTGGCATTCTTATCAGTTCATGATGTCATGAAATCCCACCTCATAGTAAAGGAATCGTCTTCATCAATTGCTGTCCAGACAAAGAAGAAAACATCAACACAATCCATGGCGTTATATACAAATGTCTGTGAAGCTTAACCCTCTCACAGATACGCCTCATATAGATTATAGTCCATGGGCCAGACCAGATTTTGGTACCACTCAGAGTGGCAAAGTCTAGTAAAATTTTTTGAAAAGGTACATGTCCATAGATGATATTTTGGTATGATAACCCATCCTAAGTGGTAGCTTTTTGACAGTTATCAGGTCATAAAGTTATCAACCCCCTGCAAAAAATAGGCCTCTAAACGCCGGGGGCATATTTTGTTTTGTGCTCATTTTCAGAACTTTACTCATATGTTATGAGGGCATGTTTGGTAGCATTTTAAAGTGTACAATCCTAGCTTTCATTTAGACCTAGTTTTGGGCCTATCTAAAAAATATAAAGGTCACATGGTCAAAGGTCAAACTGTCTCAACAACATTTTTTCCACTATTTTCGCCTAAACTGTAGTCTTTTTTATAGCACTGTGAAATGTAGGAACAGCACTGACACAAATAACAAAAACTGAAATACTCACAGGACTGTAACAATTCAGGAAATGTTTAATCTTCCCATAATATCCTGCTATGAGGGAGGATATGGGTCTTTAAGTGGAACATGGGCCCAGGCGAGAATTGACAATAACTGCTAATTATTTGGTATTTGTCACAGAGTTTTTATTTAGATTTCTATATATCTTTGCCCTAATCATCATCATCATCATCATCATCATCGTTGTTGTCCAGAGTTAAGACAACTTCTTCATCCTCCTCAACCCTCTGATTTGTGCATGTTTGCAGTTTGCACATTTTCGTGCAGTCAAGATTGTTGATGAGGCAGGAGAAATCTGGTAGTCTACAGGTCTTCACACACTTGCAGGCCATGAGAGATTTTATTTAGTTTTCTTTACATCTTTGCCCTAATATCAGCAAGTATTTGAAAGGTCAAAGAACTAAAGAAAGTCTGACAAAATGTGCAGAGTTAAGAGCAGATGACACCATCAGGAGCGCAGCGATCAGGAAAAAGGATACAACTTTGTTAGCCACAGTCAGTCGTGAGCTAGTGGCAGCTGAAGCTCATTACCACAGAACCTGCTACAGAGCTTACACAAAGGACCTAGAAAAAGACACTGATGAAAGTAACATGGATGAAATAGAGTCCCCATATGAAGCAGCAGAAAAAATGGCACTCTCTAAAGTGTTTGCATATATTAGAGAAGAACTGATTGAACATCATACAGTAGTCGCATTCACAGACCTGACTAATATGCTTGTTACAGAAATGGCCAAGTGTGGTGTAACACAGGTGATACCCTCAATAAAAAAACACTTACGCCGCAGAGTTGAAGCTGAATTTGGTCCATCTTTACATATCACACCAAATGACACAGGAAAGCTGTTGGTATATCCTGACAATTTGAAAATGGATGAACTTGTAAAAGTTTTCCATGAACTTAAAGAGGAACAGAAGTTGTTCAAATCAAATACTGGCAGTGATGTGATATCACAAGTGGCACTGAAGATCAGAAATGATATCCAGAAACAGGATATTACTCAGGCATGGCCACCACATGTGTCAGATCTGGAAAAGATGAACAGCATTCCTCTGTGTCTAGTAGAGTTTCTCCAGACACTCCTAACAGGTAAAACCACAGGAAGTGATAACCCATCGCAGAGAGTGCAAAGGCTCACTGCATCCTTTGGTCAAGATTTTGTTTATGCTGTTACCTCTGGCAAAGTTAAGCCTGCAAAACACATTTTATTGCCCTTTGCTGTCAAATCTCTTACTGGAAATGTGGAACTGATACAGATGCTAAACCGACTCGGCCATAGTGTATCATATTCTCAGGTAGAAGAAATAGACACGGCCCTCTGTCTTCAGAAGCAAGCAGCAAGTAAAGACACCATCCCATTACCACAAAACATCAAACCCGGTCTGCTCACAACATTGGCATGGGACAATATAGACAGACTGGAGGAAACAATCAGTGGCAAGGGGACATCACACAGAGTGAATGGAATCGCTGTGCAAGCAAAGCCTATCACTGACCATTCTGCTGAGATCAGATCTTTGCCTTGTATCCCAAAAACCAAGATGAGAAGCATTGGTGCAGTTGAGATGATGCTTCCTATTTACAATGCAGGAGAGCGTGCCAACCCTCCTCTTGTACAGACAATTGATACTGATCACACCACATGTCTAAAGGATGCAGCAGACAAAAACCACATGTGGCTGATGGCTCGTCTTTCCAACAAAGATATATGTAGCTGGACTGGGTTCAACATCCTCACCCACAGTGAAACATGTGTACAAGAAGATAATATAGGCTATTTGCCTACAATCAATGCTCCTGCTACACAGCTATCAACAGTAAATGAGATACTTCTCCAGTCACTAAACATCATGAAATCTCTGCAGCTTAACAACATAATTGTTGTCTTTGACCAGGCATTGTATGCCAAAGCTGTTGAAATTACTTGGAAAAACCAGGAGCTACTCAAGGACATCATCCTTAGAATGGGAGTCTTCCATACCACCTGTGCCTTCATGGCAACAATTGGCCAACGGTTTGGAGATGCTGGTCTAAGAGACCTTTGCATAGAAGCAGGAGTGATAGCTGACGGCTCAGTCTCAGGAGTTATTGATGGGCACAAGTATAATCGTGCAGTAAGGCTCCACAAACTGCTCTATGAGGCTTTCTTGAGACTAGCATGGGAAGGTTTTCAACCTTGGTTAGAAGAGAATCACCAGGATGATATTATTCACCTGGAAACAACTCTGCAAACTGCCAACAACCTGTGTGAAGAATTAACACAGACAAGATTTGAGGAAACTCTCAAGCAGGATTCATGTCAGCGTATTCTGACACAATTTAATGAGTACCTCAGCTTCCTCAGAAAAGACAATGGTCCCCTGTCTGCCTTCTGGATGTCCTATGTGGACATGGTTGAGATTCTGCTTTGTCTAATTCGAGCATCACGAGAGGGAAATTGGATGATGCATCTTACAGCAATAAGAGCCATCATTCCATGGTGCTTTGCATATGATAAGATCTATGCCAGATCTATGCCAGATATCTGACATACTACTATGCACAAATGTCTCACCTGGAGACTGATAATCCTGCTGTTCATGCACACATTGCAAAGGGTGGTTTGTCTGTCCAGCTCAGTGGGAACAATCCCTTTGGAAAGATTCCAGTTGACCAGACAATTGAGGAGACCATAAACAAGGACACCCAGACTGCTGGAGGAACCAAGGGTTTCAGCCTAAAAGCAGGAGCAGTCACCAGATACTATCTCACTTCAGAAAACAGAAGTCAGTACCTAAGGCAACTCAGGAACATGACAGGCACCAAAACTACAGGCAGTTTCAGTCATCACGATCTACAGAAGACCAGAATAGAGAAGGACAGGGCTGATGTGAATGCCTTTGTAGAGCTTATGAAAAATAGCTGGGTAAACCCTCTCAGTCCAGATCAGTCTGACATCATCAGTCTTTCCACAGGAATCGCTGTGTCACCAGACATAGCCAGTGATCTGCTGCAAGCTCACCAGACTGGAGAGGAAGCATATCAGAAGTTCAGAAGTGAGCGTTTGGAAAAAGAATCACCAGAAACCAAATTCCACGACAGAATGAAAAAACAGAATCTGAAGACATTCTCAAGCCTCACAAAAAGAGACAGAGGAAATCAAAAACAAAACAAGGAGTTGATATTGAAAGCAGACAGAAATCTCTTTGGGCATATGATAATTGTTTCACAAAGTAGAAGTCTTCACATTAAAGATGTCCTGGCTCATCCACTTGGTCCACTGCCTTGGTCACTTTCAAATCCAGACGGTTCGCTGCGAAAGACCAATAAGGCCGCTCTTGCTAGAGAGTTAGAGAAATCAGCATCAGCAGTTGAAGATATTGGAAAAAATCTCTGCATGCATCATTGATGGAATGAGCCTTGTTCAGAAACTGAAAGGTGATGGCAAGACTTTTGGAGAGATTGCTGGTTCTGTGCTGAACTTTGCTTTGCATGAAGGAGGAAAGAGTACACGAATAGATGTGGTGTTTGATGTGTACAGGAAAACATCCATCAAGAATGCTGAGAGAGACAATCGAGGTGCAACAAGTAGCACTCAATGGAAGAACATTGCCCCGGGACACAATGTTCTGTGTGAGACCAACAGCTTTCCTGTGTCATTTGGTGTGATATGTAAAGATGGACCAAATTCAGCTTCAACTCTGCGGCGTAAGTGTTTTTTTATTGAGGGTATCACCTGTGTTACACCACACTTGGCCATTTCTGTAACAAGCATATTAGTCAGGTCTGTGAATGCGACTACTGTATGATGTTCAATCAGTTCTTCTCTAATATATGCAAACACTTTAGAGAGTGCCATTTTTTCTGCTGCTTCATATGGGGACTCTATTTCATCCATGTTACTTTCATCAGTGTCTTTTTCTAGGTCCTTTGTGTAAGCTCTGTAGCAGGTTCTGTGGTAATGAGCTTCAGCTGCCACTAGCTCACGACTGACTGTGGCTAACAAAGTTGTATCCTTTTTCCTGATCGCTGCGCTCCTGATGGTGTCATCTGCTCTTAACTCTGCACATTTTGTCAGACTTTCTTTAGTTCTTTGACCTTTCAAATACTTGCTGATATTAGGGCAAAGATGTAAAGAAAACTAAATAAAATCTCTCATGGCCTGCAAGTGTGTGAAGACCTGTAGACTACCAGATTTCTCCTGCCTCATCAACAATCTTGACTGCACGAAAATGTGCAAACTGCAAACATGCACAAATCAGAGGGTTGAGGAGGATGAAGAAGTTGTCTTAACTCTGGACAACAACGATGATGATGATGATGATGATGATTAGGGCAAAGATATATAGAAATCTAAATAAAAACTCTGTGACAAATACCAAATAATTAGCAGTTATTGTCAATTCTCGCCTGGGCCCATGTTCCACTTAAAGACCCATATCCTCCCTCATAGCAGGATATTATGGGAAGATTAAACATTTCCTGAATTGTTACAGTCCTGTGAGTATTTCAGTTTTTGTTATTTGTGTCAGTGCTGTTCCTACATTTCACAGTGCTATAAAAAAGACTACAGTTTAGGCGAAAATAGTGGAAAAAATGTTGTTGAGACAGTTTGACCTTTGACCATGTGACCTTTATATTTTTTAGATAGGCCCAAAACTAGGTCTAAATGAAAGCTAGGATTGTACACTTTAAAATGCTACCAAACATGCCCTCATAACATATGAGTAAAGTTCTGAAAATGAGCACAAAACAAAATATGCCCCCGGCGTTTAGAGGCCTATTTTTTGCAGGGGGTTGATAACTTTATGAGCTGATAACTGTCAAAAAGCTACCACTTAGGATGGGTTATCATACCAAAATATAATCTATGGACATGTACCTTTTCAAAAAATGTTACTAGACTTTGCCACTCTGAGTGGTACCAAAAAGTCCAATTTTGGCCTCTGGCCCATGGACTATTAGTGAAGCATAGCATGCTCTGTCCTTCTTCCAAATTATCCCATGTATATAGAGGATTCTACTCATCAATTGTTACAGTTTCAGTTTTTAATCCAATCTTATTGGGGATTAAAAAAAAAGCTATCACAAAAGAACAAAATACATTTATTTTCCGAAGGAAACAGTAAAGCAACATATATTCACGACTTTACCGCTAGTTTCTAAAGAGGAGAAAAGTTTCGACGGAAGTGCCCTCAGTTAAATCCATCGTTCTGCTCATTCTCAAGATCGCTGTCTCACCTTGCTGTTGCCGACCGCGTCGCCGATGATGGGTCTGTTCTCCGTTCCCATGGCGACCTTGGCGAGGTCATTTTCGGCGCGGCGCAGCTGGCGCTCCAGGCCGGCGAGCGTGTGCTTTAGGGTGACCCTCTCCTGGCTCAGGGACGCCACGCGCTGTGTCAGCTCAGAGTTCTCCCCCAGCAGCGTCTGCACCAGCCCAGTGGAAGACCCGGCCTGAGAAAGTTGGATTTCAAATTAGTTTTAAGTTAAATGACTGTACAAATATTCCTCACTACAGCAATTTTATTTTTTATAAAAATTGCTGAAACAATTAACACATTTCTTTTATAAAAATTAACACAGATCAAATTAACAATTATTTTATTATTGAATACATAATTATTAAATTAAAAATACATTTTAGTTTTCCAAGTACAAAGAATGGGGTGATTTAATAAAGGATCTAAATCCAATCAATAACATTTCAGCAATCTCCCTGGGTTGTTGTGCTGATGAAAACAAACCCATAAAGGTCCGTTCCATACCTGATGCCCGGGTACCGTGTCGTCGGTCTGGGCGCTACGGCTGGCAGTCAGGCCAGTTCTGGTGTGATGAGCGGGTTGTGCAGTGGCTGAGCCGGACAGCCTCTGAGCGGCCATTTCCCTCCCCTCTCTCTCCAGCTCCGACAGAGTCTGCTGCAGCTCCTGCACGCGCTGCATGTCCTGCTTCCTCAATAACTCCAGCTCGCACTGAAAAGAAACGCCAGTCTCCTGTGACTTAGATTACAGCTCAACTCTTAATATTAAAAGAGCCAGTGAACCCACTGTTTCAGCGGAAATTCGTACACTATGAGATTTACAAAAAAAAAAACGTGTATATAAACCGAGTATATAAAACCGTACACACGGTGAGGGTGAGTCCTAAACCCTCACTCTGACATTAATTGCATTGCTGCCCAGACAAAACTTCACCATCGCCCGCCCACACCGAAGAATGCCACCTGCATTCGCAGCAGAGTGGAACGTTCACATATTGTTTTGGGGAGAATGGAAAACATAGGATTTCACCCCATTTTTCTCTAATCTGGGGACTTATTTTCGTTACCGTGCAAAAACGGCATAGTTTACTATGTTGACTGTCATTCATATATATATATATATATATATATATATAATTTTTTTATTATGTTCTGGGTTCACTGCCTCTACACCCCCCTTTTTGAGGCAAGTTTGAATAGTTAAAAGCCATCACAGGATCGACCCATTATTGACAACACAGGTGGACCTGTCACCCTGATGTATGCTACACAGATCAGGCTACCAGTCTCAAAAGTCCACTTGGTAAGCCGAGTATTCACACAGCGTGGATCCGGCAATTCCTTGTAAAAGCGAATCAAACTCACACCTTGGTGTGATGAAACACCATCCCAACAGCTTGTCATCTCACCAATTTGTTGTTTGTTCTCTCCTGCCGCCTCTCTCTCTCCATCTGCTTCTGGCTGTCTTTCCTCCTCTCTCTCTCCCTTTGCTTCTCCCTCTCTCGCTCCCCGTCCGTGGCCGCCTGGAGCCGTTCCTTCAGCTCGGCCAGCTCCACGCCCTGGCGCACGCAGCGCTCCCTCTCCGCCGCCAGCGCGCACCCCGCCTCCCGTTTCTGCTCCTTCAGCGATTCAGAGGAAAGTCGCAGACGAGCGGCGACCTCCTTCTCCCTCCGAACCTCGTCGCGCCTCCTTTGCTCCTCCTCTTCCTCGCCTCTCCTCTTCACCTGCAGGAGCTCCGCCCTCAGCCGGTCGGTCACGGCCGCCAGCTCCTCGCCCTGCCTGCGCTCCTGCTCCAGCTGCGCTTGCATATCCGTGATCAGCTTCCTGTCCCGCTCCAGGTTGGCTTCCTGTCGGCGTCCGAACCCGTCCAGTGTGCTGGCGCATCGCTCCTTCTCCTCCTCCAGCTTCCTGTGGGCGTCGTCCAGACGTGTCTCCGCCTCCGCCAGCAGGCGCTCCAGCCGGCTCCTCTCCTGCAGGTGGAGGTCCTGTTGCTGGGCAGACCGCTTGCACTCCTCCTGGAGGTCGCTGTGGGCGTCGCCCAGCCTCTTCTCCAAGAGCCCGCTGCGAGACTGCTCTATCTGCAGCTCCCGCCTCAGGTTGCTGCATGCCACCATCTCCTGTTCCAGCTGACCGCTGAGGGCCACCACCTCTGACCCCTTCTGCTCAAGAGATCCCTGCATGACCTGTTGTGAAGCCACACAGGATGGGGGGACATGGGGGGACATGGGGGGGGTGGGGGGGGTAGTCGTTAAAGCATGTTTCTACCAAAGCGTGGGGGATGGGCATGTGTGTGTGGCCCTATCCACGTGTGTTTGCTTGTGGCCCTATGCGTGCACGTGCGTTTGTGGCCCTATGCTCGTGTGTGCGTGTGATTGTGCTTGTTTGTGGCCTTATGCTCGTGTCTGTGCGTGTGAGTGTGCTTGTTTGTGGCCCTTTGCGTGTGTGTGCGTTTGTGGCCCTATGTTCATGTGTGTGTGTGTAGACCGTACCTCCCTGCGGTCCTCCTCCTCCCGCTCCCTGCGGAGTGTGAGGGCCCTCTCCTGCTCCAGTAGGGTCTGGAGCTCGTTGACACGGCTCTGCTCAGTCTGCAGGACCTCCTCGCCCGCTTGCACGGCTAGCCTGGAACGAGAACAAGCCCGCACCAGTCAGCCATTTGGCCCCCAGAGGTTTAGTATTGTCCAATAGGACCGGGCCGAGAGAAGGGGACAGGAAGTGGCCAAAACAATCTATAACCACTATCGCCCCCACCCCAAGTAGATTAGGCCGTGTGTGTGTGTGTGTGTGTGTGTGTGTGTGTGTGTGTGTGTGTGTGTGTGTGTGTGTGTGTGTGTGTGTGTGTGTGTGTGTGTGTGTGTGTGTGTACTGCCTGGTTACCTGAGCGACTGGACGGCGTTTCTATGCTCCTGCTGGGTGATCTGGGAGGCGCTCAGCTGGCTCTGGGTCGCCCCCAATTCCTCCCTCAGCTGCTTCCGGGTTTCCTCCAACTCCTCCCTTAGCCGTTTCTGGGTCTCCTGTAGCTCCGCCCTCAGCTGTACTTCAACCTGTCCCTCGCTCCCTGAGGTCATCACCCGCTGGCGATCAACATCGCCTCCAAGGTCACCCTGATCAAGAGAGGGCGAGAGGCAAATTGTTGAGACTGCACTGCGATAAAGTCAAATTCACCTTCATGCTATTTGTCCCAGAGTTATGATCTTTTCGGCAAAAAATTGTTCCCTGGGGAAAAAACCAGCACTGAACTATTTATTTAGAGGGGAAAAAATTTATCCCTGTTGATTGAGACGTTGTTTAATCTGAATCGTTTTTTGAAAGCAGTAAAGGGTGAAATGCTAAACCTGTTTACCTGCGTGTCTCTCTGGGCCATTCGACACATCAGCTCTCTAAGAGCAACCACGGTTTCCTGCAGCGCCCTCTTCTCCTGCTGCCAGCCCATAGGCGGGGCGGATGGTAACCCGTCAGGCCGGTCTAATGGGCTCGCCTGGTCATGTGATTGACACAGCGTCTGATCCAATGAAAGGACTTTGGAGACAGCGCTGTTGTGCTGGGATGACGAAGTGGCCCGATGCTGGGACAAGGTCAGTATTCGGCAGGACTCCTGATGAACCCTTTTCAGTATTTCCTAGAGGATAGTAAAAGAGGAATAGTAGGAGTTCAAGAATTGCTTGTTCGCTTTTTTTATATACAAGTTATGTTATGTGTCAACATCAACAAGTTTTTAAGGATACTGAAAGATTATAAATCAGCATCACCGTAAGGAATTTCACACCATGTCCACATGCGTGTGAATTAAAAATCCCCCTCTTACCTATGATTTCTCATCTTTCATTTCAACCACACATCATGATTAGCCCAACTCCAACCTGCCTCTTAATAACATGCATATGTATTCGCTCTAATTATGTTTCTGCAGTAAACGTCAGTTGTACGGTGAACTACGTTGTGGTCCCGAATCAAGGACCGTTTCATGAGGTAAGGCGAAATCCCACCTGCAGCTCGGGAGAGAGCAGATCGTCGCTGTAGCTCCAGCTTCCTGCGGCGCTGTCTGTGTTGGCCTCAGGGTTCATGCCCCGGCAGCGCAGGTACTCCACAAACTGAGCGTCCAGACGCTCCGTGTGCTCCAGCTCGGCCCGCAGACGCACCCCCAGCTCCGAGCTCACATCTGGAGGGGGAGGGACAGAGTAGGAGAGAGGGCAGAGAGGCAAGGGGAGGGCGAAAAAATGAAGAGTGGGAGAAAGAAAAAGACATTGATGAGACCCATTTCATGCAGTATTTCAACACAAAATGATGATCACAACATGATTCAAATGAATGAATTTGGTATAATATGCCAAACAAATTTAAACCGAAGCCCTGCCGGCTGCCCTAAAAACATCCCACAAACAAAAACAACATCAACATTGATACTCACTGCTGCCATATCCATCGCTGGCCCATTCTGGAGCCGACAGGGAGGAAATGGAGCCCACTGGGGAGGGTGGAGCCGTTAGGTCGAGGGTATCCATCTAAGAAGAAAATACAAATACAAATGTACTGTGTACATTTGTACAAGTCCAAAAACACTCTCTCTCTATCTCACCCGACTCAAGGCATTGAGAATGTAACAACCTAGACCACGTACTTTGTCAACATCCAGCGAGCAGGCCATGGAGAAGTTGTCCGAGGCCGAGGTGGAGCCTGGGGAGTGGGTACTGCGGGTGACTGACTCCGGCGTGATGGTCCTGGAGCGTGGCTGCTCCATCATCCTGGCCCTGGTTGAGGCCTTCCCCTGGGGCAGATCCAGCCCTGTCGTGGTGTTGAGGGCGCTTAGCTCGGACAGACGGGAGCCCTGGAGGACAGAGGCGTGGAAGCGTTCCCTGGTCCGGTCCTCAGAACATTCCAGTCTCCTCAGCACCTCCGGGGAGCTCAGCGAGGCCTCATCCCGGGACCCGCCCAAGTGGTCTTCAAAGCCTCTGTGTGAAAGAGCTGGAGGAAAACATATTTATATTGAATTACAGGACTGCATATACATCAACCTAATCATCCCTACCCAAAACTGGGCCAACGTCAGATTAGTTAGTCTATCGTAAGCATCTTGAGAACAATTCCAACCCCAATCAAAAGATAAAGCATGTAACCAGAGTTATGCATTTCATGACAGCGATAGCAATCTTCAATCTACAAGTCATCTATGCAAACTATATGTCATATGAAAGCCAAGCTCCACTGATTCCAACACTCCAAACCATATCACTCTCCAAAACTCCCTGAATTAGAGGCCCAAAACAACAAACTTTGCATTTTCTTGTTACAACCAAAAGTTATGTCTTACCAAAAAGTAACCCACTTATACTGTGTTCATTCATGCGAGATGTCTAGGTAGGGACCTGCTCCTTAATGAACTGCATCTTTACAAAAATCATCCAAATCTCTGAACAAATAGAAGATAATTCGTAATGACCTTTTTGGGGGAAGCCCTGGTCGTGATGATCCTCCTCCTGCTTGTCACAGCGTTGCCGCAGGTGATGCAGCTCCCTCTGCTGATAGGCCAGTTCCTCCTCCTGCACGGCCAGATCCTCCTGCAGGCCCCGCAGCTCCGCCTTCAGACGATGGTTGTACGTCTCAAGGTCGGCGAGAGCCCGATCTTTGGTCTGGATCAAACAGAGGAGGTGAAGGGACAGAGTTAGACCCAGCTGGCAAAACTAATCTTTAGGTTCAAGGAATTCAAGTCATGTCGAATCATCACAAATACTTTTTTACTTTAAGTTAGGAATTTAAAAAAAACTTTATATGCCTAAAACCTTTAGTGATGGTTAGCCTAGTATTAATTTTTCTAGTTGTCAACATAAGTTCATGCATGAATAGCAGCTTAGTTTCATTTTAATATAATTGGGTCAAATTCATGACTTTCTTATCTCATATTCATATCTTTTCGTCTTATATAAAGAGACTTGATTAACAGAAGTGTAGAAGGTCAGACGATCGTCTTACCTGTCCTTCTTCTTGGAGTTTCTGAGCCCTCTCAGTACTGGAGCAAAGCCCCTCTTTCACGGCAGCAAGCTCTGCCCTCAAGGCCTGCTGCTCAGCCGAGAGTCTGGCTAGCTCTGCCTCCTTCTCCCTTAAGGCAAGATCTGCTTTGGCCAGGGTTGACTCAGCATGCGTCTGCAACAGAGGACGGGGGGTATCGTAATTTTTCAGGCAAACATACATTCATAATTAAGTGCAGTTAAGTAAAGAACTACCAGTAAAATATACTGCGACATATATCAAGAAAAAGAGTTTCACACTGCTAACATTAGCTGCATGCGAGTAGCTGCCGACATAAGAGAGAACATATGAGAGAGTGCACCAGACCAATGAGTCATACACTACATAGCTTTTTTTCTGCATGACCACAACCATATCTTACTGCATCGTATTACCGGTCCGATGAACAGAGTTGACACAAATGCTCAGCTAGGCGTAAACAAAAGCAACCTTGTATTTTGCTACTCTTTACTTCCTTGTTTAAATTGTCACTTCCCCTCCCAGTGAGGAAGGAGGACTGTGGACATGGAGCTCACACATCATCAAAACATTCCCTAACTACAGCCAGATGTGGTCTGGTGCGCTGCTTTCACAGCGCCAGGGTAGCACTGCGCTAGCAGGGAGCTAGCATTGGTTCTTTAGCTTGTTTCCCTGTGGACATTTTCAGACTGGTGTATTTTCCTCTGAAAACACTGGGGTTACCGGTAACACTATAGTTTCCATCTCGAGGTCACCAGCTGCTGTTCAACCGATAAGGGCATGCACAGCGCTTTCAGGTTTAAGAAGCGATGCATGTTTGTGCTGTATGTGATTCAATGTCATTATTAAGCGGTTTAAGCGGTTGTTTTAGTTTTTCTAGTGTAGGGGTGGACAGTCTTGATATTTTACCCCACTGTCACAGGTCCCGCAAAAAGAGGAGAATGTCCCACGTTTAAGTCAACAAATTCATACAAGGGTATATGTTTGGATAAAATTCTTCTAATTCTCATTCTAATTGTGTGTATTTATTCGTCGCCTTCCAATGGACAGAGCGCCTCAGAGGAATCAGGGCCCCAGTGCCATTTGGGCGAGACCCAGCACACAGTCAATGGATAAAACCATAGACTAACCCATAGAACGCGTCAGATGTGCGGTGCTCTACAGAGAAAAGAAGTACAAGTCTCCTTGACTTCCGCGACTGCCTAGGCTAGCAACACTTTTTGAGACAAATATTTAGAATTATAATAATAAATATGGAGGGAGAATAAAAAAAAAGTAACTGGAACACACTCGAGTTACCGACTAGAAATTAAGAATAGCGTTTCTCTATAAGAGATACCAAGATAAAAAATAAGCAGCAGAACTCACCAGCATTTCCTTCTGATCCCTCTCCGGAACATCCTCCTTGTCCCTCAGCTGAAGCTGCTTGATAACGGCTCTCTGTGCCACCACTTCCTGCCTGAGGCATTCTATTTCCTCCTGAAGTCTTCCCTCTCTTCTTCTCAGTGCCTCCCGCTCCGCAAAGAGCTCTCCCTTCACCAGTTCCAGGGTTAAGACCTGTGCCTTCCCGTCGGTGACCAGCCTCTCCATGGCCTCCACCCGGGCGCCGGTGTGCTGGATCTGTCTCTGGAGCGCGAGGTTGGCTTCCCTGAGGGACTCCACTCTGTCCGCCAACTCCTTCTCCTTCTTCATCTGGGTTTCCACACGCTCCTCCTCAGACTGCCGTAGTTCCACCACCGCGGAGCTGAGCTGGTCTCTCTCCTCGCGCAAGGCGTCGATCTCCAGGGCTTGAGCTCGCCAGCGTTCCTCCTCCTCCAGTTTCTCCCTCTCCCCATACTCCCCCTCCGGACGTTGCGCGTTGCGGGCATTGGCCTCCTCCAGCTGGGCTTCCTTGTGTGCGAGCAGGCCTCGGAGCTCCTCTGCCCTCTCCCGCCCCTCCGTCAGTCTCCTGCCCAGCTCCTCTCCGTGGCCCCGGTACTCCTCCTCCTGGGTGAGCAGCAGCCGCTGCAGGCCCTCCTTCTCCGCCGCCGCCGTCTCCAGCTGAGCCTGCAGGACGTCCAGGCGGGCGCGCAGGGCGTGGGACGAGGAGGAGACGGAGGACGACGAGCGGGTCAGACGCAGCTCCTGCCGCAGGCTGTCCGGGGCTCCCTTGCGCCCGGCGCCCCCGTGGAGCGGGTAGTTGCGGAGCTCGGGGCTGGGCGACGGGGAGGGGTTGACGCTGTCGCCGTCCTGGGAGTCGCTGACCTCGTGCAGGGCGGGGCCCAGCGTGGCCAGCTCCGCCTGCAGCGTGCTGATGACCTCGTGGAGGCGCTCCTCCTCATCCTGCTTGTCCTGCCGCAGCCGGCTGATGTCGCAGCCCAGGTGCTCCACCCGCGACCGCAGTTCCTCCAGCTCCGCGCCCAGAGCCTGGTTCGGGAAGATCGGGAAAACAAAAAGGAAATTTAAAACGTTGAGGGAAAGGGATGAAGACAAACCGAGGACATGGAGACGTGTACTACAACCGAGGTGGGGATATAAAAAAAAAAAAAGTGTGTGTTAATTTACCACATCTCTTTCGCTGCCCTCCAGCTCCACTTCCAGCCTCTGGATCTCCTGGTTGAGTTGGTCTATCTCCAGGTTCTTTTCCTGGAGGAGTGCAGAAGGGAGGCTCTCTACCTCTTCCTCCTGCTCCTCCTCCTCTCTCTCCTCCTGCAGTATCGTGAGGGCGGAGACATTTTCCTACATGCAAAGACAAAAATATATAAGTTGAAGAAAAAAATGTATAATGTTTAAGAAAATTTTTGCCTCTCTTTTTGGTAATCAAATGAATAACATTGTCTTCACCTCGAGTGTAACAATCTTGTCTTGGAGCTGTTGGACATGAGCTTCATTCTGATTGGTCATCAGCTCCAGCTGTAGGGCGAGGTGTTTTAACTCCACCTCTTTTATGCTGAAATTGGCCTGGACCTGTTCCAGTTGGCTCATTAGCATCTCAACCTAACACAAAGTACACCAATGTACATTTTAAATATGAAATCGTATTTATCTTCATGCATATTCAGTATACAGATTTGCCTATAATATGCATGTCTTATTACAAATTCATTCTATACAAATTATTTTTCCCACTCTTATTACCTCTTATATAATCTCTACAAACTCAGGAAAATATACCACACCCAAATCAAAGATAGAAACCCTGCCACATTTGTAACACTGAAATCATGATACATTTGTTGTTGCGCATGCACACTATTAATAGCAGGGTGAGCTGTAACTAAACACACTGACTAACAAAAACAGACCTCTTGCTCTCTGCTCTGCAGGCTCAGCTGAGCTGTGTCCAGGGCATCTCGGAGAGGCTGGGTGGGGTCAGGAGCATCGTCATGGTATTGTCGACTCTCATCCAATTTGGACTGCAAAGCCGCAATCTGCAGTTTGTTGGCCAGCTGCTGCTGTTCCAGCCCCTGCTTGTCCTGAAAAACAGCGACAGAAAGAGATAAGAGACCGAGACAGAGCATCAATACCTAAACCTGCATTACATAATCGTTTTTTCCTGCTGCCATCACTCTTCATTAAAAATATTTTATATTCAATATTTTATATTTGATATTCCCTCCCTCACTCCACAGGCCAACTGAGTTAGAGATAATAACTCTCCTCTGGGTTGATTTAGCGAAAGCTGGACATTAGTTTAGCTGCGAAAGCAGCTAAGCTAAAAAAAATCGAAAGCAATGGCTGCAAGGAAAGCCTCTAGAGTAGGCTTTTAGCCTCCAGTAGGGCCAGTTACCTGTAAAAGCTCCCGCTCTCGCAGCTTCGTCCGGTGGACCTCTTGTTCCAGCTGAGAGACGGAGCGGCTGCTATCCGCGCTGTTGAGCAACGCCTGCTCGAGCTCCCTGATTCGCCCAGCCAGCTTGTCAATCTCATCGTTGCGCTCAAAGAGATCGTTCTGGGCCTGCTGATTGGCTGCAATCAGGGAGTCGTAGTCTTCTGTTTTGTCTTTGATAAGGGCCTGTAGGCTCTCCACCTGGGATGATTCACACAGGACCAGAGGCCTAGTTAGTTACTAAATAATGATCATTAATGAATAATAATTCATTAATGAATAATGATTACTCCAAAATAATGATAGCGAATTGAGGTCAATCAAGTTTGCAGGCAAGGGTATTGGGCCACTTTTGTTAATCCATTAGACAGAGCAAAGCTTGTGATGCTAGGATGAAAGAAAACATGATTCACGATGACAGGAAAGGGGATCTAGGATCTACAGAGGGTTATACGCAGATCTACGATCTATGGAGGGTTAGCCATGAAGCCATGTTGAAATGATTTTTTCCACACATGCAGTTAGGAGCCAAGAGACAATCTACTGTTGGATCCCATACCTGCTGAACCAAGTCCTCAATCTACAGCAATCCGTTCAGTGCAGAAACACAAACACACAGCAAACACATGGTTCATTGGCAGACAATGAACACATAAAATACATAATACAAAAAAATCCCAACCAAAAGTTGCAATAAGTTAGTAAACAATCCAAATTAGACTCCTCACACCAAACCAAAACACACCATTACCAATTTCAGCATTTACTTGCAGGCAGAAATAGCTTTATATTTTGTACTATAATAATGATGATAAAATTGTATAAATACATAGTATAAATATAATACTAAACAATGCTCGATACCTAGATTATAGCAGTAAAGTAAAAAAAACAAAGGACGAATAAAATTGAAACAGGGGTTTGCTTGAATAAAACATAAAGACATGACATTCTAACTGTGTGGAATGAGAGAGTAGAGAGGCCTCATGTATGAACCGTACCCTCTGTCCCCGGTTCTCTCCCCCGGCCTGGCCCCTGGTGGTCTGCCTGAGCTGGGCCTCCAGGCGGTTGATCTCCTGCTGGAACTCATCGCGCTCGTGCTCTCGCTCCACAGCCTGCTCCTGTAAACACAAGACACACAACACGCTTAGAAGAGACATGTCAGAATGCTGGACAACTTAATGGAGCATCGGAAACTCTGCATTGAAATTTGAAGAGTCGTCAAAGCCATGTTGTAGAAGGATTTGAGGCAGGTCTTTGTTTTGTATTTACTGGAAAAGTTAAGGAGAAAGACATTTGTCTTGCCAATTATTAAAAATACAATTAAAAAGGTGATTTCAAAGGTAATCTATAAAAATAACAAAAACTAAAGTTGGTTTGAGTTGCTGAGTAACAAAAATGACGAAAAACAAACGTACGTCGATGAACTGCCGGTTGTGTTTGATCTGTTTCTCCAAGGCTTGGACATGCATGTGTAGGTCCTCCGAGTGGGCCTTGTGGTGCAGCTCTGTCTCCAGGCCCTTGGTCTCCCTCTCCTCTAACTCCGTCTCCAGGGTGCGGAGGCGTAAGGACAGGGTTTTGCGGTCCTTCTCTGCCTGCCGCTGCAGGTCCAGTCTCTCCCGGGCCAGACACTCCGCCTCCTCCAAGAGAGCTACCATACAGCAGGGGGGGGGGGGGGGGGGGGGAAATCAGGAGTGTTACTAACCGTAACATCAGTCACACACACACCTTGAGGCAACAGGAGTTGCATGTTGCAAGACTAGGTGGTCATCCCTTAGTTTGTTGCAGAGATCCTAGCTACTAGGCCCAATGGGTAAAGTAAAGTACAAAAGTAAACCAATATAAAGCACGCTACAAGAGAGCTTAGACTGCAAACCACTGGTGGTCGCAATGTTAGGCACAGCAGTTTCAAACAGCACAGCAAATTCAATCAAACATTTAACACACACACACACACACACACACACACACACACACACACACACACACACACACACACACACACACACACACACACACACACACACACACACACACACACACACACACACACACACACACACACACACACACACACACACACGGGTATAAAAACACAGCTCAGCGAACCACATGTGACATTCCACGAGAAAAGGACAAACACAAATCCTCACAGTATGTAGCCTGAACTTTCAGTTTGTGCTCCAATGTTTGTGTGTCCCCCCCCCGACTCACCTTTCTCCCTCTCCCCCAGCCCAGCAGAGAGATGTTCCCTCTGGCGCAGGAGAACAGCATGCTCCTCGGTGAGATCCTGGTGCTGGGCACGGAGGTTGTGCAGCTCCGTCGTGAGGCCCTCCATCTGGTGAAGCTGCGTCCGGAGGCCCTCCAGCTCCGTGGTCAGGCTCTCAGTCTGGTGCAGCTGCACCCGGAGGCCCTCCAGCTCCTCCGCCAGCCTCTGCTCCCGTGACTCCTTCTGCTGAAGAGCCTCCTCCAGTAGCACCTTCTCAGTGACGTAGCCGTCCAGCAGACCTGACGATGCATTGTGCAGGGGACCAAATGAATGGATGTTGGGGGCACATAACGTAATACATTTTATTTGTATAGTGCTCAATCCTCAAATCGAATACATAAAAGTAAAAATATCCTACAAGAATAGTACAAATATCAGTGATTATGAAGTCACATTCAAATATTAATAAAGTAAAAAATGAAGTGATACAATAACAAAGTGGATAGTTGTAATGCAAATAATACATGCAGTTTGGTGGAAACCTTTTATCAAAAGCATCTTACAATAAGCAGAGTGCATACATTTCTTACCCTGACCATGGCCAATTTCAAGATGCCATGCTCTGCCATACAACAAGCTAATGGCCAAAGCACCTATGGCAAAGCGCCGCTCACCCTCTGCCTTATGAAGCTCCAGATGGAGATGGCTCTTGAGCCCCGCCTCCTGGTTGAGCTGCTCCAATAGGACGTTGTGTTGCTTGAGGATATGGCCCGAGTCCTCCCTGCCCTGAGAGCAGCGCTGCTCCAGCGAGAGGTGAAGGCTATGGGCCTGCTCCAACTACGTCAACAGATAGAGAACCACAAATCAGAACGACTATTGCTGATAAAAATAAATAATGCGTTTAAATAATGTAGCATATACTGTCAATGATGTCTACCTCAAGTGATGATAATGTTTATATTTACTTTGAGCATCTACATTTACACCAGTCTTGATCTATGTGTGGACATATTTTCTGTATACTTACATTCCATTAAAAATAAAATCTAAGTCTGTACAAAATGACTGTCCTGTACAGTCTGCTGTAACCCCTGAATCTCCAGTGTACGATTAATAAAGTTCATCTCATCCTTTCCATCTATCACAACCATCCATTGTTCCAGAATGATATGCAACCCGGGTGTGGTATCTGTGAGAGAATGGAGCCCCTGTGTGTCTACCTGAGCGTTGGCCTGGTTGAGCAGCTCCAGCAGCGTGTCCACGGCCAGGCGCAGTCTGCCGCAGGCTCCCTGGGCCGCCTCCTCCCCGGCCGGGTGGAGCTGGGTCTCCGACACCAGCAGGCTCTCGCACAGCAGCTGGGTCAGCTCAGAGTCCTCGCCCAGCGAGACGCCTGCAGAGAGAGCGCACTCCGTGATCGGACGGAAACCAACAACCATCATGACATGTTGGAGAGCCCGTGACAGTAGAATGGAAAACGAGTACCTAATATGATCTTTGAGAGTTTGCACAAGTTAATATACAGAACATCATATGCCAAACAAAGCTCAAGCCATTTCTATAAGCGTACTTTAGCATCCAATTTGCCACACTGTGCGCAAGCAAGCCACGTATACATTAATTCCCAATATCAACTTTGGCATGAGTTGCATATTTGACACATCAATGTTAATCTGGTGTTGGCTATTAAAATCAGGCAGTACTAAAATCAGGTGGAAGAAGTTTTTATAATGTGATATAAGTGTTAGTTTAGATTTCAGTTTGTGCTTTAGTTTCCACACTCAAGAGAAACCCTTCATACAGACAGAGGCAATGGGCCTGCAGCAACTCAAAGTCTTACCATCGTAACAGGTTTGTCATTTAAGGCAGAAGAAGAATGCAACCAACCTGACTCCTGTGCCTCGCTGTTCCCAGTTGAGCTTCTGTGATTGGCTGGCTGCGGAGACCTCCTGGGTCCAATGTTGATTTTCTGGCCAATCATCTCCTCTGTTGCAACGGTGCTGCGGATGACGTCCAGGAGTACCTTCCTAAGCTTCTCGTTGGCCTGGTGCAGTTTTAGTCTGGGGAGGAGGAGGGGGTGTGGGGGGGGAGGCGGGTCAGAGGATTAAAAAGAACATGAGAAAGAGAAAGACGAAAGAGAAGGCGGTTCTACATTAGCAGTCTCCAATGGACAACAATCAAATTAGCAACTGCTGTTGGGGGAAAGGGGCGGGCATTAAAACAATAACCTCAACGGAAAAGAATCAGGATTAACTTGTTGAACCTCGGCCCCACGGTTTGTCCTGGATTTTCTCTTCTTTTTTTTCTCGTCTCGTGCCATTAAGCACCCTGGACGGTGCTCCAGATGAGTCCCTATTCTACAGTGTGACGGTGGTGCCTCACCGGTCCTCCTTGGCGGTCTGCAGGTCCTGGCCCAGCATGTTGAGGAGGTTGCCCCCCTCCTGGCCCTCCCGGTCCCTGCGCTGGAGCAGGGTGTCCAGGGTCTCCATCTCCGCCCGCTTGCCCTCCAGCTCACCCTGTAGACCACCCACCTCCGCCCGCAGCTGGACACAGACACACAAATCAGGAATCACTCAAATCAAACCCACTATTTACATCCATCACAATACAGTGTATTGTAGTCCATGTTTACCAGTTGTCCACCGAGGTTGAGAGATGGAAAGACACATGCCAACTGACACAAACAGCCATGGTAAACAGGTTTCAAACCATGTTGGTCAATGATTTACTGCCTGGCTTGATGCCAAGCTGTTGTCTAACAAGTGTGGCCTGTAGGCAACACACTGTTCATTAGACCGCGAAATAGAGGGAGCAAGCAAAAAAAAACATAGTTGAACAGCATTTCAGAGGCCAAGGTCAATAACATTGATGGATAATCTAGTCTCTAGATATTTAAATACGAGAAATGCATCTTCAACCAAAACCTCCAAAAAATAATTCTGAAAATTATAAAAAAAATAAAGGATTCTTGACCGCAACAAGAAACTGACACGTACTTCCTTTTCTACACTTCAATGCATGTTTTTTATTTTACCTGTTCTTTCTCTTTCTTCTCCTCTCCCATCTATTTCCTCTCACTGATGCTCACCTTCCACTAAGACAAGCCTCCTCTAGCCACCTGCCCCAGCAGGCAACAATGCTGTTACCACGACAACATAAACCCCGCCCCCTCTTAAGCACACGAGGGCCAAGTGTGTGCCTGAAGGGACTTGATATCATTCAAATAAAAACCAAGCCGATGCCATGGAGACCAGAAGGGGCGGGGGTGTTTGTGTGTGTGTAGGGGCGGAGGTGAGTCAGCTGTTGGATTACAGTTGTCAGGGAACATGCAGATTAGTATAACTAGAATCTGGACTACACCAACCGTTGTTGTGGTAGGTATAAAATACAAAAAAACATTAATCGGGAGACTGCAGTGCAAAGAAGAAATGAGAAGCATGATTTAAACACCAGATCAAATATTCCTTATGATTTAGCACAATCAACATTGACATCTTCCCGCTATACATTAAGAGAAACACATGGACAAATGGATGAACGGATGGCTGGACATAGGGGATGGATGAATGAGCTTGCCATCAAATGAAATGCCATGATGCCCCTAGAGCCTCCAGATGATTCTGCAATCTCTCAAGCATGTGATTCTGTCATCCTCAATGGAGAGCAGACGTACAGTAACAGAAAGAGAAATATAAGATAACGCTTGCAGACCAATGACAGATGAGCTCTGGGATGTGAGTGAAGTCTTGTATTGTATTATTGTGTCTTGAGTACTCTGTCTATTTACCGTTTAAATGTAGGCCTCATCTTCTGAAAATGAATTTGGTCTTAAATTATGAATCAATTATCATGCATCAATCAATCAATCCCAAACAATCAATCTGGCCATCTATCCATCCATCCAAGAGAATATTCGTTAAGGCCAGGGGTTAACAAACTCAGATTAGCCAAGCTATTTTGAGTGACGGGGCAGACCCACTGCTGACAATCATCTTTAATCTCTACCAACTTCTGAAACTCAGCTAGCTGCAGGACATCTCATTGAAATCCATACCTCTATCATATTAACACAATTTCTCATTGGCCTCTTTTACGTTACATTTTAGTTTACATTACCGGCTTTCACTCGTTAACATGAAATATAGACTGATTTGTGTTCCTGTGCGGTCAATACCTGCGCAACCACAGCATCCAGCTGTTGGAGCTGGGCAGTGAGCTGGCTCATTTTTTCCGTGTAGCCTCGCTCCTTCTGCTCATGCTCAGTGCTGAAGCTCCGACTCTGCTCCTCAAGCTCCGCCTCCTTACATTGCTCCAACTCCACCTTCAAGTACAAAGGCAACACAGGTTCACGGGTTATTCGAGTCCAGATGAATTCAAAATAATAATACAAATACATTCGCGCATTCTTCTGCTTGGTGCCATGCGACTACTGAGCTGCTCGTCATCATTCGCCTCCAATGAAAACCTTCTGCATTAGAGGATAAAAAGCTTAAATCCATCCTATTAAGCCAGCGTTTATGGATGGCTCCACACAGCACACAGACTGTTAGAAAAAAGGCTCTCATGCTTTACATATGATGAGAGATTATGTGGAAACTAGGCTGGAGCACAGCTTAAAATGGAGCCAGTCCAGGAGCAGCCATTACTCATTACTCGGGAGAAGCAGGGTGCAGATGGGGTATAGAAGGGCATCGCCACAAATAATACACACACAATAATCCTACATGATAACATAATGATGTTTGCTAAGAAAACCAACAAAACCTAGGTTTATTATCAAAAGCATATGCATATTTAGTTTTGTATAAAAAGGGTACCAATTGGGTTTATCTGAACGTAATGTCTGTATAGAATGCCTTGATAGATGAATGGCACTCAAATGTATGGATAAAACCTTCCAATGATGGCCATGTGCCTCCATTTCCCATAAGTCACCTCTTCTTCAGTTACCTTCAGTTTGTCGAGCCTGTCCTGCAGCCTCTCTTCCGATTGGACCTTAAGGAGTTTCATCTGTTCCTGGAACTGCAGCTGTTGTCTGGACGACTCCTCTTGGAGCTCCCTGCGACACACCTCCAACTCCTGGGCAGAGTTGTGCCTCAGCTCCTACATAATAAGAAACGCATACCATGTATTTAGCCTCACGACAATTACACCCACGCTACACGAGACTGCGATGCACACTGTATTGAATTGAAAGAAAGCCATTATTGCAGCACAGCACTGCCATACAGTCACTCGGAGAACAAAGTGCCTTATTCCCGAATGGGAATCAAACCCCTAACCACCAGTGGTTCCCATCACCACCTACTAGTTGAGCTAGACAGCACCAAGGTCATGGAGACTAGGATCACGTCACACACACACCTGTAGCTTGAGTTGATGCTGATCACAGAGCTGTTGTTTCTCTGTGTTGTAGCTGTGGGACAGCTCCTGCAGGGCACTGCCATGTTGTTCCTCCAACTCAAGGACCTGCGGCAGAAAGACAAAATCAGGGGGAAAGAAGGGAAATAAGGGAAGGGAAATAGGGCTTCAGATGTTATGAATGATATGTACTAAAATCGATTTAGATAGAAGTGATGACTTGAAAGACATGCAAAGGATTGTATGTCTACTTAGGAAACAGTAGAATGACAGTGGATCGTTGGAAGGCTAGCCGGCTAACCATCACCTACATAGTGGGTGGATGACTAGGTTGATAGATTACCTGCATCTTCAGAGTCTCCAGAGCCTTGCAGTGTTCAGCATCCAAGGCCTCCTTTTGAGCAGACAAGTCCACCTGAAACGCCACAGTCAGGGGTTATTGAGTTTGACTTTCTTTAGGGTTTAATATCGCCAAGAAGATGGTGCTCTTTTGGAAATATTAAAATGATAAACACAACAATGATGGAAGAAGGCTATTAAAAGGCTATGTAAACAGGACAAAATCGGGACAAATCACAGGAGGGATACGATTCGATCCTTTGTAATTAGACTGGCGATAGCAGCAGGACTTATGAGGATGCCCCCCCACTCTTCATTGTCAATAATATAATTTGAGTGCTGACCTTGTGGGCGTTGCTGAGCTCGGTTGCCATGGCGCTGAACTTCCCCATGTGCATCTGGGCCAGCTCCATCCTCAACCCCTCCCTGCCGGCCACCAGCTCAGTCTGCAGGCGCTCCACCTCCTGCAGGTGTGCCGACTTCATCCGCTCCACGTCTTGTGCATGGCCCTCCTCCTGGTGCTCCATGTCGTCACGCAGGGCCTAAGGTAAAGATTGCGTCAGGGCCAAGGCAGATATTCACTATGTAAAGGGATGATTATGGTTCCACGTCGACGCAACGAAAGGGGGTTTACGGATCCATTACGTCATCGCGGACCCTCCTTGCAACCACCACAAGGGCCTGATGTGCGCCTCCCAAATTTTTTTAACCTTGCTTCGAGGCGACGCAGCAGCAAGGGCTGTGATTGGTCCACTCACTAAAACCTGACGCAGAACCAAAACAGGTTCACGACTGCGTCAAAAGCGTCTGCGTGGTCCTTGCATTGCATTGACGCGGAACCATAATCAGCCCTTTACTCTCATGATGATAAAACAGTCAATACACATGGTAGATGTTAGAAAGTAGAAGTTCAGACCCAACTATTGGTCGGTACAGACTGGGATTCAAATTAAGCGTTTGGCGTCGGCTCACCTGAACCTCTTTCAGATAGGTGGCCTCCAGCGTGTCCATGTTGCTCAGCATCCTCCTCTCCAGCTCGTCCCGCTCATTTTTGTGCCCGACGGCGAGCTCCGACTCCAGGGCCTCCAGCTGCGCCTGATTGGTCTCCTGGAAAACCGCCGCCAAATGCTCGAGTTCTGCCTTCCACTTGGAATCCAGGCTCGCTTCCATGGCGACGAGCACAGCCGTGTGCTTTGTGTCCAGCTCCGTTGCCATGGCGGTGAGCTGGTCCCGGTGACGGGTGTTGAGGGCATCCAGTTGTTCTTTGTGCCCAGCGGTGACGTCGTGCAGCTCTTGTGTGTGTTTGGTGAGCAGCGCCGTTCTCTGCTGCTCCAGCCCGGCCTGGTGCTTGTCGTTCCACTCTCCCAGAGAGACGCTCTCCTTTTGGGCCAGGCGCTGCTCCAACTGCCCTTTCTCTGCCTGGAACCTGGAGAATGTTTAATTCACAATGTTAAACTCACCAACAAAATATATATTAAAAAATGTATTTCAAACCCTACATATTTTTTCTTTCAATTAGTTTGAGAACACCCCCCATCATCATCAAATTTGGGGCATCTGCCTGTACAATATTGGACAAATGACACAAACAATATAAAAGCCAGAGCAAGATCCCAAATTCCAGCCCAGGCTTCGAAGCATGCCCGTGCACCCAGAGGTGTGTAGACTCTAACCTTAGATCAGCCTGGTGGAGTCTTTCCTCCCCTTGCTTCTGCAGGAGAGCAGCCAGCTCCATCACCTCAGCAGACATGCAGCGCTTGGCCTTCCGCAGCTCCCCGTCATGTTGACCTTTGGAAAGAATGACCACACATTTGAGTTGTTTCTTAGTCGTTAATATAATAATTATCAGATATTTGTTAACGGATAACATTATGTGACGCATCATGGTTAAGACTTCCAATGAAAAGCACCCTATGAACTTTAAACTCTGATCGTTGTAGTTCTCATATAACCTCTGAATTCTGTAATTTTTCTTTGCCAAACACGCTAATCTTACTCTGATCGCTTTCCAGTGACGCCACCATCGCCCTCGACTTCTCCAGCTCTCCTTCCAGGCGTGTCCTCTGCTCCTCCTGGGAGGAGATCCTAGCTTGGTGCTCCTCCTGGAGCTCCACTCTGAGCCGCTGCACCTCCTCCTGGTTACCCAAGCTCAGCTCCTCGATCACCCTCTGCTGCTCCAGCTGCCGGGCCTCCTCCAGCTGAAGGAGCAGGTCCTTTTTCAGCTGCAGTGGAGTGGGGGGACAATATTTTGACTATATTCTCCAGCAGTGTGCGTCTGTTGACTATCGCACAATTCTGTTTAAGGTCAACTGTTTAAATCTATTTACATATCAGCACTTATATATTTACTGATGTGTTAATAAATCACAAAAATAACAGTGTTTCTGGTGTGCTCCTGGTTTCGGATTGGCACAAATGAATGCACAATGATGTCGCACATCAAATTAAAGAAATCAGAAACCACAATTGCTGTACCCAGAGTCTAATGAAGCAGTTTCACTCACCGTATGCTTCCTCTCATGCTGAATGTCACTCATGTACGAGTGGGTGTGTACCTGCTGTGTGTTCCGCTGCAGCTCTGTGGCGTGCTGTGTACTCAGGGCAGACAGCCGGCCCTCCAGGGTTTGGATGATGGTGATTCTGCTCTGCAGCTCTTCACTGTGGCACCACATCCTTTGCTCGACCTCCACCTGAAACAGAGTCAACATTCCTGTTGTAAACACACAGCTTAACGAGCGCTCAGAAAATAAATGGAGCCATCAGTCCGCTCAGCTGTTATTTATCAGACACAAATGCCATCATGTGCATTTACCTCCACCTGTCTTGTTGCTTCACTTCGCACCTGGGTAAGCTCTGGGAGACAAAGAAAATTCACTATTTTGAAACCATACATCATATTGTATTGAACCCTTGAAATCAGGGCGCCATTGAAAAAGAGAGCCTTCTCTCAATGGCCTTTCACTGAATAAATAAAAGGTTCAATAAAAAATATATCAACATAAAATCTTAAAGAAATCTTTTATTGAGGATGCAATGGGATCTGCGTCCTACCTTGGACATATTTCTCAGAGAGTCTGGCCCGCAGCTGTTCCAGGTCCAAGGCGTGGCGGGTCTTCATCGTCTCTAGGTCTTCATAGTAGCGGTCAGTGAGGTCAGAGCGCACCTGAAGCACACAACCATTGTGTTGGAGAAAATGACTAGCGCATCACGTTCATATTTTCTTCCACCAGAAAATATGAACATTTGACAATATAATTTTTTTAATTTTATGCCTGATATCCTTCTGCCTCTGTTCTCCATGTTGTTTTCCAAGATGGATAGAAGCGGCACTAGCCGTCAGTGCAACTATTTAAACGTAAAAAATCACTATTAAACAATGAGGGTTCAGGAGACACAGGTGGTGTGTAGAGACTGAGGAGCTTCTCTCTGACCTGGAGGAGCTCCTCTTTGTAGGACAGCGAGAGAGAAGAGCGCAGGTTGGACAGCTCCACTTCATGTTTCTCCTCCAGTTGCAAACGCAGCGAGTCCAGATCCTCCTACACAAAATATTATACAACCAGAATGTGACTGCGGGATTAGTAGAATTTATGGCTTAATACAATTAAAGCATGTAAGGAGAATTTGTGCATTTACATTTTGTAGAGCTACAGTCGCCAAAATGCATTTCACATTGATGTTCAGGGGGGAAATGCTTGTGAAGCTACCTTGTGTTTCTCCAGTTTCAGTGTAAACTCAGCCAGAAGGTCGTTACGCTCTTCTGCAGCGTCGCCTTCTGTGGTGAAACTGAAGAGACAAAAGCCATCAACAGATATCCACACCTTGGTGGGAAGAAAAGTTTTAAATTGACTATGAAGAGACTGAATGAGGCCCTCTATGTAAGCCTGCTTGTTAGCGTACCTAGCATCCCCGGTCTTTAGTAGGGACTCCTCCAGGGCCCCCTCTACCAGTCTGAGCTGCAGCAGAGCGATCTCCTCCCTGTAGCTCTCCTCCGTGGCTCTCAAACGCTGTTCAAAGTACCTGGAGAGAAAAGCACAGTGAGTGCTTGTGTCCGATTGTCGGCTGATTGTCTCAGGACCAAGCAGCAGCCAGTACTGCCTTTTTGTTTAACCCTGGTGGAAGTCACCAATGTGTAGGAATTACACATCCAGCTTGCGAGAACTGGATGCAAAAAAAGAAGCAAGAAAATCAAAATTTTTAGTCTTCAGTTTTTAGTCTTAGTTTATTAAAAAAGGTATCTAGGACTGTAATTATTATAATAATATATATGATTTACATTCATATTGTTTACAGTCTATGTTGAGGACACCAGATCCAAGAAAGAACAGAAGATATTTAAGATTATTGTTGTTGTGTATCCTGCACTAAACACCAGATACAAAACAAGCCACTAGTAACGGTGAGTGGGTGAGTGAGGGTCTACCTCCTGAGGCCCTCCAGCTCGGCCTCATTGTGCTGCTTGATTTCCCGCCTTTGATCATTAAAATCAGCCTTCAGCCGCTCCAGGTCATCGACGCGAGAAGAGCGGGCCAGCAGCTGCTCCCTCAGCTCTGTGGGACGAGAGAGGCAGGAGTGAATCAAGCTAGGATTTGACCCCACAGCAAACACAGGATTTAAGGCACAAGCTTGCTTGCATGTGTGAGATGCAAGTTTTGTCTCCGGAATCAATGATAAAGTTTCCTCATCTTTCGAGCATCAAAGCACTACACTAAAGTATGTTCTGGGTCCAAAACAATATTGACTAGGTTAGATGCCCAATTTCCTCAACATAAAAGTAACACCTACTTGTCCTTGATGTACCATCCGGTTCCACTTTCATTTCCTATCAATAGAGAATAATCATAAAGCTTGTGAACTCTCACCTCCCAGCTCCTGCCGGCTGGTCCTCATGCTCTCCAGCTGGGCCCAGAGATGACCCGCTTCCTGTTCAGAGGTCTTCTTCAGTGTGGTCAGCTCCTCCTGCAGGTGACAGACCTGTAAAACAGAAAGACAAGTTTTAACAGTCTAAACATGTCTTCTTAAGTTAAAGTACTATATAAGTAGTTATGTACATAAAGTAAATGTACCTCTTGTTGTAGTTGCCGCTCCTTCTCCTCTAGGTCACGTGATTGCAACTCTTTCTCCTTCAGTAGCGTTTGTTTACTACTGACCAGCTCCTCCAAGGCACCTGCGTGGGGATCACAGCACAAGCATGTTCCGATGGTGAGGTCACCATCATGTGAAACATGCAGAAGAACATCTTCTTCATAGATAACAGGTCAGGTTCATGGATAGCAGTTGAAGGTACTGACTTGCAGCAGCGTCTCTGTCTGCCCAGGCGAGGTTGAGCTCCTCCTCCAGCCTCTGGACATCTGCCACACTGGAAGCGCGCAGTTCATCCAGAGAGGTCCGGGTGACTGAGAGCTCAGCCTGGGTGTCGTTCAGGCTCCTCTGGGTCTCAGAGAGGACGGTTCTGAGGTCTGCCTTGGACTTCTCCGTCTCCTCCTCCCACTGTGACTTCAGGACCTGCGGATCACAACACCAGCGAAATGAACACAATTTCCGAATGTGCTTTAGAGATCAACAGAAATGCTGGACTGAATTACTGATAGACATGTAAACCATGAAAAAACGCATTTGTGAATGCCTAGTACCTGTATCTCGTTGGTCCGGTTCATCTCCGTAGAACTTTTCTCCTCCGAGAGACGACTCTCAAACTGCTGCCTTAGTTCATCTGTGCACAATAGGAACAGAAAAACCAACAAAGAACTGAGTTCACTTGCAACATAGTTTCAGGTTCCCACTGCTCTAATTTCCGCTCTACTAAGGGGCAAATAATTCACCTTACGAAACAAATCTACCTCGTATCTAATCTATCTGGAGGACAAAAGAATAACCCCATGCAACGTGTGAACCCGTTAACTTGTGACTTACCCAGGTCCTGCTGGTTCTGCTGGCGCATGCGCTCCAGCTCAAACTGCTGCTTGGCCTGGAGGATGGCGTTCTCCCCGGTCCACTTGTCCCGCAGCTCCGCCTGCACCTGGCTGAGCTCCGCCTCGCGCTCCCGCTGCAGGTTGGCCTGGGAGAGCTCCAGCCGGGAGGTGTGGAGGTCGGCCAGGCTCAGACGCAGCACCTCCATGTCCGAGGACTGCTTGGTCTGTGGGGAAAAAATCATTCACATTTTGGAGATTATGTTTTTGTTGACATTTCGAATATCAAATAACAAGAGGAAGGATTTCAATAGCAAGCCATGAAGCAATTAACCTGGAACCCATCCTTATCACTTGACCACACATTCTGTTTCGCTACACGGATCAGTCTAGACCTCTACATTGATTTCCTGAAATTACAATGTAATCAGGGGACAGTCGGGCCGGTGTCTTAGCTGATGACGTAACTGGGCCCCTCGGGAACCTCATCATAATTGAGGAAATGAAATCAAGGCAGCCGCTGGCAAAACACTAATGGCGCCTCACTGGTGCATACCTGTGCCTGCTGTATTTCGGCATGATGGGCGGTTTCCATGCTGTCCGTGAGCCTGGAGGTCAGCTCCAGCTTCAGTTGATTCATCTCCTCCCCGTGTTCGGCACTCAGCTCTGACAGCATCCGCTGGTGCTCGCGCTCAGTCACCTGCACAGGGACCACACAACCATGACGACTGGCTATTTGGCTAAAGAAGCAACGTAGACCAGAGCATTGGTGCTGTATACCAACAATGGAGAGTGCATAACACAAGCGTACATATGCCACAAACATGAGGGATAATCGCTAATTTCGTTAAAACTATGAAAGTATGGATTAACTTTACTGTCAAATATGAAGGTGAATGTAAACTGCGTAGTGTTTTTTTACAGGTTGCTATGAATAAGGGGTGTAACATTTCCTACACCCCTACAATGAATGCAGTAAAAACTGAAGTAAATAGTCATTGGAAATGAAGAGCTATTATTTACATACAGTTGAGGATTCCTGCCTTCTCTACCAGACCAGGAGATGGAGCAGTAACCCACCCGGCCCCAGACTCCACCTAGCTGACTCTACCTGCTTAATGAGGCTGATCTGCCTTCTATGTTCCTCGCCGAGAGCAGCCTTTTGCGCAGACAGCTCGCTCTCCAGATGACTGTTCAGCTCAGACACCTACGGATCGATAAGCACATGATGACTAATGCTGGAATCTGCATCACCGTCCCCATCGTTGTTCAAGCAATGTAGAGTTGAGACAATGGAAAAGTACAGAGTCTGGTTGTTACCTAATAATATTTTTTTCATTGAACAATGCCCGATTATAAAAGTTAATTTCAGACAATGGGACAGACCTATCGTCTGTGTCAAACATTAATGTCAATAACGGTGATTAAAAATTACATTAGCATATAATACAGTATGTATGAGGTCCTAATGGGTCCCTGCTCACTTTTGTACTGCTTACTGAACCTGTGATACTTTTCTGTGGGCTGTTTACATCTACAGACGGCTTAGTGAGAAGAATGATATGTATTATTACTGACTGTAATGTGTGGACCTGGAGAGAGTTAGGTTAGGGTAAGCTTAAATAGTACCTCCGCCTGCTGTTTCTTAGACAGTTCCTCCACCTCTTCATGGTGAGATTGCCTCAGCCGCTTCGTGCTCTCCTCCAGAGCCAAGGCCTGCTTCTCCATGAGGGCCTTCACCTCAGACTCCTGTTGCCTCCTCTGCTCCTCCAGGAGACGCCTCGCTCCCCGCAGCTCCTCCTCTTTCTCCTGCCGCTCGTCCTCCCATTTCTCCCGCACCTCGGCCAACTAGGCAGAAAACATAATAAAAAGTTAGCAAGCCAACATCAAACAAACCGTCCACTTGAACATGCCCGGAAGACTGCAGCACGTAAGCAACACAACCAGGTATCTGCAGCATCAACGCGGCTTATCAACCTGGTTACCGAGCAACGTGGTATTCAATACGACCTATAGGTCAGTAAACCCATATGTTGTGGACCACGGATTGGTGAACGGATGAGCGGGGTAGCGTGCTCCTCCTTGCAGCTGCAAGCTACAGCTAATATGGCTTGGCTTTGATTCTAATATACAGTACTTCCAAATCTTTGCTCTGTTTGTTTTTAAGGTTTTACACTCCAATAGTTTACAAAACATAGGCGTGTTCACCAGTTACAGTTTGAAAAAAGCGGAGCGACTTCTATTTTGCAACCCATTATCCACAGTTGTAGCGCACATTGGCTGTATTGTTGTTCGACAAATCAGCTGCTAGACTATATTTGGTATAATGACCCGTTGCGGAGGTTGGGCAGATAAATCAATTGAAAACAGTTTGCCACATTTTTTACGGGGTGTGAGCGAATGACTTGGGACGGCATTAGCTCAGGAGGTAGAGCGGGTTGGCTGGTAACCACAAGGTTGCTGGTTCGATCCCCGCCTCCTCCTAGCTGAGAGTGTCGTGGTATCCCTGAGCAAGACGCCTCACCCTAAATTGCTCGTGATGAGCTGGCTGTCGCCCTGCGTGGTTGAATCCGCCGTTGATGTGTGAATGTGTGCATGAATGGGTGAATCAGTCAACACTGTAAAGCGCTTTGGATAAAAGCGCTAAATAAATGAGGACCATTTACAAACCGTGCAGATGCATTTTGTGGCCTTTTTCAAGATATTGCTTACCTCATCCTCCTTTGCCTGGATCAGTGTCTCAAATTGCTCGAGTTCCTCCTCCAGTATTTGCTCCATTTTCTTCAGCTGTCTATCCATCCCTTCCTCTTTTAGCCTGTGCGTCTGCCCTGCTTGGACCTGCGCCTCCTCTAGGGGGCCCAGGGTTTGCTTCAGACTGACAAGCTCATCCTCCAGTCGGCTCCTTTGCTCCTCAGTGCTTCCCAGATTCCTCCGGCTCTCCTCCAGCTCTCCCTCCATCTTTTCCAGCTCCTCCCTTGCAGCCTCGACCTGAAGGCGAGTGGCGTTGAGGTCCTTTAAGGCAGAGTCCAACTCCAGGGTCTTTTCAACCAGTAGGGCAGCAGTGGTTTCATGCCTGGCTTTGGTGTCTACCAGCTCCGATACGACTTGGTCCTTGGCCTTTGAAGGAGAAGGAAAATAAAAATGCTGTCAAGCTTGTTTGCTTTTGTGATCATTCATAATTATTATTTCAGGTATTTTCTTCACAACACAAATGGGTTCAGTAAGTGTGTGGTTTAAATTATTTAAAGATAGATATGTACCTGAAGATCCAGATGGGCCTTCTCCTCAAACACCTCCGTAAGATCTCCAGGCAGTTTGTCGGCAAGCAGAGTGGACGGCTGGGTGGTGGTGAAGAGCATAGTGGACCCGTCCTCCTCGTCCTCTAATAAGGGGCCGTCTTTGTTCTCAAAGTTGTCCTGTTTGGACGTTTTCAGGTTTGGCTCCTCCAGTTCCTGCTCCTGGATGCTCCTCTTCTCCTTTTCCTCCTCAAGCTCCCAGAGTGCCTCCTTGAGTTCTTCCGTTACCTGTGCCCACCTGTACATACAAAGAAAATGAACAAAACGTTGAAACAATTTTAATGTACAGTATCTAAGAGGAGGATACATTTTTATTAACTGCAAAACAAAAGTCAAAAAGGTACAGTATGAGCCTCTCTCCTACCGGCTCCTGGCCTCTTCCAGTTCCTCCGCACTCTTGGAGACCTCATCCCTCAGGATATCGAGTTCCCTCTCCTTCAGATCCAGCTCCTCTCGAAGTTCCTCGCACTGCTGTCCAAGAAGCTCCTTGGCCAGGTCTGCCGGCTCCTCGCCCGGCTGCCGCGACGCCTCCCCGAACTCTGCTTCGCCGCTACAGGGCGAGTGGATGGGCCAGCCTGGTGACACGCCGCGGGGGTAGCAATCCAGGACGTTGTCGGACACCACTGAGCATTGTGCGTCAGAGAAGTTGAGGAGGTTGACGTAGTCTTCCCGGAGAGGGTTGGAGATGGAGAAGAGGTGCGACGAGTCACCCAGAATCTCACTGTTGAGCTCAAAACTGTCAGATATAAAAGAAAAAAGAAGATATTGCGAATGATTAACATAACCAGAGATGCGATTGGCTGATTAAAAAACGGTAATTGAGACGATGTTTTGAGGTTTAACATGCACGCCGATTAAACCATGAACCACACAACCATGGTCATCACCATTATTCACTGACCTGTAATTAGCAGAGTTCTCTTCAAGGATGTGTTCTTCAAAGCTCTGATTGGCCAGGCAGGAGTTGGACTGTGCAGTGGACAAGTAGCGCTCCATCAGGATGTCCGTGGAGACGGATCCGGTCAGACCATCTTCAGAGAGCTGTTCCCGGTCTGGTCCACCTTCCTCATCCTCATCCTGACCGAAGCTGACCCTCTCTTGGTTCTGTCTGTTCTTGGATGCCTTGATGCCCGAATCTTCCTTCTCCAGTTTGTCAATCTCTTTCTCCCCCTCTTCCAAGAGCTGCCGGATTCTGTCTAGCTCCTCCCTGTGCTCCTCCTCGAGCCTCCTCGTTTCCTCTTCCCGTCTCTCCCTCTCCTCCTCTAGGTTGCAGAGACGGAGGGCTGAGTTGGCAACCTCCTCTTTTAACCTCTCGGCAGTCTCCTGCTCTCTCACCAGCTTCCTGGTCGTCTCTTGGAGCTCTGTGTTGAGCAGCTCCTTCTCCTCCTTGTATCTCTGGATCTCAAAGGACTGGCTTTGGACTTGGCTCATCTGCTCCTGGAGGTCTCGTAGCTGCAGCTCAGTTTGTGCTTCCCTTTGCTTCATCTCTTTCTTCATTTCCCTTTTCTCCTCCTCTAGCAAAGAAATCATATGATGGCAATTCTCCTTCTCCTTGGCAAGTTCTTCACATATTCTTCGGCTGTTGGACCTCTCCTCCTCTAGCTCGGCACTGAGCCTGAGGAGGAGGAGGGCGTCCGTTTCAGTGTCTCCATTAGCCTTAGAGTTTGTGTTTAAGCTCTCTTTAAGTTCCCCCAGTGGGAGCTCCACACTGGAGGGGACAGAGTCTTGGGCGCCACAGCCGGTAGAAGGCTGCTGATGCTGGGGATGAGGTGGCTCGGGCACCACTGTTTGACTTTTAATGCGCAAAAACTCCACACTAGTCTGCAATACAGTAGAAAGATATTTTAGTGAAGTTAAGTTTAACATCCACATCAATCTTCACAGATGTAGGGAAAATGCGCCTAATGTGATCATTATTATACATTTTTTGATTGAATCCTTATTGTAACATCTGAAAAAAATTACAAAATGATTGCATAAATGATTTAAATAAACCTGCTTCTGAATGTTGCCTAGGGTCGTACCTGCTGAAGCTGCTTCTGTAAGGCCTGGATCTGTCCGGCAAGAGACTGGGCCTCTAGCTGTACCTGGTCTCTGCTGGCCTGGGCTTCCTGAAGGTTGAAGCTCAGCTTGGCGATGATCTCGTTACGCTTCTCCACAGCCTGCTGCAACTGCTGCAGAAGGAAAAACAGGCATTTTAGGGTTAAACACCAAACTTGTCTTCGAGGACGTTACTACAGTGTAGTAAGTCAATGTCCTCATTTCCCATGCCCGAGGTACCCTACTTTGTTAATAATGCAGACTCACTTTCTGTAAATATTTCACGATTTACTTGTGAGTGGGGATGGGTTATATTTTATATACTAGTTATAACTAATTCATTTATTACTGCAGAAAATTTTACAAATATAATTTTACAAATACCCTATGACAGGGGTATTCAATTAAAATTCAAAGAGGTCCAGTTACTAAAATTTCCTCCCAGCAAAGGTCCGAATCTTATGTTGTCACTCGAAATGGTGTACCCTGATGTAAATAAAATCAACAATGTACGTACATTTCTATATAATTTATTGTCAAACTTCAAGTGTTTTCAAAGTAATATACTTTTATCAATAACAGACAACAGAGACTGAATTTCTCCTTAAAATATATTTCAAGTAGCCTAAAAACATTCAGAATCTTTCTCAAGTGGCATTAAACCCAACAGGTCCTCACACATCTCTTTCTTCTCTTTGTGAAGAAATCTCACATACACCAAAAGCTGAGCATTATCCGTTACATCTGTGGACTCAATGTATAAGGATAAGCATACTGTGTTCTGAACAGCTGCATCAAGCTGTGCCAGTAGGCTACATCCTCTGCTAATAGTTCAGATTTTCTGGTTGTTGTTGTAGCTGACAATGGTATTTGCTTGATTTTTCCACACATGTCGTATTTTTGTTTACCGTCAAGTAAAGACTCTGCAACCGCATTTAAGCACTCCTTCACAACTGTCCCATCGCTGAATGTTTTCTTGTGTTGCGCCAAAATCCACGCAATCTTTAATGAACACTCATTTGCATGTTGCTGGCCTGTACATGTAGGCCCTATGCGTGAGGACACGGGTAGACCTGTCATACTGTGCTTTCAGTTCGATCATTTTACTTGCCCTCACTACGGATTTTCTCACTTTTGAGCAAGCCATCTCTCATCTCCTCAGTCTCACTCTGGTGCGTGCTATTGATGACGCTCCTGTCGTATTAACTAGATTAGCTGCGCATGCACTTATGATTTATCTTTTTTATTTAATATTAGAATTTTAACGGGTCCGGGAATAACCGTCACTGGGTCCGGACCCGGACCGCGGTCCGCCATTTGGTGATGCCTGCCCTATGAGATCATAAGATCATATCATTTTTGTTATGAGTAACAGCTCCAGCAAACATGACAAAGTACACTTGAACAAAATGGTTTATAGTGCTGTTTTCTCCTCCCTATGAAATCAACAAAACACGTAATCAACTATGGCTACAGAGCCTTCGTTTTGTTTCCTCTACAGATCAGACAGATAGCACAACCTTAAAAGCCGCATGGTACATATTGATTTCACCATATCAAAGTGACAACAATACTTGATACATTACAGTGGCAGTGACACAAAGCCAGGTTCTGTTTCATGTCTACCCACAGAAAATTATGCTTTATTAAGACTGCTTTGACAAATAATCCGAGACAGGGGAGGAGGAAACAATTCCAAAATTAAAACTGCGCGCAGTGATGAACGGGACCTCGCGCCGGCTTGCAGCCGCCACTACGAGGTCCCGTTCATCACTGCGCGCAGTTTTAAAAAAAAATCGCGCCAGCTTGCGGCCGCGTCACGTGCCGTCGTAACATGTGTGCTGGCAAGATGTGCACATGTTAGGACCGCACGTGACGCGGCCGCAAGCCGGCGCGAGGTCCCGTTCATCACTGCGCGCAGTTTTAAAAAAGCGCAGTTTTAAAAAAAATTCGCAAATTTATGTAATCTGTAGAAGCAGAGGTGCCCTGTGGTGTCCTACTGATTGTTTTGACATTAACATGTAAGACCACATTTAACTGAATTACATGTTGTAACAACTTTAACTACATTATTAACCCTACATCAATGATTCGATAAATACCCTAGGAGGAGTTCGTTCAAATACAAGGGGAAAAAAGCGAAAATAAGACCACGGAATTCAAAACGGCCAACTTTGACGGCACGCCACGGCCACGCCCTTCAACGTACAATCACAAATAGCACGATTTTGGTTCAGCACCACTTCATGACTGTACTGACTAATTGTGGAGCAGATCCGATAAATTCCCTAGGAGGAGTTCGTTCAAATACAATGCGAAAAAGTGAAATTCCATTCAAAATGGCCAACTTTGACATCACGCCACGGACACGCCCTTCAACGTACAGTCCCAAATAGCACGATTTTGGTTCAGCAACATTTCATGACTGTACTGACCAAATTTGAAGCAGATCCAATAAATTCCCTAGGAGGAGTTCGTTCAAATACAAGGCGACGGAATTCCAAAATGGCCAACTTTGACGGCACGCCACGGACACGCCCTTCAACGTACAGTCACAAATAGCACGATTTTGGTTCAGCACCACTTCATGACTGTACTGACCAATTTTGAAGCAGATCCGATAAATTCCCTAGGAGGAGTTCATTCAAATACAAGGCCAAAAAGTGAAAAAAAATTCAAAATGGCCGCCAAAAGTGAAAATTAGAAATGCAAATAGCCGACTTCCTGTGGGGTTTGGGGCATGGGTCCAAGAGGCTTTTCTGTAGGTATGGGCACATTGTACGTGAATACTGAGTTTCATACATATTGGTGAAACGTGGCGCAGGGGCTGCTTTTTAAAGTTCCTGTAGGGGGCGCTACACACATGAGAAACACGATTTTTGGTATGTGAGCTATCGGCACTAGTCTACACGTGATCTGTGAATTTCATATTCATAACTATTACGGTGTCCGCAGAGTGATCGACCCTCCTCTGGCGGCCATGTTGTTTTTTAAATCGACTTAATTTTAATTGAGCAGTTAGAACTTTGGTATTTAACGGCCACTGAGTTGGTCCCGCTCAAATCAAACATTGCGTCTATGAACTGTGGCTATTTTAGTAACAGGCCACGCCCATTTCGATGCCACGCCCCATTTGAAAAATTGTTGAATTAATCTTGTTCAGAATTTGATTCTAAACAACTTTAGTAGAGAGGTCCAACACCATAGGAGTACAATTAATGTAGATATGTGCAATTTACTATTTTTGGGGTGAAAAACACACCCCTTTTTGAACTCAATGGCTCATGGGTACTTTGAAATTTATCCTACAGACTAATCCTAATGTCACATTGAAGATAATGGGCCATAGATGATATGTGCCAAAGGATTTTTGTCAAAGTCGAAAAACCTGGGATCCTTGGGGAATTTACTGTTTTTAACTAAATTCAAAATGGCGGGAAATCTGGCTACCGGAAGTGCTAAGTTAGTATCTGCAAATTTGTTCATTATGAGGATTTGCATATGTGTGCAAAGTTTCATGAGTTTAGGTCCAACCGGTGACGAGTTATGCTTGTGCAAACGTTGAAATTTTGGCATAGTTGGTATAGCGCCACCTAGGGGCGAATGTGAATTTGAGGGCTAGAATATCAAATTTTTCACCAGTCCCACAAAATGCACCAAAAAAAAATGAGTTTTCGAATATGTGCAGGGGGGGAAAAATGCAGTCGAATACGAGGGAAAATAAGAAGAAGAATTAAAACTGCGCGCAGTGATGAACGGGACCTCGCGCCGGCTTGCAGCCGCCACTACGAGGTCCCGTTCATCACTGCGCGCAGTTTTAAAAAAAAATCGCGCCGGCTTGCGGCCGCGTCACGTGCCGTCGTAACATGTGTGCTGGCAAGATGTGCACATGTTAGGACCGCACGTGACGCAGCCGCAAGCCGGTAAGAGGTCCCGTTCATCACTGCGCGCAGTTTTAAAAAAGCGCAGTTTTAAAAAAAATTCGCAAATTTATGTAATCTGTAGAAGCAGAGGTGCCCTGTGGTGTCCTACTGATTGTTTTGACATTAACATGTAAGACCACATTTAACTGAATTACATGTTGTAACAACTTTAACTAACATTATTAACCCTACATCAATGATCCGATAAATTCCCTAGGAGGAGTTAGTTGAAATACAAGGCGAAAAAGTGAAAGTATTCCATTCAAAATGGCCAACTTTGACAGCACGCCACGGCCATGCCCTTCAATGTACAGTCACAAATAGCACGATTTTGTTTCAGCACCACTTCATGACTGTACTGACCAATTTTGAAGCAGATCCGATAAATTCCCTAGGAGGAGTTAGTTCAAATACAAATTGCCTAGGAGGAGTAAGTTTAATACAAGGCGACGGAATTCAAAAATGGCCAACTTTAATGGCATGCCACGGACACGCCCTTCAACGTACAATCACAAATAGCATGATTTTGGTTCAGCACCACTTCATGACTGTACTGACCAATTTTGAAGCAGATCTGATAAATTCCCTAGGAGGAGTAAGTTTAATACAAGGCGACGGAATTCAAAAATGGCCAACTTTGACGGCATGCCACCGACACGCCCTTCAACGTACAATCACAAATAGCATGATTTTGGTTCAGCACCACTTCATGACTGTACCGACCAATTTTGAAGCAGATCCGATAAAATCCCTAGGAGGAGTTCATTCAAATACAAGGCAAAAAAGTGAAAAAAATTCAAAATGGCCGCCAAAAGTGAAAATTAGAAATGCAAATAGCCGACTTCCTGTGGGGTTTGGGGCATGGGTCCAAGAGGCTTTTCTGTAGGTATGGGCACATTGTACGTGAATACTGAGTTTCATACATATTGGTGAAACGTGGCGCAGGGGCTGCTTTTTAAAGTTCCTGTAGGGGGCGCTACAAAAAATATAAACACGAATTTTGGTATGTGAGCTATCGGCACCAGTTTACACGTGTGCTGTGAATTTCATATTCATAACTATTACGGTCTCCGCACAGTGATTTTGAGGCTCTGGCGGCCATGTTGTTTTTTAAATCGACTTAATTTTTGGTGAGCAGTTAGAACTTTGCTACCTAACGGCCACTGAGTGGGTCCCGCTCAAATCAAACATTGCGTCTATGAACTGTGGCAATTTTAGTGTCAGGCCACGCCCATTTCGATGCCACGCCCCATTTGAAAATATGTTGACTTTATCTTGTTCAGAATTTGATTCTGAACAACTTTGGTATTGGGGCCAACATCATAGGCGTCCAACTTGACGTTGATATGAGCAATTAACTATTTTCGAGGTTTCAACCACACCCCTTTTAGAACTCATTGGTGCTCTAAACTTTATTGTACAGACTAATCCTTAAGTCAGATTGAAGATAATGGGCCATAGATGATATGTGCCAAAGGAATTTTGTCAAAGTCGAAAAACCTGGGATCCTTGGGGAATTTACTGTTTTTAACTAAATTCAAAATGGCGGAAAATATGGCTACCGGAAGTGTTCAGTTCAAGAGACTTTTTTGTTCATCATGAGGATATGCATGTGTGTGCAAAGTTTCATGAGTGTAGGTCAAACCGGTGGCGAGATATGCTTGTGCAAAGTTTGCACTTTTGAACAGTTGCTATAGCGCCACCTAGGGGCGAATGTGAATTTGAGGGCTAGAATATCAAATTTTTCACCAGTCCCCACAATTGCACCAAAAAATTTTGAGTTTTAGAATATGTGCAGGGGGGGAAAAATGCAGTCGAAGTCGTGGAAAATAATAATAATAATAATAATAATAATAATCACGAGGGTTTCAATAGGGTCCTTGCCAAGTTTGGCTCGGTCCCTAATAATCATGAGGGTTTCAATAGGGTCCTTGCCAAGTTTGGCTCGGTCCCTAATGAACAGGCTATGCTGAACCCAGACAAAGACAGTCAACCTTCATTAGACACTCGCATACAGAAAACAGGAAGCACCTGGTTTACAAATAAAGCTAAAGTGAACGGTAACCATTAGCCAAAACATGGCTACCCAACCCACTTGGAAATAAACAAGTGTTTGATGAATGCATTTATAAGAAGACTTATTCACAGGTTCATAACCATATGCCACAGATTTAAAATAAGCCCATTTTCCAGTGTGAATTCACTGCCTCGCAGATAACACTGAATGAAGCAACATACATATTCATGAAATAAATAGAAGGCATTCTCACTTGTCACTCTACAGAAAAAATATTTATACCCTTTCTGCAGTGCAGTATAATCTCAAGAGTTCCATGTATACCTTGAGCTGCTCTTTGCCAGTCAGTGCTATTAGCTCATCATCCATCTCTTCAACAGGGGAGGGAATGGGAACTTGGCTCGGATGCTGGGACGGAATCTTCTGGCCATGGATCTGATGGACTGGAAAAGTCTTGGGTTTTTGGGGCACCTACACATGGAAAACATGGCTTTAATAATTATACACGATTGGTGCTTGAAGGAGCTTTCCACATGAATATACGTATGACACACAATCAGGTTACAATTAAAAAGTAACCGAGTAGCCAAGACAACATCAACATTTAGACGAATATTGCTTGTCTCACTACATGAGCAGGTTCAGAGGAGAAAGACCTTGAGTGGAATTCTCCTTTAATCCTGGTGATGTTGCCATGGCAACATCACAACACCCCCCCCCTCTACAACTACATGTTTACTGACCCATTTCTCTAACGTATGTCTACAAGGCAGGGGGCAAAATCGTCTAGCGGAATCACACAATGTAATGTAATTCAATACAAAAAGTAATATAGGTCAGCTATGAATAGTGAATGGGTCCAAATCAAAAGAAATATAATCCTTTCATAATTTTTTCTGGTCTGTCCGGTTTCGGATGAACATCCAAATATATTTATACCAAATATATGATTTGGACCAGCAGCCCTACCTCGTGGTTGGTCTTGCCCTTCTCCTTGACGCCACCAGCTGGCGACGTTGGCGGCTCTAGGGGTCGCTCTTGCGCTGGGCGGTCAGTTTTCGGGTCATTCTGGCCCTTCCTCTTCGTCGTCTTTTTCTGCGCCCCCGCACTGTCACCTTTCGCCCGCTTCTCTCGGAAGCTAGCAAGCTGCGCAGGAAGGAAAGCGAGACGTACACGGACACATAGGTCAGCACGGCCGAGCACCACACCACCAGCATGGCCGGCCTCAGGGCTGGGTGGAGGGATGACGATTAGCACCCTGGCGGCATCTTCTCACTCAAAGACACAGCTGGAAATAACAACATGCACTTAGAACTGCACGGATGATTTACCCCTTTGAACACCAAGTACCGACCCCAGGAACCCTTATAGTCAGAGGAGTCAGAGTGATCAAGCAGAAAAGGCAGTATCCAAAAAAGAAAAAACGATGAAATCCCAACCTCGCTTGGCCATAAATAGAACTAAATCATGACCCAGCAGGGTAAAGAAGTTCAAAGTGAAGTGGGAATAGTCTCAAATCTCCAGGTAGATTATTTAAAGAGCATGAACAGGGAGAGAAACCTGTTGAAAAAACTAAAACAGGACAGAAACTGATGGTGCACAAAAATATTCCAATCGATTGGTCCAATTCAGATTTATCTTTTGGTTTGTGGAAAGGTCAAAGATAAAAAAGGCTGAGAGTGCTTTGAAGTATCAGAACATAAGGTCATGGGTCAAGAAGAACAATAGGAAAGAAGAAAAAACTATACGGTGATCCATAGAAAAGTACTTCCCAAAGTCAAAGCTACAAAATAAAAGCCAATGACAAATCCCTTGGACTCCAGCAACCTAAGCTTGGGACGAATCCTCCTCCAGATTTGCCTGTTCACTGTGAAGATAACCTGTGCCGCTCCCTTCTCTCCCGCTTCCTTAAGCAGCTTAGAAATCAGATTACAGCTGTTCCACAGAACCACAGACAGCCATGTGTAGCACTCCATTAATCACTAATCATTACTCAATCCCCGGCATCCAGGCCCCCTTCTCAATCTCTCCCTCTTAAATGTTCTTGCCAAATGTCAAAACAATCAATACTCCAATCATCAGACAGCTATCAATCTTCCACCTCGTCCCAGACGTCTGTTCCGCTATCCAGGAAAAAGCTCTAATCCAAGAGAGCAGCATGCTCAAACCATCAAACTGTCACAAGCCAGAGCGGTGAGAACCACTGGCTCCCGAGCAGGGAACGGCTAAAAGTGAGCGGACCGGAGGAGGAGTAAGATGAGGAGGGTGGAGATAGGGACCAACCAAATGGAGATAGGGGGGCAGAGCTCAGAGAGCTCTGTAGCAAGCAACATCAGTGCCCATTCAATTCAGATGGATGCGTGTGCACGTGACCACTGTTGTACTGTTGCTAAGAGGAATGAGTCATAAACACACAATTTATTTGTCCATGCTCATGTACACAACTGTATATTTCTCATTGTCCATTTTGTACATGCTCGAACCGCTTGAACTTGAAAAAAACGTAAAAAGCATCACTATTCCTATTGCACTATGCAACCTAGTCCTTTTTTACCTCTTTTCGAGAGCTCCTGGGATTGACATGGAGATGGGCTGCCTATAGACATTGAAGGCAGCCACCTCTCTCGTTCAAAGACTTGCAAGTTCCCTTATACACTGATCAGCCTTCCTAGCTCTATCCACCAATTACTTCCTTCATCGCCTTTGGATTTGCAACACTTATGTCACAGAGGATAGAAAGAGGTTAAAAAAAGGATAAAAACCAAGAGCGAGAGAGAGGGATGGAAGAATGACAAGGGAAAAAATATTTAGCCTAAAGCCTTGTCTGTAATGTGTGTGCCAGAAAGACTGTCAGAATGTCACATGAAATCTAAAATCGATACAATGTTGCCGTACAATACAACAACCACAGTCACTTGGAGACAGATCTCTTCTGCCATATATTTTATATTAATTCACTTTGATATTATTGTACACAACATGTGACTTTGCATGGGATAATTATTACCAGAGCTAATTTGGTGCCCAACACATTAAAGAAAGTGGCAGCCCTGCATCACCATGGCAACAGCATCAATGCAAGATTCAGCTACATTGCATAAGCCTGTTGCACCACCTGATGGCATATATGCACAATGACAGCCTTCATTCAACAATGAAAGGAAATGGTTGTGAGACAAATCAGACTAGAAACCCAACCCCGATTGAACTCAATACAATAATATTTGAATGGTACATTACATATGCTGCAATCACACACCCATGGAGAGAAACAGAAGGGAAAAAACCGTAGAGATGTGATAAAGAGAGAAAGAGGGAACAGCTACAATCACCAGAGCCAGAGTCAGATTTCCTAAAGCCCAATCATTTTCAACACGTCTTCATACTACTCACCGGTTGACTTCTGGGCATGGCAGATGGTTTCTGTCATGAGGAACAACAGGTGGTTGAGGCTAGACCCTACATAGCAGTTTGAGGTCATAGTGATGATTTGTGATATCGTTTTAAAATGTGTTCTTCCAACATGATCCATCATTAAACATGGTTTGCATCAGAAGTGCATGACAATATCTGAATGATCAAATGGAATTTTCCAAGAATGTGTTGCTTGTTGAAGATGAGCAACACGTCGATTGTCAATCAACGAGATGACATTTGCATTTGACCCTGAAGAGTGGACGCCATAACGTCGGGCGAATAAGTACTGGATAAAATAAATCGAAAATACGTAATTTCGTTAACATTTCTAGATCGTTATTGTATCACGACAAAATAAGGCCATGTGTAATGCATCACCATTCACCATTTGACATTCAAATCTTTAGGATGTTGTCATGTATTGACATTGCAAAAAATGCGATGGTCACAAGTTGCAGAAACGAAACGTACTTTTAAAGAATAATGTTTGGAGTTTATATGTATTTAATCAAGACATTGATCCTTATTCAACGACAGGTGGAAGATACCCATACATATTATGGGATGGCAACATTATAGCAAATATCTGCAAGAAGAACATAAACCCCCCGATGTATCTAAACTTGGCATTTGTGTTACTTTCACTGGAGATCAACTCCTTTCAAACCAACACAGCAGTTGCAGCCAGTGCGCGGCAAACTCAGAACGTTGCATGAGATGATATCCTGCAGTTGGATATCAGTTAAACGACAATAAACCCCACTTTGATAAACTGGCTCAGTTTAGCGGTTCATTGAGCATCGATCAGGTGCAACTCTTTGACAAAGAGTTCACTAGCCACTGCTATTAGCCATCTCCTTAGCCTAGGCTTGAATAGAGCTAATGTTAGCAACAAACCTTGGCTCTTCCTGCTTCTAGCTTCCTTTGTCGTTCATCTTCATCCATATCTTAGTCAAACCAGGTGTGTCAGCGCTTGGGGAAAACTATCATAGTTAGGCCAAAATTGCCGTAATACTTCACTTCACCAGCATATATTAAACTATGCTGAAGACTTTTGGCTTTCTTTAGAATAGCAAACTGTCAACAGACAATATTCAATATGGCCGCCAAAGCTTTTCGACTCCGCCCTTATCGAGTCGCCTCGGATGAAAGGACCAATCAGGTCACTGCGAGGTTTTTTCGTATCCACTAGTTCCTGTTCCTGGGCTGATAAAATATTTATCTGCAAAGTTTAAATTTCCACGTATCGAGGCGCTTAATTATCAACCGACAAGCTACCTTACTGACTTTTAACCCCATTACTCATATACAAAATGATTCTCTCACTCACTCACACGCACGCACGCACGCACGCACGCACGCACGCACACACACACACACACACACACACACACACACACACACACACACACACACACACACACACACACACACACACACACACACACACACACACACACTTTTCATTCATATAATCATCTAGTTTTCATCTAGTTTTCAGATTCCCCAACGAACCAATCAGAAAAGTTGCAGTAAAGCTCACCATTAATGGGCATGTCGCCTGGCAACCATGTGTGCGTGTGGTGGCTTTTGTTTAGCATGGAGACAATGCAGTTAAAAACAACTGTGCCTCTCTTCTGCATGACTTCAGGTAGACAATATTTGTATAAATATTTGTATTTGTGTGATTTCGTGCATTTTGACATCGGAATATATTAATAAAAATAGAATTTGAACACTGTAAAAAGTTATGATTTCTTTCTTTTACCAGCATGACAGATCCCATAGTGGATCAGATGACTAAACTCAGACTGAAAGTTATAGAGAAGGTAGAATACAAACTAGAGATACTTCAGAAATGGATTCAGAGAGAAAAAAAAGCTTTATATAAATAGCATTTAAACATTATTTTCTCTGAATCTAAAATTCTAAATCTGAAATCCTTTCTCTTTTTTTACATATGCCTACCATCCTCTAGAAATTGAACAACGAAAGAAACATGATGGACGAAAGAGCAGATTCTGTCCAATCCTCAAGTAAGTGCTAGTGTTTTACTATTAAATGTAATTGTTATTTCGAAAAATGTTTTCGAAAAAATGTTTTCTTTCTTGATTTGACATGTACTGGATTATTTGTTCAGGGACCTATGATGGAGAGATGTATGCACTGCACGGCGCACTGAGGAGAAAAAGAGACTTACTGCAAAGATTAAGAGTTTGTAAAGATTTAAATTTGACAAAGAGAAAAACGTTTTGTTGCATTGTACTTTTATATTTGCAGATACATTCCTTTTCAATAAGCAGTACGTCTGACTATTTATCCTCGCTCTGCAGGAACAGCACATGCTGGAGGAACTCCGCAGACCTCGTACCTGGGGAGGACAGCAGAGACGACGCTCCCAGCCTCAACACCACCACCGCCACGCTGATCACTTTCCTTCATCACCCCCTCCTTACCCAGCGTCTTTCCCCTACCAGCCCGCCCCTGGGCCTGTGGTGATACCGGCTCTACTCCCTCCGATACACGTCCCGGCACAGCCCCCACACTACATTCAACACATTTCAACTGTGAGAATTCTATATTATTAATTTTCAAACATTTATCACCCTTCACTTTTGTCTGAGGCTGTTTGGCGCCCTCTGCTGTCGGAAGTATGCAAGTGTGTCTTTTTCTTACGATTTATTTTCAACAAATCAACAAATTAATCAATATAGACGAGGAATCTCTCTCTATATCTCTTCTTCTGCAGATTCCTCAGCAGCAGCCAACCTTCATCCAACAGGTACCGCTGCAGCAACAACCGATGAGCCACCCGCCCCCTCCCCCTCTCCCGCCCCCTCAGAACCACGGCCGCAGCATCAAAGAGGGTATATACTATATGTTCTTTGTGGTCATCAATTGGCCTCTATTTGATCTTTGTGGGGATCACATGACCCTTAGATGATATTTGTGGTCATCCCATTAACCTCATATGTTCTTTGTGATCATCAACAGGCTCTATATGTTCTTTGTGGTCATCAGGTGGCCCTTATGTGTTCTTAATTGTATTTCCCAGACATGGTGGAGATGATGCTCATGCAGAATGCCCAGATGCATCAGATTGTGATGCAGAACATGATGCTGAAAGCCCTGCCTCCTCTGGGCTACCCAGGGTCTGAGAGGCCCGGGCACTCTACCATACACACAGCGTACCCGGGGCAGGTTTGTTTCAACCGCCCCCCTCCCTCTCTCTCTCTCTCTCTCTCTCTCTCTCTCTCTGTTAAAAATAAAGCAGTGTAGAATTAAATAGAATAAAGTACAGAAAGCTATTCAAGTACATCACAGTATAATCAAGTAGAGAGTCAGTCTTAAATGTCCTAGAGGGGTCATTGCTTTCAGTTATTAAAGACATACAAACCACAGTACCGTACGTACCACCTCTACTCTTGACCATACTACTATTTGAACGCTGCTTGTCCCCAGGACTCATACTACTGTCATGCCATTTTCAAATTGAAGGCAGGTGCGTTCTACCATCACCATCACTACAGCCAGGGCCCTGCTGCGTTGCCCCCACTCGGCTATCCTGCCTGGCAACCCATGATGTCATCACCAGCCCCGGGTGGACATGCACACGGGGCGCACCTGCACGTACCCTCCATGCATTTCTATGCTAAAAACGACTGAAGAGGCTCATCAAAGTGAAATTATCTAATCTAAGAGGATGTTGGTTTAAGGCTTAATAGCTTTGACGGACGTCTTTCTCTGTTGTCCTTTCGTCCATATTGTGTTTCCAAACATTTTTGGCCTCACAATTCGCTGATCCAAAGCTATGCATATTTGTTGTGCAGCATAATGGCCATTCACCTAAGGGGGCAGAGTCTGACATTTTATTCAGTTTGCTGTCTTTTTTTTTTAGTTTAGCTTGTATTACAGTTTTTTTAGATACAATCTTGTTAGGTTCATCATGTCAACATGTGAAAGTATCCTAGGCCTAGGCTCTGCAAAACTAGAAGTATCACTACACTGTTAACACATTTGCTTCTCTCATAGTTTGAATGACACAAGTATTTGTATTAAATACGTTGAATTTCCCAAGCAAATCGATCCTCTTAAAGGGCCTGTTTCCACATAGCATATTTTTCGGAGCATAATAAATTACACACTATATAGGTTGAATAGGCTACCTGGCACATCTAAATCTAAATAGACAGACGGCTAGATCTAGGCTAGATCTACATTTAAAATGACTGACAAAAACACGAAATGGAGTTAGAATGCATTTTATTTTACATCGTAGCTTAATTTTCTGTATCTTCTAGTCCATAAACCATGACCATCTGTTGCTCTGAGAATCCAGTAAAATAACAAATAACAATCTTCAATTATATTTTCAACATACACACAACTATTGCCATAACTTCAATATATGATTTTACAACTGTACAAAATGGTAATTTACAGAAATTGTATAAAACAATAATTTCACTTAAACCCATTCCACATTTTCCCATATTTGTGAAATAACCCGCCTTCACTCACTTAACATGAGCTAAGAAACATTTCAAGAAAAAAATTAAATAAAAAAAAAACTGCCACAGCCCCATTATATAAAAGAACATGCTTCAAACATAGATACAATTAAAACAAAATCTAGAATATTTAGATTTACCAAATGCATTCTTTATTTTAGCACTAATGACTTACTGAGAGAACATTCCCGTGGTGAGTAGATGTGTCTATAGATGTGAGCTTATTGATGTGTAAGTGTGATGCAATGCATGGGCCTACATCATGCACTAATGGACGGAATAGTCTGGATGTGGCAGCTCTGCATGCATTAATCAGCCCCTGTTTTGAATACTGAAAGTCAGTTCAACAAGAAACAAAACCAAAAGAATTCACAGAAAACCAGTTTGAGCGCAATAAATATTAAGATAGCGTGCGTGTATGTCTGTGGTATGGTCGTGTTTTTTTTTTATTGTTTTGAAATAAATTAGGTAATATTCTATCCCTTTTCATTTTAAGTGTCATTTACAAAGTTCTGAACATGGCTTACTCATGTATGATTACATGGATGAAGGTGATAGGCGGTGAATTTAAATTATAGATGTACATCTCTATATATAGATATATACACACACATACACACTCACAATTAATCTGTACACTGCGTGACTTGATTAATAGTGTCATAACAGGAAGGCTGTACAGGTTATGGTTTGTATTTGTAAAATGGCACACCCTGTCTTGTACTTGACAAAACAATGTTTAAGGTGCAAATGAGGCGTTCATCTTGAAAGAGTGTGAGTGAGTGAGAAAGTGAGTGAATGCGTGTGCACACTGCATCTTCACGAGGCACAGCTACGTCACCTTTAAACAAGAGACAGAAACAGGAGAATTAAATGCACGTTCACATTGCTGCTTCCCTCCTTTTTTGCAGACGGCAGGAAAATGTATGCTGTGTAATACCAGGTCCTTAACTATTCCTGAAATGACTTATCTCCTAAAACCTAATCCCCATAAAAAGAATACCTACAAAGGGTTTGAAACAGTGTAATGGACAGAGTAAACGTTGGTGTATAACTTTCTGTGCGCATCAGTCATGAAGCTTACTACCTAGCCAGCCTTTTCTAAAGGGTTTACCGTTCAATTCACCTTTCCAATGATTACAGTTGTCAAAAGACAAAGCAATATACATATTTGCCCTTTGGTGGTTCCAAAGCGTCTTACAACACTGTGGGGGCATATTTTCTTATCATGGGTGGCCCCCGGCAGGAATCAATCAGACAGTAGACACAGATGGCCCGAGCTCTGATCCAACACTAGCTGAAACGTGACATAGTCCTATGCATGGTCTGTGCATGGTTTGTATTTACCCTGTGTATGTGCGGGGCCACCTCATCCTCTGACCCCTCCTCTGGCACCGGGGTGTGGAGACGCGGGGCCGCCTGTCCGTCCTCGGCCCACCCTCCCATGGGTACCCGGGCTGACCTCACCGCCCTGCCCCCCGCCCCCAGATAGCCTGGCAGACAGAGATAGGGAGAAGGGACGTCCATTAAAAACATGCTGTGACTTTATTCATTCTGCAGAACCGTTGATAGCGGCCTATCAATATTCAAGGTTGTATTGATCGTAACACAAATTAAGATCAAGTGAGATTCATTATCATGACGAGAATATAATTACTCATCGGTGATAGTCAGTAGTCAAACTGCAGACATCGCAAAGCAATAGCCAACCTCAAAAGAGATGTATTAGACTAACTTGACCTCGGCTGTTACCTGTGCTACCGCTCCCTCCATACTGTTGGTGCCCACCCCGCTGAAACGTCGCCCCCTCGTGGCCAGAGCCGGAACTGCCGGCGACTGAAGCCGAGGCGGGGATGGCGCTGGGACTGGGAGCCGCGCTGGGGAAGGTTTGCGAGCGGGGGAAGTTCCTCAGGTGAGCCTTGGTGTCGCTCCGCACCTCGTCCACCATGCTGTCGCTGCTGTCGTCGCTGTCCTGCCGGTGCCAGGTGTGGCGGGACAGATCACCGCGGGACTGTTGCTTGTGGCACTGCAGCAGCACACAAGAAGGGGACTCATCGTGAACTTCCTCTCTGGACTCTCTGGATATTTTCAATGATTTGCATTTTGGTCTCATGGTCAAGTACATTTTATTTGCATAGCCCTTAATCACTGATTCAGTCTCAAAGGGCTTCACGTGCCACAAGTGCACACATCAAGCTCTCAAAAGGCCAAGGAAGGACTCCCCAAATCCAAGGGAAAGACTTCATTTCAAGTTGCCATTTGTTGGTGCAATTTGTGGTGTTGTTACAGCAATCTAGCTTATTTAGGTTTATATTTTGCGTTTTATTCTAATCTGTTTCTGGAACACTGCTGAGCACTAATGCACTTTGGTTAGTTTTCATGACATTTGAATAAGTTTGACTGCTCACCTCATGCATGTAAAGCGCATGGATGCTCATCTCTGTGGAGGCGTACTCTGATAGGACCATGCTGGTCATCTGACCCTCCCACACACTGCTGCCTGAGCTGACCGTCCTGGCATCAGTGCTGAACGAGGCCCGGGGAGAAAAGCAGATAAGATAATACTTACCTCAAAAAAATCCACTACAATATGCAATTTTGAAACTATCAAATGTCATTGTATTACAGTGGTAAAAAGAAGTGGACCTTTAGATTCCTAACAAATTAGCGATCTACGGTTACGGTTAAGTCAAAAAGTTCACTTAATGTCTAACTATGTGATAATCAAGTTAACCATGTATATGAGCAGGGGGAAAGTGTGAAGCCATGAGGCCTGGAAGGAAACGAGCTCCTACCCGGAGCCCCCCATCGTCCTGCTGACAGAGGAGGCGTGGCCCACAGCTCTGTGGGCGGTGCTCATGCTGCCTCTCAAGTGCAGGCTGGAGCTGATTGGGGAGAGGGAGCGCAGGGCCGACACCCCCTCGCCCAGCCCGGCCACACCCTGGTTGGTGAGCGAGCAGTCGCGGCCGAAGTGGACGGATCCCAGTGCGGTGGGACCGCCCAGCAGGTTGGCGACCAGACTCCTGGGCTGAAAGAATCGGAAGTAGACAACAGCAAAAAAGCATTTTTAGTACTCATGACAGTGACCATTGATCTGTTTTACACAAGCATCTCTAAACTCTCCTTTTTCCTACCGGTGATTAGTGCCCAACGTAAATCGATCATGTGGCCTTTTATCTAGCCAGCCTTTTCTTACGGATCATAGTTGAATTAACCTTTTTTTGTTTACTAGTCAAACCAATCAATATATGCATCGATGCACTCAATTTTAGAACATGAAATTACTGCAGAGTACAGCTATCATTCATCGATTTTTCAAAACTATTCCTGAATTTCCCATAGGTGATTGATAAAGTGAATTGGATCCTCTCTGCTCGTACCTCGGAGGTGGAGATGGAGTTGAGCACGTCCCCGGATGCCCCGCCCACCTCCCTGTGGACCTTCTCCTTCAGCTGGCTGATGAAGTGGGTGGTCTCCTGGGGAGGCTGCCACTGAGGGTTGGTGATGGCAAAGTGCATCAGGGACAGCTCCGTCTTGCCGTCCTCTGCCTGCTGGTAGATGGAGGCCTCGGTCTTCCCTGCCGACATCCACTGAGAGAGAGAGAGAGCGAGAGAGAGCGAGAGAGAGAGAGAGAGAGAGAGAGATGTAATTTAATTAAATCAATGTAATGTGATTCACCCTCCTCAGGCATTATTCAGTACATCTTCTTGCATTTCATTTTGAGGACAGCAGAGAGAATGTCTGAAAAATACATTCTATCCTTTTCGAAGTTGCTACCTTCCCAAGTACATTCCATGTACTTGGGATTTTCATTCAGACTTAAGGGTTTGTGCCAAACACAGGGTATTGTGCCAAACGTGAGCCAAGTGATGCCTCTTCAGAGAGCAATAAGAAGCAGAAATTGCGAAACTCTTTTTGTATGTGTGTGTGTCTGAAGTACTCCTCTTACCGCAGGGTGCCCGTGCTGCCTGATGTCCATCTGGGCGAAGGAGCAGGTGTCGCCCACGCCCACCACTTCCACGGTGAAGTTCCTGAAGAAGTCGATGATCTCCAGGGACTTCCTGCGCAGGCTGAAGATGAGGATGAAGGGCGTCACCACGGGACTGATCAGCTCCTCCAGGATGAACACCTGTACCCATGGGTCCAGAGGAGAACATATATTTAATTTTTTGAGAGATGAAAGTGCTTTTTGGATTTGGGAACTGTATTTCTTTTGTTATTGTGCACTTTTTTAGACTTTTTTTGTTGGCTTGATATGCCTTGTTTGAAATGAATGAATATGAATAAGGCACTTTCGTTCATTTTGGAAAAAGGTTTTCAAGAGTTCACTGAGTGCACAGTGACCAATTTAGGCAATCTGGAAATAACATGCAGATAATTTTTTTATTTTTTCAGTCTACCAATATTTTCTTTGGTTAACTACAGCCCTACATATAAGACCACAGATTTAAGGTTTGAGAGGAAAGAAATTCAGGGAAAATCTGAGCCAATGCACAAAGCCATCAGCACACCGTTGTACTGGTACTTACAGCTTTGTACTGGAAGAGCTGGGAGAACTGGTCACGGGTCTCATATCGGTGTGCGTTGCCCTGCCAGTGGTCAGGCATGTAGTGGATGTGAGCCAGGATCACCCTCAGCAGCTGCTCAGGGCAGAACACCATGTGTTTATCAGGGATGAACGACCTGAGAGAGCGAGAGCGAGAGAGAGAGAGAGAGAGAGAGAGAGAGAGAGACTCTGGGTTAGGTTAAAGGTCTAAAGGTTATATAGAAGAAGTAATATAATATCAGTATTTATAACAATTAAAACCCACCCCTCTCTCACGTGAAATGTAAAACATAACCAACACACAACAGAATCAACACAAAGGATGACTCCATTACAGATGAATTACAGATAGGTAAGAGGTACAGGTACGAGATATGGAGTCTACCAGCTAAACAGAACCACAGGCACAAGCAGGCTAAGGACATGGGGGTTTACTAGCCGCGTCTCCTCTGTGCTGCCCACCTGCAGACGGTCACGCAGACCCCCAGCAGCGTGATGGAGGAGAGGACGTGCTCCACCGCCAGCACATCCTCGTCGTAGATGGTCAGGGCGATGAGCACGGCCAGCAGGGAGCCGGCGAAGAACGCCACATTCTTCGCCACCACCGTCAGCAGCGGCGACAGGAAGCAGTTCATGTACTTGGAGGAAGGCTTTTGAGGGAGGGGGGAATGATGTCATTTGAAATCAATAAGGGTTTAGAGAACAACAGAATGTGTGCAAGTTGCATAGTGTCCTAATACCACCTGCTATGTACTAGCTGTTGTGGCTCTTGGCTACAGTGTTGCTATACTATCCAAATACCATTGGTAGAGAAATAATCATGCTCTACATGTTAAAGCAATGTACACCTCTCTACCTCTAATTTTGTATAATTGTGTGTGGAATTAAACAAACAAGAAGGCATAAAGACAAGACCAAACTGGACACGACTAAAATCAATGAGTCAGCCAGTGTCATCAAACGTATTCTGTTCTTATTTAAAGAACAGTACTTCCTCTTCTATTGCAAGCAACAGTACGCTCTGTCCCATTATTTTCAGTGAACATGTGACCCATGTGACAAAAGGAGGTGGAAGTTGTACCTTGTATCCCTTACTGAGTCGGGACATGAGCTCGTGGTCCAGCTCGTTGAAGTGCCGCAGGTAACAGCGGCCGTACAGAGACCAGCACCGTGCGCCCAGAGAACCCGGCTCACGTTTGATCACCTACGCAACACATAGGTGACACATACAGAGTGTTAATACAGTTAATGCAGTATTAACAATACAGTTAATACACTAACCAAACATAATGATCATATTAATAGAATTGGAAAGATCAATATTTATGATAAATGTTGTCACTTGTTGTGCATGTTCACGGTTGCTTTTTGCATCTTATTTTCTCCGTATTGGATCATGTTTCAAGTCTAAATAGCAGCTCAGAATTTGACAATTTAATATCAGATAATCACAAGAAATGTTGAACACATGAATAACTCTTTGTGTGCGTGTGTGTGCATGCGTTTGCTCACCTCGGTATAGCTGAAGAAAGCGTAGAGAATCTGCCACACCAGGATGACGGGGCAGAGCAGCAGGTTAGCGATGCCGATCCACAGTATGCGGGACGCCAGCCGGTCGGCCAGCTCCTGCCTGTTGCCTCCCCGCTTGTACTCCGTTTTCAGGCTCCACTCGTTCCCAAACAGAGATCCTGGAGGGAAAGCCATGAGCAGGATGTTTCAGTGATGTATGTTGTTATCGCACAGGCCATTTACTGTGACGAAAACCCCAATGGTGGTAGAAATCTGCCGTTGCATGTGTGACGCTTTAGTCTCAAGCTACTGCTGGTTGTGTTGTTTATGTGAGTGTAGGTATGTGTGCGCTCACTGGTTTCTGTTGATGTGTCTGTTGTGGTTTGGAGAGAGGATGATGCAGATGAGACCCCCCTGCACACAGGTGGGTCCGATAGCACCTAAGTGGAACAGCTCTCGCTCTAATCTGGCCTGACCACACATATCTTTTTGTGTTAACATGTAAAATAGGTAGTACACTGCTAAGACTGTAAAGATTCATACGAGTGCTTATGGAAGAGCCGAAGAGGCATTGTCATAAACAACCATGATGGCTACCGCTGATGTGTCAACGCTGTGATTGGTGGGAGGTCCATCAAATTGCGTCAAGTGGCATTTTGGTCTGTGGTGTAGATAACACCCCTTAGAAATCTAAAATGAACTGAGAGGTTCCAGACTCATACGCATTTGCAAATTGGTCTGGCAATTTCAGGCTAACACTGTTTTGCATCCCTGTCAAATTATGATTATTTTCTTGTTGCGACCTTGGGCTGGGTCGTAATACAATTATTTGAAATTGTTTTGATTTACAACCGTAGACTGACACCCACCTGGTCCCCAAAAGAAAATGAGCTCAAAGTTGTACTTGAGGCCGCGTGTGTAGAACACACACTCTCCCAACAAGGGAGGCCGGAATCGCATAGGCAGTAGAGATTTATTCACCATGGCAACCTACAGAGACAGGAAGAGATGGGTTCACAGGTGGTGTTAATCTCTATCTCAGAGAGAGAAAGAGTACCACTGGGTTTTGCATGATTATATGATAATTGTCACTAGATGCATTAAAAACAGATATGAAACATCAAAAAAGTCATTGAGACTATTCGAAAAAGAAGGAAAGAAAGAAGAAAGAAAGAAAGAAAGAGAGAGAATGCTTGAATTTGAATTGAGTCAGACACCATGTAGTTCTTGAAGCGGAGGATGCGATGGTATATGTCCAGTTCGCTCAGCTCTTTCTTGTGGATGCAGATCTGGTGTTCTTTCTGGATCTCCACGATACGTGCCTGAACCTCCTGCCACGTCACGTAAGGCAGCTCAGACTGTCAAAGAAAAAGCACATTCATCATGTTTTATTTTTTTGCTTAGCATTGAATGCTCTTTTTTAGGAGCTCACACAGCACAAACCTGACCTCAAATGCATAGATTTACAGGCAGGAGGATACCTATGTGAACATGGGGGGTAGGGGGGGACCTGCAAACTACACACAAAAAGGATTCCTTTTTGGATCTAACTCATAACCTTCTGACATTGCGGCAACAGTGCTAACCCCTGAGCAAATCACTTTTTTATACAAGTTTATATCATTGTAATGCATTGTCTAATGGATATGACCCCTAAAGCGCTAATAAAAAACCCATCTCAACATGCTAACGTGGTTAAGTTCAGTTAACTCTCACCATGGTCATTTTCAGGGCGTTGGTGTAAAAGGAGCGAATCTCCCAGTAGCAACAGATGTTGTAGATGAACTTGACCAGGCGATGCAGCCAGAAAATGCCCGATATGATCAGCACAAAAATCACAAAGGCATTGTCTCGGATTCTGGAGGAGGCAAAGATATTTTAAGTTAATAATATGTAACATGTAAGATGTATGCCAAATATATTTAAGTTTTAAGTAAGTAAAGCTAGCAAGCAAGACACATAACCCTTTCCTGTGCCTTAATGACTTGTATGGCTCTTTAGATAAATGCCTCAGGAAAATGACTAAATAGAAACATACTAAATATATTTGATGTGTTCTTTTTCAATTCTACATGCCACAATCGCCATGCTTAAGACAGGCTAAGCCATTAAAACACAGTATCTAGTGTCTACAGCCAGCTTCATAGCTGTAGTCGAGAGACCCCCCCCATCCCGCCCGCCTCTTACCGGGCGCTGCAGACTTCTACAGGGAGGAAGGCGTCGGGCAGGGTGACCTTGGAGGAGTCGGTGTGGTTCACAAACTTGTTGGCGAAGAGGATGTCATAGTCGACACAGTTAGCCAGGAACACAGTGAAGCCCACCACAAACAGCAGCTGACTGTGAGTGGGTAGTGAGAGAGAGACAGAGTGAGAGAGAGAGAGAGAGAGAGAGAGAGAGAGAGGAGACAGAATGAGGGAAAAAGGAAGAACTCCCAGCCGAAAGGCACTAGGTTAGATCCCCAATGTCCAAAGCCTCCCTTTAGGCATCCTTGAGCAAATGTCTCCTTCAATAAATAAATAGTGAAAAATACAATGATTATCGCTGATCACTTTATCAATAACGGTAGAACAAGGCCTCTATCACCATTTGGAAAAACATAAAAAGTATTTTGTGTACTGTTAATAATACTTACACCAGCTCAAAGATCTCCCCGAGCAGCATACAGGTGAATCCATTCTTCTGGTGCAGGTTATAGACGTGAAGTAAGGTTAAGGTTCTTTCAGAAACCATGTCATTCAGCAAGATTAGAGTTATTATAATATTATGACAGTAAATTATGTAGTTTTCAAAGGATATTCTCTGGAAAAACAGGTCCAGGTTTTCTATATGGTGCCATTGTGCTAAGAGAACAAAACATAAAACAATGCATCATATCATCAATGTGACAGAGGATTTGTGTGTGTGTGTGTGTGTGTGTGTGTGTGTGTGTGTGTGTGTTACATTTGGCTCCTTCGGGCACGTGCACCAGCAGATTCTCCTCCCCAGGAGGTGAATCGCTGTAGGATGCCTCGAGACGCTGGTACTCGGTGTCAAAGTGCGCCATCCCGACCACAGCTTCAGTCGCGCCCAGGAAACCACCCTAGAGGCTGGACCATTGTACAGAATACCAATGAGAAGAAAAGAAAGACATGTGCATGAATATTAACATTGAATTGAAATTTATGTTTAAAAAAATAATAATAATGATTGACTTGGACACGGACGTGAGAATAAGGCGACTGTCCACAATAAATAAATAAATAAACCAATCAATCAATCAATCAATCAATCAACAATATTGACCTCCATTGCAGATCGCTCATTCGTTGCCTTCTCGGGTGTATATCCAACATCTCAAATGAGAGCCTATGGATCAAAGGAAAAGGAAATTAAGCCATCACGCTGTCCACAGCAAAACAAACATGAGATAACGCATTATTTCATACACAAATCACCGAGTCGCCAAGCACGATACGATACGATAAACCCAATCAAAACAAGTAAACCCGCACGCTGTACTGGCTATTATTGACAGCACAACCAATATTATTTGGCTAGCGATAACGTTAGAGATGTTGTTGTCGTGCGTGGAAGCCCAGGCCTACTTCTGTTATACGACATGTCATACACCCACCCCGTGAAACCCCCCGTCTTCTTACTTCAGCGAGATATATTCCACCGTTTACTGAGAAAACCCCAATTTGTTTAATGTTTCTTCACATCCAAATGGTCGTTTTCGATTTCGTTGCGTCAGTGTATCCGGACAAGTCTGTTTCATTTTCTAAACAAACAGCAGGGGAATGTCTGTCACATGATAATGACAGAAACGACATCCAATCAGAGTGCAAGAATTGTTTTGAAGCCAGTGTCAAAGCCAATCATATATATTTAGGGGCGGGATCAAAGGGTACAGTCATCACATTGGATTGGATTCTTTCGTGTCACGCCCATAAAACGACTAATGATGACTCGCAGACAGGTAGGCTGATCAATTGTCTTGTATATCTGAGTATCTGTGAGTATCTAACATTTAGGTCTATTACACGTATTAATATCAACATGAATATTTCACCACTATTACTCGTACTACTTTCCTACACAGGATACTAGTATGAGTAATATAAATAACATATTATATACACAGTGTTGACATTTTTTGAATTTATCAAAAAATATAATTTATTTAAATGCACATCACAACAAACAAACCACTTCCTGCTCATCTCATCTCATCTCATCCCTGGATGACGCCACAAACCCATGGATGGAAATATACATCATTGGCTTCAGTAATTTTATTGATGCCATCCCATGGCATGTAGGCCTATTGCACTTTTACTCCTATTGCGTAGCGTGAATGGGTTTCAGTTCATTGTAATTCTTTGGCACCCAATGACAAAAGCATGTGTAATAAGCAGTGGTGATATATGAAATGATATGATTGTTACTATCCAACATTACACAGCATTGATGATTACTCAATCTCAATCTAAGGCAATCTCAACTGGGCCTAAGTACGGTTGCCTCTTGTACATATAGGTTGCGTATCCGTTCGTGTGCGGCTCATTAGCATCTGTACCGTGGCCTGAGCACACCTCTCCGAAGTGTACTGAGGCCATGGAATCGAACTGTACTTGAGTACGGATGGCGGGCTCACACTAGCCAAACGTACTCGGGCACGGTACAGATGGCCTAGTGTGAGTGCGTCCTAACTCATACCGAAATCTTTGGGAGGGGAGCCAGAATATTTTTTTTGAAGATGCGTGAGATTCATGGATCAAGAGAGGAAAGGGGCCCCGCCCCACAGAGACTGCTTTTGTCTAGGGCCCAGAGTTTTGTGCTACACCCCTGATCCCTATATCACGGTTAACACGCGCTGGAACATCATTTGAGCTCGTCCGCATGGTCATTCACTGCCCCCACATGGTGATCTTCAGTAGTACTTATATTTATCATAAATACTGATATAAATAAATTAGTAAAAGTTAGCCATTAGATTACATTTTTTATTATTAATCATTGTAGCATTCAAATCTTTGTAATCTTCGTTTTATTGAGATTTATCATTTATTTTACAAGAGAGAGGCAACCAAGACAGCAGCAGCATAATACAACACAATAAAACATACAGTGAACAATATACAACACCACATAAAAAACAGCAGAAGCTCTTCCATGCTTAGACACATTAGGCTATATTCTAAAATCAAAATCTGCAAAGGTTAAAAACAGAAGGGGACTAAAACCGTTAAAATAGGGCGGGAAGCAGAGGTTTAATTGTGTTGTTTAATATTAATATGTAATTCTGAGGCTCTGGTGTGACAGATGGTGTTTTATCTGAGCTAAGGTCACTGTCTGTAATGTATGCATGACAACATGGCCTGATCTAGCTAGCCTACATCCTAATATCACCTACACACATACACCACACACACATACTACTTTAGGTTTGGTCATGTTTTGCATCCTTTTGTGTGGTAGCGGTGGTGGTTGTGTAGTCTGGGTGTTTGACTCCTGGCTGTAAGGTACTGGGTTTGACCAATGTCTGACACCTTAGCTGCTCCTCAATGACATGTCTAAAGTCGAAAGAGAGAGAGAGAGAGAGAGAGAGAGAGAGAGAGAGAGAGAGAGAGAGAGAGAGAGAGAGAGAGAGAGAGAGAGAGAGAGAGAGAGAGAGAGAGAGAGAGAGAGAGAGAGGGTCGGGGGGAAAGAGAGGGAGTGAGATTAGCAGGACATCTTATCCATTGATTTAAGTGATTATGTAATTGAATCAGCTTGGTTTAGGATAAGACAATCAATTGTTTTAATCAGATTAAAAAAGCTCTGTACAGTGAAGCATGCCAATTGATAATCCCCCTAACAACTTCCTGTGACAACACAGGAATAAATAATAACAACTATTGTATAACTAAGTATTGAGTCCTTGTGTAAAGGTAAGAGCCTCCAGTGGTAAAAACTGGCAAAAGTTGCTATAAAAATAGTCATAGTCAATCGTCAACCTTTATTTTAGGAGCAGAATAAACATAGTAGTTTATTGTCAGCTGTTTATTTCATCCACAGTTTCATCTATATTCTTGATGTTATCCTATATGCAGCAGGTCCTAATTTGTCTCCTCCTTCATCTTAAATGATCCAGCTCCATTCAGGTTCAGTTGATGAATTACGTGTGTGTGTGTGTGTGTGTGTGTGTGTGTGTGTGTGTGTGTGTGTGTGTGTGTGTGTGTGTGTGTGAGTGTCAGCACCAGACTGTGCATGTATGTT
>NC_140287.1:12572080-12811785 GCF_964030765.1 Micromesistius poutassou
TTCCAATGTGTGTGTGTGTGTGTGTGTGTGTGTGTGTGTGTGTGTGTGTGTGTGTGTGTGTGTGTGTGTGTGTGTGTGTGTGTGTGTGCGACTGCGCTGCCAGTTGCTCCGAGTGTCAGTTCGCACGGTGTGTCTCTTCCCGGTCTGGTCCTCCCTCATCCCTTACACACACACACACACACACATACATCACAGTACAGCACGCCGCGACACGGAGGCTTCGGATCCCGGGAGCGGAGGACGTATTTTTACGTGAATTGTTTGAATAATTCCTCTATATCGCATGGCTGTTGGCGTTAACAGTCGTTGGATTTTCTAGTAGGTGTCTTGGATCTTCTGATGTGGTTTAGCGCATGCTCCCGAGAGGTGTGCGCGGTTTCCGGCTGCGATACGTCCAGGCCGGTTGGTGTTATTGATGCGACAGACGCTGCTGGTGAATGGGAAACAGCAGCACATCGGAGGACCGCTACCTTCCTCCCCACACCCTGGCTGCTGACTGAACTAGCCCAACGCGTATTGTGGTGATCCGCCCGCCATCCAGAGATACCGTAGGCCCTCTCCCTCGGCTTGGACGCGTGCACGGGAGGAGTAGGGGGGAGGATGGAAGCGTTTTTTACCGAGGTAATTACACGGCGTTTGAACAGTATGAATGTAACCTTGGGTGGTGACTATACGATTTATGGGTCGATAACCGTTTGTCTGTGGAATGACATCGGAGTGTGGATACGGCAGGTGTCGGCTTGCATACGCCTCTGCCTGCTGTCCTTTCGAACGGCCGAATTGCTCCATCTCTCTTCTCGTTCATTTTTTTTTTTTTTTTTTACTATTGATAACCGCATTTCAATGCATAGAAAAAAGGCTACACGACAGGCCGAAGGCTACTATTCAATTGCATGTCAATTCAAATATCATGGCTGTTACATTATTTCGTTTTACGCAGAACGAGAAAACGAGTGTGCAGCCTGTAAGCAGAGGATCGGGGCACATGGATTGGCTAAATGAGAGCTAAACGATTAGTGAAATGTATTTTTCATTCACAAGGCTATTGGGCGGATTATAGGTCATATGATGAGGGAAGATGTGGCAGTGGTGGCCCATAGCTCCTGTTCTGGTTGATGGGTTGGTGGTGGGGGATTGGGTGGATGTATGGGCCGATACTGTTGTGGGAGTAGAGGAGGGGGTGATGGAAAGTGGCCATATGTAAAACGGCAAGGTATGGCCTAGCCTTTATGTGGGTATTTTTTTTATCGGGCTGCTTGATAAGGGTTGTTTTGTCGACGATATCCACACATACACAATGTGCAGATGTACAATACGAGGTTTACATCACGGAATGTAATGAATTGTTACACTTTTAATAGAGGACCAGGAACACATTGATATGTAGGCTAGTAGGTAAATTGGCTGCCCGACACAGCCGAAATTCTGAGATTGAGACTGAGCTTAGGTATTTTGTATTGTAGTACATTTGTCTTACAAGGAAACATATCTTGGTCATATATCTTGCTTTTGTCATATTTATGATCCCCCCCCCCCACACACACATACACACACACAATCAAACAACATTGAAGTGGTTGTTGATGTTGATTTTGGAGTGTGTTTGCGTGTAAATACCAGGACCTGTCTCCCCTACTAGTCTACTACTAGTCTATTTCCCATCTTTCTCCTTCTCTCGTTGATTCTATCTGTATCTTTCTTATCCTCTCTCTCTCCTATCCTATTTCATATGAACTATTCTGCATCATGCAGAATCATGACTTCATGCTCTGGGGAGGTGGTGGTCATGTGTCCAGATACTTGGCCTCCTCCACTTCTGGTAAGGCATCCCTTATCCAAAGTGGTCAGCCCTAAATCATTTACCCATAGGGGCAGAGGGGCAGGATAGTCTGGTGGTTAGGGACTCCCAGCTGGAAGGTTCTATAGGTGGTCTATCGGGAGATACCCTAGAGCAGGCCTATTCAACTAGCAGCCCGTGGGCCGAATACGGCCCTTCTTTTTTTTTTTCTGGCCCAAAAAAAAAAAAAAAATCTAAATATATATATATATATATATATATATATTTTTTTTTTTTGGTTTGCTTTCGTTTTATTTATCATATTACAGTGTAATATGATAAGTAAAACAAATGCATTAAATCTGTCATACATCATTTTACTTATCATGCCTATAAGGCATGTGCATGATAAGTAAAACGAATGCATTAAATCTGTCATACACATGCCTATAAGGCTCTGTCTGCACCTGCTATTGGCTCAGTCAAGCTCACGTTGCGTTTTATGCTGACGGGCCACGGAGAAAGTCACTTTAGCTAGGCTAACAACACGCTTCAAGATGTCTCTCCAACCAAGCCAAAAAAACGTATGATTGATTGTGAAAATCGCCAATTCAAAAGCGAATGGACCGACAAATATTTATTATTATTATTTTTTAGAATGATACGATTAAAAGTGAAGAAGAAACAAATGCGTCTGACAAGTTTATTCCATGTAGTAGTACTATATATATTAAGTTAACACTACTTTAAGTATGATTTATTTGTAGCAATTCATTGACATAGTTTTACTCTATGTGTGGCCCCTGAACCCCCAGTGGTTTTCCTTTTTGGCCCACTTGTTAAGGAGGTTGAATAGCCCTGCCCTAGAGTCTAGACCAAGAGGACTAACCCCCTACCTACACACAAGGTGACAACAAATATCTCTGTACTAAATAGTCATTTATAAAATGTAATTATTAAGAAAATGCTTTGGCTTTTATTGCTCTCTCTCTCTCTCTCTCTCTCTCTCTCTCTCTCTCTCTCTCTCTCTCTCTCGCTCTCTCTCTCTCTCTCTTTCTCAGTCCTTCACTCTTTTTACATGCTCACTGCTTTATAAAATGTGTTTAATTAAATAGCATCTGGGGCTCTATGAATACTGATGAAGTGCTGGCTCAGTAATGGTTTGTTGTAGCAGTCTCATTGTAGCGAAGTGCCCAGAATGGAGTGTCTGGTTAAGGTGTTAAGGAGATAGTGCTATTGAGATGGTGATACAAAAAGCTAATTTTCACCCCCCCAAGGTTCCCCAAAAAACTGTTTACAGCCAGCGTCATTGGTTATAAATCAACGCAGTGAATGTTTACAGCTGTTGCTCTTTTGGGTGTTTGATTTAATCATATTCTAATCCTCTGTTTAATAAACTGAAACAGTTGCCTTCTCTCGCAGTGCGTATTTGGGTCAGATTGTGGGAAAGCTTTGGGTTTCATAATAATTCCCTTGGTGTGTACGAAGGTAGGCTGTTGGTCTGTAACCTGCACTAGGAGGTAGACCTCAGCCTATAGTGTAAACGGTGTTGTGCGTACAGTTGTATTCTTACAGTATGCATATGTGGTTATGTGGAAGGAGGCTGGTTGGCCAGAGAGGAGAAGCAACCCACTGGAGATGAGTGACCTATATTCCGCAGCTCCAAACACATTTGTTCTGCTCACAAGCTGCATCAGCTTTACATCTTTCTCCCTTTCTCCATCCCTCCCTCTCTCTCTCTGTCTTCTCTTGCTCTCTGTCTCTATCTTGCTGCTTCTCGTCATCATCATCTTTATCGTTCTCATTCTCTCTAACTGTCTCTGTCTTGCTCTCTCCCCATCCCACGCTTTTTCTCTTTCATCGCTCTTGATCCCTCCTCCACTCTCTCCCTCTCACTCTCTCTCTCTCTCTCTCTTTCTCTCTCTATACATATATATCGATAGATGGATAGATAGATAGATAGATATACATACACACATATATATATATATATATATATATATATATATATATATATGTGTGTGTATGTATATCTATCTATCTATATCTGTCTCCTCTTCCACTCTTCCATCTCCCTCCTCCTCCAGCCTCCTCTCCTCTCTTCTCCTCCATATCATCCATTCCTCTATTGGCATTCCTCCATTTATATCCCCCCCCCCCCTTCAATCTCCCTCACCCCTCTTAAAGTATATGGTTATTAAAAATACCAGATTTTCCTTTCAGTTCCAACAGGCAGTTTGTTGGAAGTTTGTTGTTCCGGTGGTCACTATCATCATTATGACAAATATATAAAACAAGGCAACATTTTGGTGCAACTTGAGGGGAACTGCTAGCCTGCCAATAGAAACAGTTTTACCCACTCCAAAGTACACCTGATGCAAACCAATTATAATGCCAGACTATCAATGAAAATGTCTGTGTTGATAGAATAATATTAGAAATAAAACTATCATTGTATCGCAATGATCACATTACATTTTGGGGGACTACTTTCTCAGCAGCGGCGGAATTTCACTTTGCTCCGGTGTAGCAACCAATTCACTACAGCAGAAGGTGAACAGAAAAGCGCACTCCAGGTAATATCAGTCCGCCTCTGCCGTAGCTTGCTTCCAACTATAGGGATTATAAACTAAATGCAATGCGATGCAAGGGTAAGTTTATTTCTAACACTATTCTATCAACACAGACATTTACATTGATTGTCGGGCATTATAATTGGTTTGCCTCGGGAGTGGGTAAAACTGTTTTTATTGGCAGGCTAGCAGTTCCCCTCGACTTGCGCTAGCCTAGCACCAGCGATTTCTAAAACTAGAAGGACTGAATGACAAATGTTGAAAACGGTCTCCAATGATAAATAACACACTAGCTCACTTGGAAATGAGACCCGATGTCCAAAATCCTGAACTACCCCTTTAAGGTTTAAAATGTTGACAAAGTGAGGTGACATGCATTGAGGGTTAAAGGGTTCATATTATGTTTATTTCGATTTTCCCCTATAAGTTAGCATGTTATATAGCTTTTCTTTCCGTTAATAAGGTCTGCTAAGCTGTTGCAAGGAAAATCCCCTTTGTTGGACTGCCAAGGGTAGAGGAAATGAAGAGAAAGTGGTTACATTTAATTTAGACCGTTCCCTTCATTTTACGGAGAACTGCTTCCTGAACGGGGCACAGTTCACTTCTGGAGCTTCACAACCTGTAGATTCAGGATCACAACCTGTAAGTATGCTTTATTTGTTGTGTTTTTGCTGTGTTTAAAACAAACAAGGGAGCTACTACCGAGTGTTAGTTGTTGGTTGTAGCTGAGCTGTACACCCAGTGGAAAAGTTTCCAAACTCTAGCTAGCTCACTTTATTGCGTTCAAATGTTTTGTTTAGTGAACTGTTGGCCTTGGCCAACTTGCTAGCTCACTATTGTGTTTAAATCTTTTGGTTAGACATCTTTAGGCTTAGTTCGGATAACTTGCTACTTATGGTTAAATATGGCGATGGTTTTGAAATCACAAGATATTGAATTTATGATTATACAAGCTGTAGTGCAATACAACCACAATACAGTTATTAACCATTATTATCATCCTCTGAGCCACGGTTTTCCTTTCATTTTGTGTAAAAACCGGCCCACTTTTACTTACTTACAGCAGATTATGTGGACGACCTGATGAGGCTTGTCTTTGATGAGGTGTTTTAGGACTCAACACCATTTGTTGAGTTTAAGACGATCCCCACATCCAGGTCATCCCAGTATGAGGGAACCTCACAGGAGGTTGTGGTTGCCCGCCATGTCTCCTGCCTCAGTGAAGGGGCAGCCGACAAACTGGCCAGCCGGATCCTGGCGTGTCCAGAGTACCACATAAGACGGGATGACCACTCTGACATTCTTTCCTACCTGTACCTGTAGTTGGTTTTGTTTTTGGTTACATATGCAAAAAATAAAGAAAGATGTATTTCTCATTTCTTCACTGATTAGTTGGGTCCTGTGGTATAAGGGAACCTCATTTTAGAAAGTTGTTTCATTATATGGAATACAAAATGACTCCTTTTCTGTTCGGTTCTAACATGAACAAGCAAACAGGTGACGCAGCACTGAGCGACAAATAAATATATTTATTCTCAACAAAAGCTTTGAGTGCATTTGTCTGTTCTGTTTTTAGTGAAAATATACCGTTGAATTGAATACTTTCATAATAGCGTAATGAACAGACTGTTCATGTACAGCAGCGACAGCCATCTCTGTTGTTGAAATGCCTCTATGGTATGCCTGCATCGTCATCATATTCATCCCGCCTCATTTTAGATAAACGGTTGTGATTGGTCGGTCTGTTTCGTACCCATGCAACAAAAAAAGTTGTATGGGACGAGGGCCAGACCTTATCTGCAGAGCAAATTAAGCACTGAGCTTGTGAGATTTGTCTGGTTCCCAGGCTAGGGGAACCAGACATTATTAATAACATCAAAGCACATAAACCTATTTTAATAGTACCCCAAAATGAAATTATTATCCACAAAAAGAATCACATCCGTGATTGTGTATTATTACTTTTATGAATTGATTCCACTGACCTGGATCTGAAGCCCCCGACTGCCTCAGGAAACCAGAACACAAAGTGGTTGTGGCTGAAAGGGTTTTGTACTGTAAGCTGTGGTAGCTTATTGTTGACTTTTGTCTGTGATTTGTTCAGCTACAATAGGACGTGGTGTTGCTGGTGCTTATTTGAAGTGAAGTAAATGAATAATCTTAGCTAATGAGCAGCAATAGGGGTTGAACAGCAAGTGATCATACATGTACACACACTCGCACGTACGTACGTAAGAACACAAACACACACAAACTCACGGTATCAATAGCGGTATCAATTCAAACAATGCACCCTTGATCTTTGCCCTTTGGACATCCTAATGCACTCCCCCTCTTTTTCCCCATTGTTGTATTTTTCTGTTGTCCTCCTTTATGTGATGTCTGCTCAACTGTTGACTCATTATTCATCCCTGTCTCTCCGATACCTCGTGAAAGTTCAGCCCATCAGTAGTGTGCAGTCCTTTCTCTATTGTATTGTCTATTTGCTACAACAATCTTTTCCAATAATGTTATTGATTTTTATCAATTTTTTTATTTAAATATATTTTTGACAGATGATTGTATTTGACAACAATTGTAATTTCCTGTCCACCTGATTTCTCATCTCCTCTGTGCTCATGCTATATGTTGTCCGTTTATGTCAGTTTTGCTTTTTCCTTTTTCATTGCTGCCTGCATGTGTTCGACATACTCGAACGAGGCCATGACTCAGCGGCTGTGGCCGCCGGCCACGCCCCGAGCCTGCAAAGTGGGAAATTACAGATTCCTGGCCATAGAAGTATTACAAAAATGTAACATGCAATGATTCTGAGTTGTTTTCATATGGGAAGGAAACTAATATCTAATACTTATGGTTGATGCTACAGCGATTTGAAGACATACTGTCCTATTAATCCCATTGTTACTACTGCAGACATTTCTCCATGGCACGTGGTAGCTTCTACGGATATGGAGTTTAGTCACAGCAAAGTGTAATCCACAAAATGGTACAATAGGACCTGGGGTACGTTGTACATGTTTACCAGAGCATGTCTGTGGGGTAATGCCTCAATGAAATGGCACGGGTTTTCATGTGACTGCCTGTGGGCAAATTAAGCATTTATTATTGTCATTCTTGACATATACATTATTTCTGATTGAATGGCATATATACTAAGGCATGTCAGACTGTATGACCAGGAACTACTATGTTCGCCATTGGTGAAAAAATGACAGGAAGTTGAAGTTGGTTCAGAAGCAGACTGTAGTCATGTAGGTTCACCTCTGTCTGTCCGTCTGTGGGCCGGAGACAGGGCTGGGCTGGGGTCAGGGGTCAGGTAGCAGAGGGGGGAGTGGGGAGGATGAGTGCAGGAAGCATTGGAGGTGTGGAAAAAGAATGGGGGAAGAGATTGGTGGGCTTGGGGTTGGTGGGTTGTAAAGCTGGCAGGTCGTTCATCACACTCTGTTCCTCTTCTGGCCCCTGGTGATGCATCTCTCCCAGACACACAGCATCGATCTGGAGAGAGAGCCCAATCCACCTCCACAGGAAAGAGAGAGATAGAGAGAGAGAGAGAGAGAGAGAGCAACAATAAAATAAAATACAAAAAAGCATCTTCTTAATGATGAAATTTGATCAATTACAATTAAGTACAGAGATTTTTGTTGTCACCTAATGTGTAGGTAGGGGGTTAGACATCTTGGTCTAGGCCTAGGGTATCTCCCAATAGACCACAGACAGTACCTTTCAGCTGGGAGTCCCTAACCATTAGACTATCCTGCCCCTCTACCGTTATGGGTAAGAGAGTTAACATATATATATATATATATAGAGAGAAATCATATTGTTTTGTTTGGTGGGGCCATATGGAATAAAGGAGTATGTGTGTGTATGTATGTTGTGTAGGTGTTTGTATCTCCACATGTGTGCGTATGTAATTGTATATGTAAGTTTGTGTGTGTGTGAGTGTGTGTGTGTGTGTTCCAGCCAGGGTTAATGTGTCTAAAGGTCAAGTGTACTTGAGGTCAGGGGTCATGTCATCAGTTTAAACGGGACGCCCTGAATAACAGCACGGGCAGGAATGGGTGAGGTTTAGAGAGCGGTGAGACACGTCTGTCCATCAGGGGTGAGTGTGTGTGTGTGTGTGTGTGTGTGTGTGTGTGTATGTGTGGTATGCCTAGAGCTGAAGTACTTTCCCTTGGTCTCCCTCTTTTGTGTGAGACAGATAAGAGACATAATGAAATAGAGAGGGAGATTGAAAGAGAGAGAGAGAGAGAGAGAGAGGTGCAGAGCGGCATGGCGAGCAAGGAGACGTTGCTGTAGGGTCCCGGGAGTCTGGAGTCCCATCTGTCGGTCTAAGAAGAGCCTTTTCTGGGACACTCTCCATTTAAAGGTACACATCTGGTGGCCCACACAATCCATTCATAGCTACTTCCCCAACCCTCTCTTCTCTTCAGCAGCATCCCCTCCACTCAGCCGATGGGGTTTTGCGGTGGTGGCAGCAGCCTGTGTGTGTGTTTGTGTTTGCGTGTGTGTGTGTGTGTGTGTGTGCATGCTTGTGTGTGTCTGTGTGTGTGCGTGTATTTATGCATTATGCTTTTATGGATCACATTCCTGAGTGTCTTGGGGAATTCTAGTCTCACAAATCAGACTAGATGAATATATCAAGTTTAAAGGCAGACAAGCTTTGGGTGTTTGGGGCGTTACTTTCTTTGGCCTCATATTTGTTTAAGCCAATTATGTTGCTGGAGGTGGGGATCTGTGAGTGTCTGTAAAGGTTTCAACATTGTGTTGACCGGCCACTTTAAAAATACACATATTAATATCCCCTTGTGAAAGCTTCATCCACTTGGGCAAAAATGTATGTTGCATACAACTTATTTGGCTAATCATGTAAACTTGCATTTTGTTAATAGTTCACTCTGCTTCTGGAGACCCTAAACAGCACAGACAACATATATTAGCAATACTTACACTTTATTAATCTTGTATGAATTCAATAAAGTTAGCTAGTGGGTAGTGAATGCCTATTGCTGATCCTAAGGGGTTCTGTGTCTGCTTGAACTGAAACTCGCATTCCAGCACTGAACAGGAACATCCAGGGCCCTGAGATGTCACTCAAAAACTCATTAGCCAATTAGGATGCACCCCTGAAGATACCTGCCCATGTGAGAGATTTGGGTCAGAACTGTAAATAAAAAGTCAGGCAGCGCAAGCAAGAGAGCTGGCAGAGTATACACAGAGCCAACGGTGAGGGGAGAAGTGATGAATGTAAAAGACGTAAGTCTTTAAGTTAACGAGATTAACCAAATAATTCATTTGCAAGTCTTACGTTTTAATTCACTGAAATCCCATATTTTATTTTCCATCAAATTCTTATTTTTTCATATTTAAGAAGTTTGATTAAGTTACATTTACACAAATCAGATTCCAAAGGACTGCTGGATCCAAAATTAAAGATTTATATAATTTGTTGTTCCGCAGCAATGCCGTTATAAGTGATTGAAGTCAGTTCTGTTTCAATCAAACACGTTCAAAAACATTGTGTATCCATGTGTTTCATTGAGTCTCAGACACTGATCTTAATTTGCTTACTTACCACAGATATCGAGTATCTGTTGACGTTTATTATGGGTTAATAAAGATTAAGGCTTCTTCTCCCTGCTCCTTTTCCTCTTCCATGCGTTTGGTAAACTTTTTCCCTCTTCCCCTGCTGTGTTTGACCCCTGGCGGCTGAGGGGCTAGGGGTCATAGGTCACTGACACTGTGTAAGGGGGTTTTGTCTCTGAGGATCTGCCTGGGCATCACACACTTCCGCTGAACCTGTTTCTGACATTAGTGCACACACAAAGGCACACACACACACACACACACACACACACACTCACACTCAAACACACACATACACACACATACGTACATACACACACACACACACACACACACACACACACAGATGCACACTTTCATGCGCCCACATCCGCATACATAAAAATGCACACACTCTCCACTGTTGCGTTCCTTGGCCAGATGGCCAGATGTTATAGTGTGTACCCCCCCCCCCCACACACACCACCTCCACCACCAATACATCTGCTTGTGGCAGACTGAACGGTCAGGGTCAGTGCACATTTAAGGCACTACAGGCTGCAACTCACAGCATGTTGTTAACACTGCTTTAAAATACTGCTTTAAAACACTACTGTACACAGAATTTGACTAATTTCATTGTGTGTGTGTGTGTGTGTGTGTGTGTGTGTGTGTTGCAGGGGGCCCGTGTGTGGGTCAGGGAGAAAGAACAGCTGGTGCCCTCTACAGTCAACTCCTGTGGAGATGGAACGCTTGTCGTCACCACAGACTATGGCGAGGTAAGGGACACTCTTGTATGTTTCCTTTACAGGTATACAGGTGGACATACATCATACATCATTTGCGCTCGAACCCAGAACCTTCTGGCTGAGAGTCAAACACCCTTATCACTAGACCATCATTCCTCCATGAATACCATCCTTATTCAGTTGCTGCTTTAAATAACTGATTAAAACCATGTTAGGGATGGTTAGAAGAACAAGTTCTCAAGTAGGCAGCCAAGCAGTTACTGATGAATAAATTAGCAATCCTTTTCACCTGCCTATCCCGCCATTCCAGTTAGACCAATTCATTTTTTGTGTGGAAAATGATCATAAGTCATAAATAATTGGCATATCATCACAGGCATATCATGTACCTTAGTTAAAATCGAAACAGCAACATGTATTGAATCTAAATGGATTGCTTTTAGTCCTGTATGAAGGTGAGTTAAACTAAGGGGCTGCATTCCAATAGTATTTTAGTGATTCCCCTTCGTCACCTCTCTCATTACACCACAGCTCCTTCTCAACCACTGTACCTGTTCCCCTCCATGAGGACATAGCATCAAGCAATAGGAAGGACAACGGAGGGAATACCCTTCTTTCATACCCTTCCACCCTTCCTCATGCACCTCATGCATATGCAAAATTCATCAACGAGTGTAACGGTAGTGCATAACAACACACACACACACACACACACACACACACACACACACACACACACACACACACACACACACAAAAGCACTCAGGGCGCCTTACTTGTGGTTGATCTAAATAGCAACATTTTGACACCTTCCAAAATCAAACCAAACACAAATAATGGAATTGGATGTTTTAATGTAATTACTGGAGTGTAACTTTGTGTTTCTGTGTTTTATAACGTCCGTTCTCTAATACCAATTATACAGATCAGACACACACACACACACACACACACACACACACACATATGTACACACACACACACACACACACCTCTCTTCCTCTTTCCTCTCTCTCTCTCTCTCTCTCTCTCTCTCTCTCTCTCTCTCTCTCTCTCTCTCTCGCTCTCTCTCTCTCTCTCTCTCTTTCTCTCCCGCCCTCAAATGGGTACTGCTTAATGCTTTTGAATGCTGATATAGGGAGCATGTAGTGCCCACGCTCACATGCGCTCCAGTTGGCAGTATTTAGCTGGAGCTAATAATAGACCAGTTTCCTGGCCCCGTTTAAACAGCCTCAATCCTCCCTCTGGTCCCCCAAAGCACATCCTCATCCAAGCTAATGCGCTAGGCTAACACCGACACATACAGGTCACATGCATGACAATTTATGTCTCATGATATCTGGGTTTTGAACTAGCCCTCGCACAAATCTCCCCCTGGGACATCTGGTCTGGTGTTTTGGTTCATTGAGAACAAAAACATGTGTTTCTGGCTTCAGAGTGTCTGTATGTAGATGATGTGGATTTATTTGGGCTGTGACAACAAGTCTGTCTTCCCCTATTCCCTCCCTGCTCATTCCCCCCTGTGCTCCTGTTGTTACAGCTTAATGTACACTCTACATCCTGTAGCTCAGCGGGATCTGGTAAATATTTGATAGGGGAATGAGCAGGTCACTTGTGGGGGGGGGGGGGGGGGGGGGCGGGGTGATGCTCCTGTTATAACAGGACCTGGACCCCCCTCTTCTCCCCTCACTCCATTCGATTTGACCTTCTAATTCGCTTTGAAATTGTTTTTGTTGTTATGTATTTTATCGTTACTAATGACAGACAGCCCCATCTTCAACCAGCCAATTGTAAATGATAATAATGGTCGTCATTGATAGACTATTTCCCACTGAGCCTATTGACACGTCTCTCTCCATCTTCCGCTCCATCCCTCGTCTTCTGTTCCATCCCCCTGTGTGTCTAGTAAGCACAAAGTCATGGCCCAGTTCACTGTGATCATAACCGAGTTATTCATACGCGTAAAACTACAGCTGTGTGCAACACGCTGCATTATTCATCATCAACTCCTCCTCTTTGCTGCGTTCGTTATATACATCCCATAATTTCCTCGCCACTAAGCTGTGAGGCCACGCACACTGCTTATTCCAGATTGTGCTGTGATGACATGATGAAGTGAAAGTTGTTAGATACTGTCAGCATAACTAGGTCAGTGCAGTATCAACGAACAAGATCTGGATGAATCAAGGCTGAAGGCATCGAAATGACGGCTACGTGAACAAGTTGTCTGGCTTAAAGGGGGCCTGGACTAGTTACCATGAATATTCAAAGTCAGTGTCACTACACACACACACACACACACATACGCACACACATGTATAGGTCACTGTATGCAAGTGTATGCATGCATACACATACACACACACACAACCACACACATACACAAACACAGGTTACGCGTGTAATGAGTCAGGCACAGACAAGAGTAGTGTGACCTGGATTTTAAGAGATGGAATCTTTAGCAAGAGCTCACGCGATGACAGAACATGCTGCAGGGACCCATTACAAATGTTGCAGATACACAGGCAGGCACATTCACACACACACACACACACACACACACACACACACACACACACACACACTCTCTCGCGCTCTCTCTCTACCACTCTCATTCATCCTTATCGGAGCTGATAATGGCATAAACCATTTCTCCAGTGCGGGGTGATGACTCAGTCGGTCTTAATCTTACAGGGGTTGGGAGGACTGGGGGCAGCACATGAAATGTGCCACAGCTACAGAGCATCCCACGCAGGGTGGTGGACAGTAAAAAGAGTTGTCACCACATTGTCATCCCATTCTCACCTGGATAACGGGGGACATGACAGGGTCATGTTCGACACCACCACATACGGCATCCTTTCTAGTGGGAAGACACACGTTCACACAAGTAGATATGTCTGTGTGACATATGGTGGGTTCTTAATCCTGAGGTGATTACGATGAGCGTAACGAGTGCACGTATTCGTAATCTAACCCCTCACAATGGCAGTATTAACACCATGCTCCACAGGACATCTCTGAAGGGGTTGTTCGAAAAGGAAGGGTGTATACGTTGGACGCGTCGAAGGTATTGAGCGTCTAATGTGTTCTCAATGTGTTCCTACAACATGTCGGGGGACTCTTGTCGTTGTGTACACCCGCATTCCTGCTATCGCATGCCGTCGTGTGGCATGAGGTCCTGTGGTGTTTGCTGTATTTTTGCTGTAATCTGAATTGAGGTCAGATTACAGCCGCTGTCGGACCTGATGTGAGCAGGGCAAAGCCACCCCCCCCGGTCAGTGGGTCGAGGTGCAGGTTTGTGCCCTGGGACACCAAATCCTACTAGCCAGTTAGTAGCTCTGCGGCTGGTTCTCTCTCTCTACGGCTCTTTATGTAGGTCACTGTGCCTACAGCTCTCTCTACCTCTTTCTCCCTCCCTCTCTCTCTTCACTCTATATTTATACCCCTCTCTCTCATTTTCCAAATGTCTCTCTCCTTCTATCTCTCCTCCTCGCACTCTTTCTCTATCTCTTGCCGTGTCTCTCTTGCTCAATCAACTCTCTCTCCTTTTCTCTTTCTCTTGCCTCTCTCCATCCATCTCGCTCTCTCTCTCTAACTCTCTCTCTCTATCTTTTGTCTCTCCATCGCATTCTCAATCTCCTCCTTTTCTCAGTGTTCTAATGTAGTTCTCTCATCCATTCTCTTACTTAAAATGAATACTTGATATTATTAAAGTTTTTACTGAGCCTGACTTCAGAGGTAGTGTAGCCAGCGGGTCCTGTCAGAAAGGAGAGTGCAGTGTTCATGTAGGTGTGTGTGTGTATGTGTGTGTATGTGTGTGTGTGTGCGCATGTGTGCTTGTGCATGTGTAGGTGTGTGTGTCGTGTCCATGTAAGTGTATGTGTGTGTGTGTGTGTGTGTGTGTGTGTGTGTGTGTGTGTGTGTGTGTGTGTGTGTATGTGTGTGTGTGTGTGTGTGTGTGTGTGTGTAGGTGTGTAGGTGTGTAGGTGTGTGTGTGTGTGTGTATGTGTGTGTGTCTATCTCTTTATGCCCCCCCCCCCAAAACATCTTCATTGTATTTTAATGAAGAGTTTGTTCCTGTTCCATGGATAGTTCTGCACTTCTCTTCAAGTGCTCTTCAAGTTCTCCTCTTCTCCTTCAATTTCACTTCAAGGATCTTCACAGAGTGGAGGAATGGAGGCACTGAAGTAACTGTTGAGCCTGAAGTAGCAACTGCGTGGCCTGTGGGCTTTAGATGAGAAATTTCAGTCTTGGTTTCATTCAGGATGCTACAAATTCATCTGCTCATTTAGTTCACCGTTTGGTAATGTAGCAGATGCTTTTATCTCTGACTTATCCAAGACTCACAGTGAATGTTAGATACATGTCATTTAGTCCTCTGGCTCCAACATGGCTACAGGTTAGACTTCTGACTTTGGGGTGCGAATTCAGAATTGTTTTACTGGGAGTTTGAATACCTAATCACTACAATTATCCTGCCCCTCCACACGTTTTGTTTTTACCATGTACTTATTTTTAATTCATATTTTCATACATGACATGAACTGTGAGCCACATTTTGGGTTCTCGGTCTGCTACTCTCATAGCCACTTCCCATAAGAACCAACTCCACATGACGATACGCCTCCCGACATTTGTCACAGGGCTTTGTTAAGTCGGGCTGTAATTAGCGTGAGATCCTTGAGAGGACACTGATTACAAGGCTTACCCCCCGGTTCAAAGCACTCTGCCAGGGTATCTCTCTCTCTCTCCTCCCCCCCTCTGTGTGTGCAGCCGTATCTCCCCTCAAACCCAACTGGCTCTGGGATGCAGAGGAAGATTGCACTTGTCTTTGAGATCCAATGGAAGGATTCTCTGAAGTCTTCCATTACGAAGAGATGAAGAGAGGGCAACTTGGCAACGGAGGACTTGTTTCGGTGTGTGTGTGTGTGTGTGTGTGGGGGGGGGGGTTATACTTTTACAATTGAATATATCTGAAAGCATAATGAAACAGCAGTGGGGAGAGAGAGAGAGAGAGAGAGAGAGAGAGAGAGAGAGAGAGAGAGAGAGAGAGAGAGAGAGAGAGAGAGAGAGAGAGACGGTTTGATGTAGGAGGTGAATTAGGACCCAGATGCAGAGAGAGATTATTACCTAACTGGAAACCGGCCAAATAATTAACTCTTGAACCAGCATGGTTCATAAACTAACTTTAAGTGAATAATAACCAAGGATATACTAAGAATATATAATACTAAGAGACAAAAATAACGAACAGAGAGCATTCTCCACTAGAGCTCTAAACAAGGAGTCAAGAGCTACGCAGGTTCGTTTGCAAACTTGTGAGGAGCAGAGGGTTTATGAGGGTTTATTTATGAGGCATGGAAGATCCTTATAAATTACCTCCTGGAGCTGTGCAAGGGAGAGGGGGTGGACCTGGCTTTGAAAGAGAGAGAGAGAGAGATGAGTGTGTGTGTGCGAGATGAGGGCGCATGTTAAGTTCAAAAGGAGTCAGGAATAAAGAGGACTCGTGCACAGGGAAGAAAAAAATAAAAGAGGGCTACTAAAATGAATGGAGAAGCATAAATATCACAAGCCATGAACTGTGTGTGTGTGTGTGCGTGTGTGTGTGTGTGTGTGTGTGTGTGTGTGTGTGAGAGAGAGTGTGTGCGCATGCATGTGTGTATATTTATTTATCAATCCTGCATGCCTTGCCCTTTGTATGACTCATGTCAGGATTAAAGCACAGACTAGGATTCTAGGAGCAGTGGGTCAACAGACAAACAATATCATCCACACGAGAAATACAGATCATGAGAAAGCTGTATTGAATGAGTTGAACACACCACATGATGCCTGATGCTTTGGTACTATGGTGTCGATCAGAGGTCCCACCCACCTTTGGCCAATCATATTTTCCTCTGTTATATTAAACCCTTTAACAAATATTAATTATTTCAACACAGCGAATGCACTTGTCCAACACCAAGGCAGCGTTGCATGCTGGGTAAGAGCAGGGAAAAAATATGCGAGGCATAGAGTAGTAGCATCGGCTGTTTTGGATTGTATTTTTGTTCTTGTTACATAACCGCTAACCAGATGAAAGATGTTATTAAGTTAAGTAAATGTGTTCAGAAAAATCCTAAAAAGTGCTTGCACTCACAATGCACTTAGCCAGCTGATGGAACGCATCAGTGGTACATCTGGGTTGAGCTCATTAAGTTGGCTAAAAATACAGGGGGCACAATAGGACGACATGTTATATAACAATATTTCAAGTTCAAACACTTAGATCACATACCCAGCACACAATCTAAGCAGTATTTCACAGTATTTCACAGGAGTAACCAGTAACTCTGCTTCGCATCCTCAGCACTTGGCATACTTTCTCACCATGCTGTCTTCTGTTCATAATGCTGAGCCAGACCTTTCAGAGTTCTTTACCATTATAACATCTTATAAATATTACATCTGAATTGAACAACGTTCAGAAACAGCCTTGTACTTCATAGAGCAGTATAAGATGTGACATAAAAACCCTGAGTGGGGCAGAGGCGATTGAAACATTGATTGAATCAGCAATAAACAGGCGCTCAGCATCAGGGCCAGGACCTGCTGAGTAGTGATTAACAGTGAACAGTGAACGATATGAACCGTTCTCACTCTCCCCTGAGGACACTTATCCAGCTCTGAGCCATCCTGCAGAGGTCGTCAGATGAGAGACGCAGTGGGAGGGTCGTTTTGTTTAGGAAGCATGACTTCTGGATGCATGGAGAATAAAGAGTCTGCCTCCGCTGTTAGTTTCAACAGCCTAAATACATATGCACGCATGCACACACACACACACACACACACACACACACACACACACACACACACACACACACACACACACACACACACACACACACACACACACACACACACACATGCACACGCACTAATATGCACACACAAACATGCACACACACACACACACACACACACACTAACACACACACACAACACACACACATGCATCTATTGTTAGACTGCAGGACTTGGCTGTGAAGAATATGCACAGCCTTTATACATAAATAAAGTGACAGGGTTTCCCTATTCTACTCAGTATGGTGTGTGTGTGTGTGTGTGTGTTTATGTGTGTGTGTGTGTGTGTGCGTAACCTGAATAAGCTTTATGCTACTTTCACCTGTCTCTTACAGATGGGTGAGCTCTGTATCTGGCTGCCTCTGTCCAGCCTTCTTTTTAATTTCTCTCTCTCTTTTCCTATAGCTCTTTCTCTCTTTCTGTAGCTATCTCTCTCTACTAGTACTACCCACGCAGGGGTGTCGCCTCATGCTCTCTGTTCTCCTGTTGCCATGGCGACGGGTGGCATAGAAGCAAGATGAGGAGAGACCTAACACTCAGTGGTTTAATTTATTTAAAATGTTCATCAAGTATTCTCTTGGGCTACATATGGATTTGAGTTGACATTCCTCCACTTTTTTGAGTCTTTGGTCTGAGTCTTTGGAATACAATGCTATTGTCCAATCATATATAACTGAAAAAACTATTCCACGTTGTTATTTACTGGTGTGAATATAATTCAGTGTGATATGATAGAGCATGTACATCTCAACGAATAACGATTTTGGAATGTTATTGGTAGTTAAGTAGTGTTTAGTATTGTTTAATAATTGATCGTGACATGAATTGTCATTATGGGAAGACATTTTTTGTGCCACAGTGCTTCTCATGGAAGACATGGCAAAAAAATTATTTAATTAGCTTAGCTAACAGTTTGTTGAGGATTTTTATGAAGGATACTACTCTCTCGAGGAATCGCAAATTGGAGGAAATCCCATTATGCATTCTTATGTACGGGCCCTATATCCAAATGACACATTAAATCCATCTAGCATTGGTTTCATCCATCCATCCACCCATCCGTCCGTCTGTCCAAATGTCTGTCTGTCTGTCTGTCTGTCTGTCCGCCTGTCCGCCTGCCATCCAGCCACCCTGTCTGTCCATCACTCCATCTTCATTTCTGCCTGTGCCTGTGCCTTAGGGCGGCAGTGGCTCAGGAGGTAGGTTGCTGGTTCGATCCCTGGCTCCTCCCAGCTGACTGTCGAGGTGTCACTGAGCAAGACGCCTCACCCTAACTGCTCTGGGCAGAGAGGTCGTCCCCTGTCTGTATAAGCTATAGAAAGGAATCATGATGGTAACCCACCATTACTCCCGAGGAGAGTCGACTTCCTTTCCTTTCCTTTCCTTTCCTATGCCTGTGTGTGTGGGTCTTGTCTATGGTGTCTATGGTGATGTCTGTCGTAGTAAGGCTCTCTCTCCCTGTGTCCAGGTGCTGTACCTGCAGCAGGCGGAGGTGACCAGGGAGCGTGTGTACGCCATGCACCCCAGCAGCAATGAGGGCGTGGAGGACATGTCCTGCCTGGCCGAGCTGCACGAGGCCGCCATCATGCACAACCTGCACCAGCGCTACAAGAAGGACAGCATTTATGTGAGTGTGTGTGGGGGGGACAGGACGGTCTAGTAGTGGTGAGGTTGTTCCACTCCCAGCCAAAGGTTTTTGTTGTTTTTTGCAGGCCGCTCAGAACCGACCAGCGGGCCGTATGATGCCCAGGTCTGCCCTAGAACCTACTTGGTCCTCAATGTGTATTATATCTGAATGCTAGGAAAGTCACAATGTGTAGCATCTACTGGCTTGTAGCTTCAAATAACCTTAACAAAGCCGTAGTCAATGCTGATCAATAGTGATTTTAGCAATGTTATCAATAAAATAACATCCATTGACCATGACAATGACTATCTTACTAGCCTTACTGTGTGTGTTTGTGTGTGTGTGTGTAACGGCTTGGTGAGCAACAGGGGAAATAGGACTCAATAGCAGTCGGGAGGCAAATGTCTGGGTAGAAAGAATGGTCTTTACTAGAAGATAGGTACACAGGAAATCAGTTGACGATTAAGGAAAACAATCCGGCAGGGAGAAGACAAAGACGTAGTCGGGATTAAAGAAGCAGGAATCAGAAAACCGGGAATAATAACCGAAAATAATAAAATAACGGAAAATGCTGGGACGCTTGAAACAGAGAACAAATACAAACTGGCACAGAGGAAGGGAAACACGCTGACTAAGTCAAGAGTGTGGACAATCACAGATGGGAGAAACACAAGGACAGGAAGTGAAGTAATCAATTAGGAGGGCGAGATGTGACAGTGTCTTCCAGTGTGTGCGTGAGTGTATGCACCATGTGTTCCACTTCCTATATACACCTACTGTACATCAATGCCTGTTTCTAATGCTCCGCTATCTCTTCCAGTAACCTTGCCTTGGATGGAGGCTTTTAGAGGGAAACACTAATAATTATATCAAGTGTATTTTCTGTAAGTGGCTGTGGAGCTTCATAGGGTACTAATAAAGTCAGGGACGTTGGCAGAGACAGAGAGAGAGGGAGAGAGAGTGTGTCATGATCCGCTCCTGGCTTTCCATCCTACAGCCAGCTCTGCCAGTACTTTTCCTGATCACCTGCCTGCCACGCCCACCTCATCAGTGCAACCACCTTCACCTGTGTTCCCTTACCTGATTTAAACCCACTCTTTCCACTCAGTCATAAGCCGTTTCTCAATTTGCGTTCTGGTGTGTACTCGCGTTCTCGGTAAACTTCATCAGTCGTAGCCCAAGCACTGTTCCAATTCCAAGTACGTGAGTACTGTCGTAAAACCCGGAAGTGTTCTCGATGCGTTCTCGATGAGGCCGTTCTACCAAGGATGCATCGGAGGTGACTCGTGTGGACTTGGGACCATTAAATATCCCAGGATGCATCATCGAGTCTGCTGCTGTTCCAATTGCAGGTGCATACTCACATTCTCGGAAGTCTGTACTTGAAAGTCCGGACTTGCCAAGTACGTACTTCCAAGTCCGAGAGTACGTAGTCTGCGTACTTGGTATTGAGAAATGGCTTCAGGTTGTCTTTAGCAGCATGCAAAACTCTCTAGTATTATTTCCCGGATTACTTCCTTGGTTTCGACCCTCCTTGTCCCTGACTCCTCTGCCTGCTCGCCCCTTGTCTGTCTCCAGTTTGCTTGGATTCCCTCCCCGGAGACCTCTGCTAGAAAGTCGGACTGTTTTGGCTAGCTCAGGTTGGGGACTATTCATGTGTACCTGCTGTGGATTTTACGACCCTGTGTGGACAATAAACTGTTGAACTGTTCCAACGCTGGTCTCAGTCTGTGCTGTTCTTGGGTCCAACCTCACGCCCATTACAGAGAGTGAGAGATGTTGATGGGGACATATCCTGTGGTAGCTATCCTATTAACACAGAATAACAACACAGACAGCGAACAGTGGTCCACACTTGCCCACATTTATTTCCTACACTGATTTATATGAAGAGCGTTACACATGTTCTCCTCTTACACAAGAGTGGAAGCATTAGCTAAATCTGTTGCTGTAGAACTACGTTACCCAGCCTGCCTCTGGGCTTGTTGAGAGAATAATCACGTACTTGCCCCAAAACTCAATTGAGTGTTCATAAAATCGGATAAAAAGTATCAACAACTCAACAGAGTTAATACTTGAGGAACATTTGGAGAGGAACACACTTAACACACAAGCTCAGCCGAACCGTTCATCGTTTGACAGCCCTAGTGATGACCAAACAGGGAATCCTTTTAACAGACATTAGGTAAAAAAGGGAATGACATAATCTAGATGATGAAATATAAAATAGTCTGAACAGGAATTTCTCTAAGCTGATCACAAACCAACCAATTGTGTGAGCATTCTGTGTGTGTGTGTGTGTGTGTGTGAGAGCACACGTGCATTCTTCATCTTACAGCAATGGAAAGATGCATTCCAGCACACAGTTCGTTAGGTATAGAGCTAAAGATGCAAACAAGGTGTAATGCAATGCCCTGGCTGGTACACACACGCGTGTGTGTGTGTGAACTGATATCCTCATACACACACACTTTTCTGATGAGAACATCAGTTTTCGGAGCAAGGTCGCTGCTCCTGCCTGGATGCTTCAAAAACGCTTCACTCATGACAAACTCTTTCCAGCATGATTAAAGATAGTGAATCGATGCAGATTATACATTGATTTACCCAGCATGTGCTTTTATCCAAAGTAACTAACAACATATACAGGTCATTAAGGAGCATGGGTACTTTTAAAATACCAAGTACTTGAGTACTTTAACACACTTGAGTACATTTACTATGAGTTTATAAGTGTGTGGGATATTGAAATCATATTATTCATGTAATTTCATGTCTCTGATAATTATATTAGTGCATTCAATTCGGACCGACTCTTGTCTTGTCTTGGTGCCATAAATATTTGTCCTGTTAAGCCCTTTGAGACTGTAGGGTTACACAAATAAAATAAAATTGAATTGAATTGAATTGTCACTTTCGTCACGAATTTCCCACTTGAGATGAATATGGTACGATCTGATTCCAGACCAACATCGGCAGCATCCTGGCGGCGGTGAACCCCTACAAGCAGATCCCGGGTATGTATGACCCGGACCGGGTGGAGCTGTACTCCAAACACCACCTCGGGGAGCTACCGCCCCACATCTACGCCATCGCCAACGAGTGCTACCGCTGCATCTGGAAGCGCCACGACAGCCAGTGTGTCCTCATCAGGTGGGTTCACCCCCCCCCACCCCCGTCCGCACGCTGCCTGCTAGTACTGGGACCGCCAACTGGGTTTGGTCTGAAAAACTGAACAAAATGGTTCTTGTGTTCTTAAACCACAAGTCACATTACTGTTACCCGAAACAACAATGTTCATATATTAAGAATGAATAACACAAATGTTGCATGTTATTTATAATTGTAACATCTTTATAGAATCATTTATAATAATATCTACCTATCCATGATCAACTATATTGGGTAAGGAACGTACCCAATAATATCGCTCTCCCCATTAACTGAGCAGGCATCAAACTACAAAATATGTTTCAAGGTTGTATTTGCTTTAAAACGTACACATCAATGATGAAATGCATGCACAATATAAGTGATCGAGTTCTACAATAACTAATTCACATAACAGTGTCAGCTGGTCGTCTCGTAATCATATTGTTTGTGAGAGCGAGGGCCAAAGGTCAAATACTGTAAGCTGTCCAACCATTCAGATTAAAGCATGTAGTAAACAAGGGGAACACCTGTGGGTGCTTGTGTGTGTGTGTGTGTTTCTGTGTGTGTGTGTGTGTGTGTGTGTGTGTGTGTCTGTGTGTGTGTGTGTGTGTGTGTGTGTGTGTGTGTCTGTGTGTGTGTGTGTGTGTGTGTGTGTGTGTGTGTATGTGTGTTGCAGTGGTGAGTCTGGGGCAGGGAAGACAGAGAGCACCAAGCTGCTGCTCCAGTTCCTGTCTGTAATGAGCCAGAACTCAGCAGGGACCCCCCCCACGGAGAAGAGCACCCGCGTGGAGCAGGCCATAGTTCAGAGCAGGTACACACACACACACACACACACACACACACACACACACACACACACACACACACACACACACACACACACATGCACATACACACGCACAAGCAAACAAACACACACACACACTCACTAACTCACACATGCACACATAGACACGCTCACACTCTTACCACACACATGCCTTGCACACACACACACACACACACACACACACACACACACAAACTCTCACACACACTCTCACACACTCTCACATGCGCACACATATGCATGCCCTGGACACACACACACACACATACACACACAAGCTTAGTTTGTATCAATATATGAATGCTGTTTACTGTGTCTTTCTACAGCCCTATCATGGAGGCCTTTGGAAACGCCAAAACTGTTTACAACAACAACTCCAGTCGCTTTGGGAAGTTCATCCAGCTCCACTTCTCTGAGGGCGGGAACATCCAGGGAGGCTGCGTGTTTGACTGTATCCTTTTATGTGTCAACTTCCTGGTAGTTGGACATACGGATGTTTATTTTGATGTAGATTTTGTTTTTAGTATAATTTCATTTTGAACCGAAAATCCCATACGCTGCTTTGAAAATTTCTTCTCTAAGTTGAATGACAACAAAATGTTTTGTTCCATCTACATGGCCTAAAATGTAAAATCACAATAACCTGCAACACTATATGTTTTGTCCTTAACCCTTTGCCTCTCAGATTTACTGGAAAAGGTAAACCTGTCAACTAAATTCCATATCCTTCAAATCAAATGTCGATTACTGCAGGACTCCACTTACTCTTTATTTCATACGTAGACATTTGAAAACTGTTGATATGCGTAGAGCTGTGTTGATGCTGTTTGTTGGATGGGTTGTGCTGTAGAACCGCGTGGTGAGGCAGAACCCTGGGGAGAGGAATTACCACATCTTCTACGCTCTGTTAGCAGGAGCCACCAAGGATCATAAAGGTGAGGAACGCTCAGGGTGAGACGACTCTGGGGAAGACTCCAGATCCATTGATTGTGTGATGTCAGACATCCGCTGGTGGAATTTGTCTTTTCTGATTAAAATCAAACGCTTGATCAATCCACGGCCGTTCTCAATCTTTTTTTTTTTTTTGTAATTAGTATTTTATTGAGTTTTTATACACCACTATTACACTGCAATCAACATTGTAGTCAACATGACAATTGACATCTTACCAATTGTTCCTTAGTGATGTTACATTTTTGAAAAAGAACATAAAGATTAAGCCAAAAAAGGTAATAAAAATCGGGTAGAAATAGTTAAATGAAAAAGAAAAAGTAAAATAATAATAAAATTATAAATTATAATTATAATTATCATTATAAATAAAAAAAATTAAAGAAAATAAAAATAGAAAAACACACATGGATCAATTTTACATTTCTACAATAGGCACCACGCTCTCATCTTATAGCAATATATTGCACGTACTTTCCCCATTTCGCCACATACTGTTCAGTCCTGTCATTAATGTTGAAAGAAATTTTTTCGTAGGATGCCACTTTTGCTAACTCCGTGCTCCACTCCTGGAAAGAGGGCTCACCTGGGTTCTTCCAATTTCTCATTATAATTTGTTTTCCAACCATTATACTGGTCTGGATAAAGTCTGCTGCTCCACAATTGGATGTTATTTGTGGATCATTTAAGACATAAAGCCGCGGGCAGAACTCCAAGCTAGACCGGGTAATGTTTTCAATGTGATCATGAATCTTTAGCCAGTAGTTCTGTATCATGAGACTTTCCCAGAGCAGATGAAGGAGAGTCCCTTCTGAGCTGCAGCACTGGCCGTTCTCAATCTTAAGTAATTCAATTTTTTCAAAGATGGTTACTTATGAAATACTTTTCTCATGATGTCTCTGGGAGTAATTTGTAGGGTCTTTCACTATTACTATAATTATTACTAATAATACAGTGAATATAGATTCATGTCATTAGAGGGCAGGTAGGGGCTAGGTATCTTGCTAAAGGATGCAGCAAAGTACCTTTTGTTTGGGAATCGAACACCATTTAGAACAATTATTATCCCAGCACCCATTCACCTGTTTCCTACTCATGATTCACATTTTGCATTCCCTTCTCATAGAACAATATTTCCTTGGCGAACCCCCTGAGTCCTTCCACTACCTCAATCAATCAGGATGCATCAAGGACAAAAGCCTGAACGACAAAGAGCTCTACAACAGTGTTATGGTTGGTATCATTCCCCGAATATGGCAAATTTGTGTTTGACCAAACATACTCCCTTTATTTCCATGGTAGTTGGGGTCAAATAGAAATTTGGTTCATTTTGGTCATTAAATCCTCTTCTTCAAATGAAAGCCACAGAGCTTTGGATGGGACTTTGATCTTTTAAATCCTTGAATGAGAAGCTTTGTTCACTATGCTGTGAACTGTGTGTATGCAGGAGGCCCTGAAGGTGCTGGAGTTCACGGAGGAGGAGAGCAGAGACATGTTCAAGCTGCTGTCTGGAGTCCTGCAGCTGGGCAACATCGAGTTCATGACCGCTGGAGGAGCTCAGATCACCACCAAGCAAGGTTAGCATATGCAAACGCACTTTAGGGTGTGTGTGTGTGTGTTTGTGTTTGGGCGGTCAGACTGTTGAATATGAGTGTGTGTTTGTTTTCTTGGTGTGCGAAACCAAAGGCAGTCATTGCTGTGGATGTACACACACACACACACACACACACACACAAAAACACACCCACCAAACTAACACCTCTGTCTATTGTGTGTGTGTGTGTGTGTGTGTGTTTCCAGTGGTCAGTAATGCCAGTGACCTGCTGGGTCTGGACTGCTTCCAGCTCTCTGAGGTGCTGACTCAGCGCTCCATCATCCTCAGAGGAGAGGAGATCTGCTCCCCCCTCACCATAGAGCAGGTACTGCACCCGCACGCCAACACACACACACAACACGTGCACGCCAACACACACACATGAGAACACATGCACGCCAACACACACACACGGCAACACACACACATGACAACACATGCACGCCAACACACACACGAGAACACGTGCACGCCAACACACACACGAGAACGCGTGAATGACAACACACACAAAACGACAAAACGTGGGAGCGGGAGATAAACGAGCGTGTGTGTGAGATATGCTGAACACCTGGCAGCATTTCAGCGAGGACTCACATCGAGATCGAGAAACCCCACCGCACAACTGTAGTCATCGTCGTAGTCGAAAACAACACGTGGTGTTATGTTTTAACACAAATAATGATTGTGAATAAAAAATAGATTTAAAATGATTTATAATATGAATTCTGTCGTCTTGCAAAACACTTTGGCATGTGTGGACCTCTGTGGACCTCTGTCTGGCCAGTGGTTAACTGCGGCGTCCAAATGAATCTTACGCTTCTTGTACACTTCTAGTATAATGTGGATGTCTATGTGGATTTGATTTTGATGATCACGTCCGAGAGAGGGTTAGGCTTCCCGTACACCAATAGCATTACGCCACGGTGTGTGGCGAATTTAATATACAACATCGCTTGTTCTAACGCTCATACACAACAACGGTACTATAAGGTATGAGGTATAAGTCGCCGTGGGTCATCACCAAGGTGATAACAAGCCCCCCTTCTGTTGAGTTCTCAACCCAAATTAATTTTTTTCAAGTCTCAAAGTGTTTGATTTCCAGCTAATACAGTGAAAATGACTGCTCGCTTCTCCTCTCCTCAGGCGGTGGATTCCCGGGATTCGGTTGCCATGGCGCTGTACGCACAGTGCTTCTCCTGGATTGTCCGCAAAATCAATCAGAAGGTCAAAGGGAAAGAGAACTTCAAATCCATTGGTATCCTCGACATCTTTGGCTTCGAGAATTTTGAGGTCAGAACTTTGCACGGTGAATGCGTAGACACATCTGTTGAGCACAGCAGACATGATGGTAGCACATGTTCAAACACTTAACGTGTGTGTGTGTGTGTGTGTGCGTGTGCGTGTGTGTGTGTGTGTTTTATCTCCCTCAAGGTAAATCGGTTCGAACAGTTCAACATCAACTATGCCAACGAGAAACTCCAAGAGTACTTCAATAAGCACATCTTCTCGCTGGAACAGTTGGAGTACAACAGGTACAGATACATGATAATACATGGGAAAATGTTTCGCTTCCTTTTGTCAGTTAATGTCCTAAGAATGTGTTGAGTGTAATATAACCCTGGTCATAACTATCCTTACCAAGCTAGGCTACAACGTTAGTTTTATAGTATGATTTATATTTGTTTAAGCGTGTTGCTGTGGATCGTGTTGTGGATCAACCAAAATAATGAAGGCAACACAAAACATGAACTATTACTTTTGTTAATAGTTCATGTTTTATTTGATCCTTCATTTCTTTGGTCTTTCTTTGTGTTCCGCAGGGAAGGGGTCCAATGGGACGCCATTGACTGGATGGACAATGCAGAGTGCCTCGACCTCATAGAAAAGGTTTTATTTTATATACCATGAAACATTATATCTTATAAGTTATAATTTAAAGTAGAGATGAGTGTCCAGACCAATCAGCTAAATGTCCCCTGGGTGGATACAGGAAACAATACAATATTGTCCAAAGTCACTTGGAAAATGTAAGTGCTTTTACAGCCAGACTCTTATCAGTTTTATCCCTGTTATGTTAGCTTAAAGTGTTATTTTCATCGGAGAGATGATGAGTGTGTTGGATTTGCTTCTGTTAAAAAATAAAAATAGCACATGAACCTGATTATCTGAGCTGAACTTATAACCCAATGTGTGTGAGTTTGTGTGTGTCTGTGTGTGTGTGTGTGTGTGTGTGTGTGTGTGTGTGTGTGTGTGTGTGTGTGTGTGTGTGTGTGTCGGTTAGAAACTGGGCATGTTGGCTCTGGTCAATGAGGAGAGCCGCTTCCCAAAGGGAACCGACTTCACCCTGATGGAGAAGCTGCACAGCAGACACTCTGTAAGATGGTCCACATGTTTATCTGTCTTTCTAGAAAACATTGAGTTTAACAAGGGGCTGTACTTGAATGAATACCTCCTGGGAGTCTATAAAACAAATCTGCTATTAATATAAGTCTTATATTAGTAGTAGTACAATAGGTGTCTATTATAGTTTATTATTACTCTTGTAGTCATAGTAATAGTAGTAGTAGTAGTAGTATTAGTATTAGTAGTTATTTATTGTATTAGTAGTTATTTATTTATTGCAACATTTGTTGTTTTTCCTCCGATTGTTTCATTTTCTAACAACAATGACTTCAGTTGGGCCGCTGGGTTTCGATGTCTATTATGTGAATCTACGCTGAAAGGTTGCCTGAATGCTGCCCGGTGTTCAGCATATCTCATGCAATGCGCTCTGTCATCTCCCGCTTTGGTGAGAGGGAGGGGGAAAATTTGCTGAATTCACCTCAGTCTTTTAATCACGTGATACAAGTGCAACAATGCCCCCTAGTGCCTCAGCAATATACATTTCCTATGATACGTTTCATGCACCAGTACCCAATGCTGTGACTGATACAATATCTTGTTTGGCAGAAGGATGCCTTTTCAACACATAATTAGGAAAATTCCAATGCATTAGGAATTTGCGTTTCTTTGTGTTATAGTCAGAATCTGGCACTGCTTATCACAAGTCTGCATTGGGGGGGGTCAAAAGTCACCACTTGCCACTGAGTAGTAGTAGTAGTAGAAATAGTAGTAATAGTGCCATATTATTACTCTACACTACACACACTAGCAGTAGTAAGAAGTAGTAGAATATAATGACCTTAGTAGTAGTAGTAGTATTCAACCACAGTTATTATGTTTCTGCAGACCAATCCCTACTACGTGAAGCCCCGGCTTGCAGATCATCAGTTTGGCATCAAACACTACGCTGGGGAGGTGAGTTCAAGTCCATGTTAGTAAACTCCTTACCTCCATTCCTGTAGGGTGAGGGTGAGGGCTGAGGGCTGAACATGAGTGAAGCGTATTTATGTGTTAATCTGTTAGGTTCTGTATGATGTGCGAGGAATCCTGGAGAAGAACCGAGACACTTTCAGAGACGACATCCTCAATATGCTCAAAGACAGCAGGTACAGTAAAATATAGTAAAGTCAACAGCTATTAAATCATTCCTATATCAGTGAAGATACACTCTACCTTTAGAGACATTCTCACATTGGTGATTAAAGACAAGATGCGTGGGGATGAATAGGGGATTGGTGGCTGCAGTTATTCTGTTTAGTCATTCAGCAGTTGGATATACCCAAAGTAACTGACTGTGACTTAAAGTCCATGTCATTAAGGAGCAGATAGGGGTGAGGTGTCTTGTTCAAGGTTGCCTGCAGTTAGGCGGAGGACATTGGGGAAAATAATAGTAATGGTATCCTTCTCTGTCCAGGCTGGACTTCATCTACGATCTGTTTGAGAAGGTGGGCAGCAGAAACAACGAGGAGACTCTGAAGATGGGCACAGCCAGACGCAAGCCAACAGTCAGCTCCCAGTTCAGGGTCAGACCACACCCAAATGCATGCGAGAACACACACACACACACATACACACACACACACACACACACACACACACACACACACACACACACACACACACACACACACACATACCCATGCACCCACACACACACACACACACACATACACACACTCAATCACTCAACCAGGTGCCCACACACTTAGCATGACAATCACTTGACAAAGAACGCCCCCTTTTTTCAATCATGTTTCCGTTTTGTGATTTGGATGGAAAACGAATACAATGAAAATCTATAAATACAATCAATAAAATGTCAGATTTTTGAGCACAAAAGATGCATGATAATAAAGCACCGAGCAACGTTGAGGTTATAGACAGTCGATGTAACCATGGGGATAAACTCTGACAAGAATGATGATGGAGAAGAGGATTGTTATGTTTTGCTACGTTAATGAATAACTGAAGGATGTTCTTGTTTCTTGTTCTCTCCAGGACTCCCTCCATTCTCTCATGGGGACTTTGAGTGTGTCCAACCCTTTCTTCATCCGCTGCATCAAACCCAACATGGAGAAGGTGGGTCCAATTACCAATGGATTGGGAATGGGATATTTTAAAATCGATGTAAATTCTCTTATTTTTGTATTGTTTTCATTCAAAAAGAATCCAACCATTTTTGACCCGGAAGTCGTCATAAATCAGTTGAGATATTCTGGGATGTTGGAGACGGTGAAGATCCGTCGCGCTGGATTCCCTGTTCGCAGGACGTTTGTAGACTTCCTCTCACGGTGTGTATTCCCAACCATCCTACGCATCATTTCTCTCTTTCTCCTCACGTGTGTGCACATGCATAACTACTTCTCCGGTCTCCCAGGTATAAGATCATATCCAAGGCCAAGGTGTCCACGGTCGGAGATGATAAGAAAAAAAACATGGACCTTCTGACCAAATATGACAAGACTAAGAAAGAGTGGCAGATCGGCAAAACCAAAGTAAGAATGTACAAAGTAGCTGCCATCGGCCTGCTTCACCGAGCAGCCATCTTGGTTCCAAACGCGAGCTGGTCGGGGGAACTGAATGTTAAATTCCGCTTTCAGTTAGCCAACATTTATGACCAAGATGAAAACATGCTTGCCGTTAGGTGAATAAGGCCATTTAAATGATCTTTAACCCTTGATTTATGAATCCATGTGCCAATGCTTCACGTGAAAGTGTTGTTTTTGTGAAGATTTAATCATCCACGCCCTCCCCTCGTGTTTTCATCTTCAGGTGTTCATGAAGGAGTCCTTGGAGCAGCGTCTGGAGAAGGACCGCGATGAGGTGCGACGGGCAGCTGCCATGGTGATCCGCGCCCACCTGCTTGCCTATTCCGCCAGGTAAGATGCTTTAAACATTAAGAAAAAATGCTTTCATGCCACACTTTCCTTTCTAAATGTCTTGTTTACTGCTAATCGTCCTGCTAATCAGAATACAAAATGCTCAAAGGTCCCATATTATACCACCAGGTTTGAGTGTGATTAGCCATTACAATCCGTTTTGAAAATCTGCCTCTTCTGACATCACAAGTGGGCCTGGATAATCACATTCACACCTGGTGGTACAATATTGGACCTTTAACATGTGAGGCGACACTACAAGAACATCAAATTGATAAACGTATTCATTTATTTAACGAAAAGTAAGCATCAGAATCCCAAAGATACATTTGAGATCTAAATGTTCATGTTGATGAACCTGTACGCACGATGTACAACTTAAAAAATAAAAAAATGGGGGGAAAAAACCTCACCCTCAACCTCACCCTCACCGACGTCAGACAGCTCCGTTGCTCGGCTCGATCTCAGAATTTAGCGTGACCCCCTTTTTTTCCCGCCTGTCGACAGGAAGCACTACAAGCAGGTCCGAAGCAGCGTGGTCACGCTACAGAAGCACTTCCGCAAGCACATCCTGCGCCGGAGGTTCCTCAGGCAGCGCAGGGCGGCGCTGGTGCTCCAGAGGCACCGGAGGGGGCAGGTGGCCCGCAGCCGAGTCCGCAAGATCAGGGAGGAGAGGAAGAGGCTGAAGAGAGAGGAGGAGGAGAAGACGAGGAAGAAGGAGCAGCCCGAGGCAAAGACGGACGGAGGAGAAGGAGGAGGAGGAGGCGGGGGAGAAGAGAAGAAGCAGGAGGTGGCTGGAAAAGGAGCAGAGAATGAAGAGGAAAAGGAAAAGCCAGATGTGAGTGTGTTGCTTAAGCTGTAGATAAAGCTACATGAAGCTACATAAAGCTACATAGATTCAATTTACATTCACATAATAAAACCCAAACAAGCACGCCTGCTGTTTTAAAGGCCAGCAAACACACACACACACACACACACTATTATTATAATATAAACTCCCTGATGGTTTAGTGTACGATTTTTGTGCGATTTCCAAAAAATGTAATAATTTTAGACCTCTTTATGCGTTACTTCGCTCATCCCTCCCAGTATAAGATGTGTCTCTAAGCAGCTCTATTTCCTTCCCCTTTGACACAGAAAGCGTCCTTACTGTGTGTGTGTGTGTGTGTGTGAGTGTGTGCGTGAGTGTGTGTGCATGAGTGTGTGTGTGTGTGTGTGTGTGTGTCGTAAATTAAATAAGTATGTGTATGTTTTTCACATTGGCTACAAATAAGCACAATATCAATTCACACAATTGTTCTTGACCTTGAGAGGTTTTCAGTGTTGAGGTGTTTATGAACCTCCCTCCTCAGGTGGAGACCCGGCAGATGGAGGAGATCCTGAAGCTGGAGCGGGAGATCGAGCGGCTGCAGAGGAAGAGGGAGGACGGCGTGTCCCAGCTGTGCGAGTCCTCCAAGCAGGAGCTGCAGACGCGCCGCGACGCCGAGATCAAGCGCATGAAGAAGGAGGCGTCCCGCAAGGCCACCGAGCTCATTGACCTGCTCAACTTCGGGGGTCTGGACGCCGCCCTGGTGGACGCCGAGCCCAAGGCGCCCGATGCAGAGGTGATCCGTCCGTCGGTCCGTCTGTCTGTCGGTCCTTCTGTCTGTCTGGCTGGCTAGATGGCTGGCTGATTGACTGTCTGTCTGTCTGTCTGTCTGGCTAGATGGCTGGCTAGATGGCTGGCTGATTGACTGTCTGTCTGTTGGTCTGTCTGTCTGTCTCTAGAGTCTTGTTAAATTCAATAGCTTATCACTGATATAAGCCAATCAAATATCCTTCTAGTTGCAGAAGAGGAGGCATAACAGCAGACATACTACATACAATGCTCGTGTCTGTCTGTCACACTCTTCGGGGACATACTCTTGGTGATGTCATGGTTTATAAAGAAGCACATATCATACAATGACTTACTGTATGTGAACAACTTATTTCTTTGGAATAGTATCTTTGGAATACATCTCTGACTGATCCACGTGTCCCGCAGGTGAAGCCGGCGCCAGGGGGGACGGCCGCCGCCGCCACGGCCACGCCCAAAGAGGAGGAAGTGGACGAGGGGTTCCACGCCGAGGAGGAGTGCATCCCCCTCCCAGATTTCCCCCCTCCGGCCGAGAGCGACGCCCCCCTGGACGTGGAGATCCTCGCCCAGCTTCCCCCTCCTCCGCCTGCTTTCGCCGAGGGAACCCTCGCCTCCGCTCCGCCTCCCGCCGCAGACGGCGTGGCGGCCCCTCCCCCGGCCGGCGTCCCCCCTCCCCCGCCCGCGCTCCCACCCCCGGGAGACGGATCGGGCGTTCCCGCACCTCCACCACCACCTCCTCCTCCTCCTCCACCTCCTCCTCCTCTACCCCCGACGTCAGCGGCCCCGAGCAAGGGGGACGGCGAGAAGAAAGAGGCGGGGAAGGCGGAAGAGGGGAGGAAGGTGAGCATGGCGGAGAGCCTGGGCGACGGGGAGGAGCCTATCTACAGCATGCCCGCCGACACCGAGTCGGACTACGACCAGGAGGAGGAGGACGGCTCGGTGAACGCCGGCGACGACAGCTCCGTGTCCGGGAGCAACCGTGGCAGCGCGGCCCCGACGGACGAGGAGCACCCCAGGAAGTCGACGTGCACCAACGCCAGCGCCGAGTCGCACCGCGGCAGCTCCGACTCGGTGAGAACGCGCACACACACACACACACGCGTGCATCTTCCTCGCACACACACACACACACACACATACAAACACGCGTCGACCTCACAAGCGTGCACACATCTACCTCACACACACAAACGCATCTACTTCACACACACACACACACACGCACATCTACCTCGCACACACACACACACACACGCATCTACCTCACACACGCGCACGGACATGCACGGAGTCATATCGCTAATGTAGATGTGTTGTCAGAAATGTTTGTGGTATTCTATCTTGTGGTTATCTGTTTGTTATGATTGTATGATTGCTTAAAAAGGGTTGAGGGTTTGAACAAGGAAAAATATTTTTAAAACCTTAATTGGAAATGAACTATCATGCTTTTCTCTTTATTTCACATAATGAAATAAAAACAAGGCTCCGGGTCTTTGTTCCCTTCAGTACGGGGACAGCGATGATGAGCACGACGGCATACTAGACACAGATGAGGAGGTGGGCGTCGGCCACCGAGTCAGCATACTCAACGGGAACGGACCGCCCTACTTCCACAGCTACCTCTACATGAAGGGTAACCCGTCCTGCATCCTCTGTTTGTCCTGTGTCACCGGTGTCACCGGTGTCCCATAAGTTTAGACTTTAACAGTGCTGCCTAGGTGAAAGACCTCATAAGGGCCAATGAAAACCCCCCAAAGACCAATGGGGACAGGAGAAAAGGAACAAAAAAAGGCAAAAGGTGTCGGGTTATCAATTATAAATGAATTGCAGAAAACAACAACAACAATGGTGAATGTAGTCTTGACGAGATAAGATGCTGTTTGTAGCCACAGATTGTTCCTTGTAAACAAACGCGAGAAGGTAGACCCACTTGCAGAGCCTCCTCTTCCTCTTCCTCCCCAGCCGGTCTGATGATCCCCTGGAGGAGGCGCTGGTGTGTGCTGAAGGACGAGACCTTCATGTGGTTCCGCTCCAAGCAGGAGTCCCTGAAGTCCGGCTGGCTGTACAAGAAGGGTGGAGGCCTGTCCACCCTCTCACGCAGGTTGTTGTAGTAGTTACTGGCCACAGCCAGCATGCCAAGTCCAACGCTGCATGCTCGGTTGTTTTGGTTTGTTGTGCTGTAGTGGAGATTCCAGAGTTATAAAGAGATCAGAAGGGAGCAAGATTATGAAACTGAACAACCCCAAAAAAATCTAAATTGGCTTATACAGAGGCAGGAGCAGTCAACCCCAAAAATAATTCTGTCACCTATAGCTGACACGTGGCTAAGCCATTTGTAATAAGATGACATTCAAAAAACAGCTCTTCAAACTCACCTACAGCACCTTTGATGGAAAACATCAAAGAACAATCTTCTTTCGCACTTTTTCAGTTTCTTTCATTTTTGTGTTGAGGAATGAATACATTTGGGCCATGAGCGCTTCAGGCCGATTTGTTTTTTTGTCTTGGAAAACAAACTCATTAAAAAGTTGGTGTTTGTGTGTGTGGTCATAAAGGTATGCCTGAGGCAACCAAACATGGCTTGTTGTTAGTAGTATAGTTTGAATGGTTTACAATAAACAAGCATCAAGTCGCACGCATGGTGATAGCCTTATTCCCATAACAATTCCTCCATGCAGTCAATGTGGGTCAATCTTCACCAAAGTGCCTTTGAGCAGGACAGTAGACCCCGACTCCAGCCCTGAGGTTTTTTCTTCTTGACCTTCCTCTACTTTGTTAACAATTATTAAAAGTATTCACAAAGACAAGCAACGAACAATGACATTGCATTTAAATTATTTCAATCTGTGTGTGTGTGAGATGTCCTACCTCACAGGAACCCCTTGTGATGATCCATTGAATGGTTGTAACAACTTCTGCTTCTGTCCCAGGAACTGGAAGATGCGCTGGTTCGTACTGAGGGACAGCAAGCTGATGTACTTTGAGAATGACAGCGAGGAGAAGCTGAAGGGGACCATCGACATTCGGGCTGCAAAGTAAGACCCTTCTTATGAATAAGATACAATTGGCCCCGTCCCAATACCTCCTCTAACCCTAGATTTTTGCCCTAACCCTAGATTTTGCACATTCTCATGTAGGGGTAGGGTGTCCCATTACTATAGGGAGCAAGGGGGCGTGCTATTTTGCTCTTATAATCAAACCTCAAAATGTAGTGAGGTCCGATGCAGGCTTAAAACTGTTGAGGGCACTCCAAACCAAGTGGAAGTTTTAAGGGGGGAGAAATGGGACAGGGCCAAAATGCCATATGATATATTACCTAACAATGAAAAAGGTTAATATTTCAGACCCTACGTTGTCATACACTTTTAAGTACATATGTTCTGTATTGCAATAAAATGTATCCGCCCCAGCTGATGAGCAGTGACCCCCGTGGTTTAACAGGGAGATCGTGGACAACCACGAGAAGGAGAACGCGCTGAACATCGTGACGGAGGAGCGGACCTACCAGGTGTTTGCGGAGTCCCCAGAGGACGCCAGGTGTGGAGAGAGAACTGTTGATACTTCTACATGACTTCACTTTACACCCACAAATAACTCAATCTAACTCATTATTTTGCACACACTCTCTGTCTGTCTCTCTCTCTCTCTCTCTCTCTCTCTCTCTCTCTCTCTGTCTCTCTCTCTCTATCTCTCTCTGTCTCTTTGTCACTCTCTCTCTGTCTCTTTGTCACTCTCTCTCTGTCTCTGTCTCTGTCTCTCTCTCTATCTCTCTCTGCCTCTGTCTCTCTCTCTGCAGTGGGTGGTTCAATGTGCTCAGTAAGGTGCGGGTGTGCACTCCAGAGCAGCTGCTTGACATGTCCCATGAGCAAGCCAACCCCAAGAATGCTGTGGTCAGTATCTCACCGTCGTTCCACCTTCAAAACAGTAAACACATCAGAGCTTCTAGTTATACTTTTACATGATATTTATATACATATTTAGATTTCACATATATCTTTGCATATTTTGTTCATATTAATCCTTATTAACATGTTTACTACATCATCAATATCATGCATGCATGAATTACTTATCAGCTATGTCAGGCAGTGTCTTTAACTGCACAGCAAGTTATATTGTCTGATACTGTATGATGTTATACTTCCCATGTCATCTAGACAGTACACATGTTAATTACGTGCACTCGCATTCTTCTTCTAGGGCACCCTTGACGTAGGGCTGGTGGACTCTGTGTGTGCGTCGGACAACCCTGATCGGTACAGCAACATTTTAGAAAATGAATAACACCGCATTGGGGAAGTCATTGGGTACAGTAATGTACGAATGTAAGAAGCGCGCTAACAGCCAGGCCTTGTGTTTTATCGTCCATAGGCCAAACTCCTTTGTGATCATCACTGCCAACCGCGTGATCCACTGCAACACGGACACAGCCGAGGAGATGCACCACTGGATCAGCCTGCTGCAGAAACCCAAAGGAGATGCCAAGGTCGACGGCCAGGAGTTCCTGGTCCGGGGTAGGGAGGAGATCTTTGGGTCTCTGGGTTTAAAACAGTTTGTAAAAAAAAGACCATGGCTTGTCTTGCATGGCTGACACCGCCACCGCAGTGTACATGTGTGTGTGTGAGTGTATTTGTGTGTGTGTGTGTGTTTGTGTGTGTGTGTCTTTATGTGTGAGTGTGTGTGTGTTTCTGTGTGTGTGTGTGTGTAAATTTAATAATGTGTGTTTTCGCATTGGCTACAAATAAGCACAATATCAATTCACACAATTGTTCTTTACCTTGAGAGGTTTTCAGTGTTTGAGTTGTTTATAAACCAATGAAGGAGCCCTTATGGTATATATATAACAGCAGAATCATGGCATTGGATTATTATACAAAGAGAATTGCCACACTCTATTGGACAAAATGGGAATTTCAACCTTATAACCTTATTGCTTCATTTGATTACATCCTTATAATAGACTGAAATTATTTGTAGATCACTTTAAGGCACTACATACATAAAGTCAAACTGGAAAATTAAGTTAAGTAAACTTGAAACTCATCCTATCCACCCCTTACCCTGCAGGTTGGCTGCAGAAGGAGATGAAGACAAACGCCAAGAGCACCTCCCTGAAGCTGAAGAAGCGCTGGTTCGTGCTTACCCACAACTCCCTGGACTACTACAAGAGCTCCGAACGCAACTCCTCCAAGATGGGAACCCTGGTGCTGAACTCCCTCTGCTCCGTCGTACAGCCGGACGAGAGAGTACACCGAGAGACAGGTGGGTGCAGAGAGAGGGACATAGAGAGAGACAGGTGGGTCCAGAGAGAGGGACATAGAGAGAGAGAGACAGGTTGGTGCAGAGAGAGGGACATAGAGAGAGACAGGTGAGTGCAGAGAGAGAGAGAGGGACATAGAGAGAGACAGGTGGGTGCAGAGAGAGGGACATAGAGAGAGACAGGTGGGTGCAGAGAGAGGGACATAGAGAGAGACAGGTGGGTGCAGAGAGAGGGACAGAGAGAGACAGTTGGGTGCAGAGAGAGGGACATAGAGAGAGACAGGTGGGTGCAGAGAGAGAGGGACATAGAGAGAGACAGGTGGGTCCAGAGAGAGGGACATAGAGAGAGAGACAGGTTGGTGCAGAGAGAGGGACATAGAGAGAGACAGGTGAGTGCAGAGAGAGAGAGAGGAACATAGAGAGAGACAGGTGGATGCAGAGAAAAGGAGACACAGGGGGAGAGATAGAGAGAAAGGAAAGAAAGGGATGGGGAAAGAGAGACATGTAGGTGAAGACAGAGAGAGAGGAGGGGAAGACACCCTCACACAAACACACACACATATATATATATACATAAAAAGGATTCATTTTATATGTATATTTTGTTTTTACAAATATAAATGTGTTATTATATTATTTATTAAATGATGATATTATGGATTCAATGAAGCAGGTGAACGAGATAAGTATTGGTGTGTGTCTGTGTGTGTGCAGGCTACTGGAACATCGTCGTGCACGGCAGGAAGCACTCGTACCGCCTGTACACCAAGATTTTGAACGATGCCATCAGATGGACAGCAGCCCTACAGGGAGTCATAGACAGCAAGACCCCCATAGAGACCCCCACGCTGCAGCTCATCAGAGACATCAGGGTACCACAGACACGCAAATATTTAAACAGTGCACGCACATAATAAACACAAACACACATACACACACACACACACACACACACACACACACACACACACACACATGCAAGCACACACTCACACACGCACACATTGGTCTGATCACCTATTCACATGCACCCATGTAGAACACACACACTCACTCATACACACCCATACATACACACACACTCACACACAAACACACACATACATGCACACACTCACTGACTTACGCAAACTCGTTAGTATGTTAAATAATGTACACATTTCATAATAATATAGAAACAAATATCAAATGATTTTGAATTTGTGTGCTTTCAGGAAAACAGTGTGAACCAAGATCTGGTTGAGCAGATGTACCGGAGGAACCCCATCCTGAGATACACCCAGCACCCCCTGCACTCCCCACTACTGCCTCTGCCCTACGGCGAGGTCCCCATCTGTGAGTACACCCTCCCCCACCCCCATATCTCTGCTGATCAGCTATTAAACATAAGGACAGTCAATGGTGAAGATCGTAGCTTAGTTATTGTAAAAGTCTCAAATGTAGATCAATGGCATTATCATTTGTTGTTATTTTCCTCTCTTAAAAACAAAGCAAAACGTGTGTGTGTGTGTGTGTGTTTGTTGTATTGGGTTGTGCAGTCCAGAGGAAGCAGGGTTACGCCAGCCTCCAGGACGAGGCGGTGCGGGTGTTCAACTCCCTGCAGGAGATGGAGACCCTGGGGGACACGGTGCCCATCATCCAGGGCATCCTGCAGACCTGCCAGGACCTGCGGCCACTCACCGATGAGGTAATGCAATTGTTTGTCCTACAAATTTAAAAGATCCTGTTGATTTTACTTATGTATGTTAAATATTTGTCAGACTATACAAAATAAACCATCATCTTCCCTATCAACCATTGTTTAAAATATGAATGTTGATTATCAAATTGTAAAAATCCCATGCCATTATTGTTATTGATTTTAATTTTTTTATTGATGAATACTTAGTGTCTGAGTGACTGTTTCAGCTGGAATTTGAAAATTATGATAACAAAAACAACAAAAAAAACCAAAAAAAATATGTTTCGGGCTGAGAGTTCTAGTTATTCCAAATTATTTCAGTAACACTGTTAAAATGGCATAGATTACTATGTTGATGACCATATACGACATATTACCAAGTTTACCGCAAAGAAAAAAAGGTTTTTGGTTCACTGGCTCTCTAACAGCTATTTTTCTTTTCAAGGTGTATGCACAGGTGATCAAGCAGACCAATCACGTGCCTCAGGATAACATCCAAGCCAATAGGGCACACTGGCATCTTCTCACCTGCATGAGCTGCACCTTCTTGCCCAGCCGAGCCATTCTCAGATACCTGCGCTTCCACCTAAAGAGGTACATGTGAGCATGTGTAATATTATGAGGCCAGATTGCCTAGGTGTTAGGTGTTTGATTTACAGCCCAAAGGTTCTGGGTTCCAACACTAGGTCAGCAGTATACCTGTAGCCCACACTACCTTGAGCATGAGGCCTAACCCTTAGATGATCCTGAATGCCATGCATCGAAAGCCATTATCCTTGATCAGACTCCGGAAAAATGTTTAATACAATATAAATCAGCCCATAGGCTGTCCTACTTTTAAAAAAGTGTAGGGGTAGGTCTCATTTTTTAAATTAGATAACCTCGAAGATTTTCGTTTTGTTCCCTTTGGTGACAGCGGTCATTTTTGGCAGAGAACCAAACAGTGTCTCCAATGACACCCACTTTATAACATTCATAATAATGCAAAAGCAAAGGCTTTGATCAGTGGGCCATCAGCCCAATCACCACTGTGTTAACTCATTCTGCTATTGATAGTGAATTAACAGACATTTATTCACATGAATAGAGATTGCCACAAAATCCTACACATAGTCCATTTAACCTTCTGAATATTTGGGTTGATTATTCAGGGTACGTGAGCGTTACCCAGGCACTGAGATTGAGCGCTACGCTACTTTCATCGGGGAGTCCCTGAAGAAGACCAAGACTCGTGAGTTCGTCCCCTCGCAGGAGGAGATCGCCGCCCTGCTGGTGAGGCAGGAGATGAGCACCACCGTCTACTGCCATGGAGGAGGCTCCTGCAAGATCTCCATTAACTCACACACAACAGCTGGACAGGTGCGCACACATACATAAAACACATCAACACGCATGCACACACACACATACACACACACACACACACACACACACACACACATGGACATGCACACAGACACGCACACATGGACATGTACACACACACACACACACACACACAAACACACACACACACATACACAGATGCACACAGAAACACATACACACACACACACCAGGAAAATGTCATGTTGTTATATTTGACCTTTTTAAGTTGCCCATTGGATAAGAGTTTCTCGTCTGTGTTTAGGTGGTGGAAAAGCTGATCCGTGGCCTTGCCATAGAGGAAAGCAGAAACCTCTTCTCCCTGTTTGAACACAACCAGTGCACCGACCGAGCTCTGGAGAGCAGGGTCATTGTCGCGGATGTCCTAGCAAAGTTTGAAAAGTACAGGCTCAAATAACCCTTTTATTATCAGTTGTTACTCATGCTTCTGGTTAGACACAATGGCCCTGTCCCATTTCTCCCCCCTTAAACCTTCCACTTCGTTTTAAGCCTGCATCGGACCTCACTACGTTTTGAGGGTTGATTATAAGGGCAAAATAGCACTCCCCCTTTCTCCCTACAGTAATGGGACACCCTACCCCTACACGAGAATGCGCAAAATCTAGAGTTAGGGCGAAAATCTAGGGTTAGGGGAGGTATTGGGACGGGGCCAATGATACCACATCCCGATTTCTTTAAATCCTATTTGCATGCCTGTTTTGCTTATTGATTGATATCATTTCATAACCTTTAACAACAGTGTTTTTGTCCTATTTTTAGACTGGCAGGAAGTGAAGAGGAAGATGAGGAAGGAGAGTGGAGACTCTACTTCAAGCTGTATTGCTTCCTGGATGTAGAGAGCATGCCTAAAGAAGGAGTGGAGTTTGCTTTCATGTTTGAGCAGGTGAGCTCACCTGAACACGACACGAAATGTTTTGTATTGCTTTCGTATTGTCATAAAAGCAAAAGCTTTTAGGCGCTATTTTGGATGGTCCATGTCTGTCTCTCTCTTACTCCTCCTGTCTCTCTGTCAGGCCCATGAGTCTTTGATCAGCGGCCATTTCCCGGCCTCTGAGGAGAATCTGCAGAACCTGGCGGCGTTGCGGCTGCAGTATCTCCAAAGCGACGGTGCAGGCAGGGCGGGATGGAGCCTGGGCAACGTGTATCCAATCGCGCGTCTCCGCCATCGCATCATGCACTCCACCAAGCAGGGGACAGGGGCGGGGGTGGGGGCCACGGGGGCCGGAGGGGCAGGTGTGGGGGATGGGAAGGGGGTGGCCGGGATCCAGGGGGCCGGAGGAGTGGCTCCTGAGAAACGCAGGACCCCCAGCTTCCTGGACGGCACACTGAGGAGGAGCTTCAAGACGGGCTCGCTGAAGAAACAGAAGGTATGGTGCAGAGGACGGAGTGTATTACCATGTTTATCTGTCTCACAGGACACCAGACTGAGAGGGCGTTGCTATACTGACCCATGAATGTAGCTTTGACATAGCCATTGACTGGAGTGAAGCCATTGTGTGAGACTGTTTGCAGTGCTTGGTGGTAGATAAGGCTTCAGCAATATAGGGCGAGCTGTACTCAAACCGGCTAGGAACTGAATGTGTTTTTCTCTTGCCAGTCAAGGTTTACAGGGCATGTGCCATGCGCTCTGTTGTAGTTCTATTGCCCACATGGTGTAACAATGAAATCTGTCTTCTTAAATGTTGCTTCACAACATTTCCTACCATGGATCTGTAAAAACCCATTAAAACACCTTTTTCAAATAAAGTAAAATAAATTGCTGACCGATACAGCTGCCATCATGCCATCACAACAAGCAGCTTAACTGACTTCCAGAGCGATCGACTAATTCATTGATACACTGATTGATGACCCTAACTGCCTGAGTTTGGACTGAACGGTGTTGCTTGGGTTCCAGGTGGAGGAGGAGCAGATGCTGGAGATGTGGGTGAAGGAGGAGACCTCGGCCACTCGGGCCAACATCCTGGAGAAGTGGACTCGTCTTCAGGGCATGCCGCAGCACCAGGCCATGCTGAACTACATGAGCATCATCAAGGAGTGGCCCGGTTACGGCTCCACTTTGTTTGACGTGGAGGTGAGGACAGTTTTGACTGTTGTGCAAGAACACCAACAAGTAGACTACATTTGGGATTGAACACGGAACCTTTCCGACCGGGGGTCACAAATAGCCTGGCCAACAGACTATCCTGACCGCTGATACCAAAATGTAGTTAAAACTCAAAGATCAGAGATAAAAGGTTTGATTCACAATGTTCCGTCTAGATTTGGTGAGATTTACCTAGTGTCTCCTTAATTATCTGAAAACATTGTCTTGAAAAACTTATCTTGAAAAAATTATCATATTAACTCTTTGTTCAGTCAGTAGTGCGGGTCAGAGACAGGAATCTGGCAGGGACGGGGGTGAGGTCAGGGAAAATGTGTCATCAACCAACAGTGGGGGTCAGCGATAGGGCTCTAGCAGGGAGGGGGATGAAAACAGAATGAGGTGAAACCATATCTAACTGTTTAATAGATTCCTCTTCAATATCCAAATTACAAAGAAAGAGAAAGAAATTGTCCAACACCTCTGTCCTCAATATCCTCTCTTACCTCTAATTCTCCACAGTGTAAAGAGGGTGGATACCCCCATGAGCTGTGGCTTGGAGTCAGTGCTGACAATGTCTCAGTGTACAAGAGAGGCGAGCCTAAGCCTCTGGAGACCTTCCAGTATGAACAGATCACCTTCTTTGGAGCTCCACAACCCTGCACTTACAAGATCATTGTGGATGAGAGGGAGATCTTCTTCGAGACTCCCATGGTAAGGTCTCACAGTAGTTTGTGGCTGCTTGAAGAAGTTTCGCTGTGCAGAGTATCACTGTGTGCTGCTAATCTGTCCACCCTTACCTTCCAGGTTGGGGATGTCGCAAAGATCATGAGGGCCTACATCAACATGATAGTGAAGAAACGCTGCAGCATCTTGTCTGTCTCCAGCGTTGGCAGTGCATGGATGAGCTGAGTGGTCGTCAACCAATCAAAGCTCTCTGTTTCTTCATCAAGCCCCGCCACAGAGATGCTCCTCCCCTCAGGATAGTGTGTGTTGGTGTTTTGCCAAATCCTTGAGTCCATGAAGACTGAAAGTCGTCATTTTCAAAAATGCAAGGGAAAATGAGGACACCTGTTTACCCCTGTGGCCACTGATTATATTTGGATAAATTATCAATACATTGGTGGACAATATGTCAATGTCTATTTAAGAATGAGCATGAAAAAAAAAACAATAACAGGTATTTTAGGGCAGGTCCTCTACACGAGTCCCATCCCAGTTGTAGTATCTGCATGTAGATGTTCAAGCACACCCCAAATGTCTCTGCTGTAATGCTTTGTTTCTGGACCAACCTCACTAGTGACAAGCACAATGATTCTGACCCCAAATTCTACCCCTCCTTCATGTTCCGTGGTCCTGGATCCACAACGAACCCTGCTTAAGGGTTATCAGCCCTACCAGAGCCCTGAATTCCACCACACCTACCCAGCCCTACCACAACCCTCCACTCCACCTCACCTACCCAGCCCTACCACAACCCTCTTCTCCACCACACCTACCGCAACCCTCCACCCTACCACACCTTCCCAGCCCTACCACAACCCTCCACCCTACCACATCTACCCGGCCCTACCACAACCCTCCACCCTACCACACCACACCTACCCAGCCCTACCGCAACTTTCCACCCTACCAGACCTACCCAGCCCTTTCACTCTTGCTCTGTCTCTCTCTCTCTCACTCTCTCTCGTTCTCTTCACATATATTTGTTGATAGTGTTTGCATCCCATTTCTAATCTTTATTACGTTTTATTGCTGAATTTTCTATTGCTTGCTCTATTCTTCTCACGTTCTCTTTGCTTGTCTATGTTAATTTATGTCCCTGGAAGCCCCGTCCCCCATTTTTTAAATCTCAATCTCACTCCATAACATCAGCTACATCATGTCTGACACAAGTCAACCAATGGGGAGTATTATTTGAGGGCTAAATGCATAACACTGAATGTCCCCTTCCTACCACACACACACACGCGCTTCACTTACTGTGTCGTGGGGACGTGGCTCCATATAACATTGCCACTGTGTGGCCTCAAACTACTGGTTGATGTGACTGTTGACGTTTCTGAGTAGAGTTTAAGCAGATCCACTTTATAGAGGACTGGGGAAGGGAAACGAGCGAGGCTCTTCCTTGATGAACTTCATAAAGACCTTTGTTGTGGTTTGAAACAGCAATGAGCCATGCTGTATAGAGAAATGCTGATGGCGGATGATATCCACAACAATACCATTATTCAGAGTATGACAGTACTCTTTTTCATATTTATACCTATATATAGTATGTCCACATATTACCTTAAACAGTAAGCATTATCTTATTATTATATTCACATTTACACATACGATACATGTACGATACTGTAAACTGAAACCTAATTTTGTAATGTATATCGCACACATATTGTAAGAGTTGTATCCATGTTGGTGACCCACTGTAATATAAATGGATGCCATAATAACTACATAATGTGAACGCTCTTGTATAAAGTACATGCAAAGGAAAATAGTAAGTTATTCACCTATATATACGTTTAAAAAAAAAACAGCAATATGTTGTGCGCTGGCTGTGTCATCTATGTGTCTAACTATCAGTGTTGTGGCACACACATTTTAAACACAGAAGACAGCAGCCATCTTGGTCGTATGCCTTCGTATGGGTACAGAGTTTCACATCGTCCGGTCAGAGTTACTGCATTATCTTGTTATCGTCATTGGAGCCATACAATACAACCACAAGAGGATCCATGTCCATCTGTATCTAGGCTACCATATGCGGACGTTTTCTTTTCTTAGGTGATTCAAACTATGATTCGTTCTCAGCACCTATAAGTTCTCCAGGTGTTATATGTGATTTAAAAAAAGTGTATTTCCTTTTTTTGGACAAAGTAAATATTGCTGTTCTTGTTCTCACCCCTCTGCTGTGTATCCCCACTCCTTCAACGTGCATTGTTTTGGGACTGACGCTGGGTCTGAGCGAGTGTATTCATAGTGTCACGGCAAAGGGCGGGGACTGATGGCAATCTATGGAAATTGGAGAAGAGGACATAGAATTGTGTTTCTTTGCAACAAAAAAAAGAAAAGAATAGGGGAGAATTCACTTGAATAATATTAATGAGCATTATGTTGTGATTGTTACTTAAATAAAAAAGGGTAAAGGTATGTATGAGGAGGTAGGGAGGGAAAAGGGGTACTTATTTATACTTGTATGTATTGCAGTTATGGTATTGATGATGGGAAGGGGGGAAATGTGTGTATTTATCAAACGATTGAGTGATATGAAAGGCCCAGGCCAGCTGGCACTGTGATGTTATGGAAAATGACTAAGAAGTTGTTCATACGGAATGTCGTCAACAATGCTTAGTGGTTGTGTATTTCTTTGACATATGGTAAAATATACGTTTATATATGTCCCATTCATGTGTGGCATGATGTTGACACTTCCACCCATTTAATTCCAAAGTACAATTTGAATTTACAGCCATTTGTCCTTAAATAGGAAGACATTCAACTGAATGGATCCAAACCAACAGTATTCAAGCTCAGTATTAGTTGTGGTCTATCTGAAATGCCACAAGCCCATATGTTCCCCATATGGAATGAGAGCCAAGTCTGAATTATTTGATGAAATCCTTAGAATATAAAAAAGGGACTTCATGAGTACGATCATTTTTAGAAGTCTGATAATCCATAAGCCAAAACCTTTCTGATAGTGATACTGTGTCTCCCCCACCTAGGCCTATTATATATTTTGTCACTATATCACCCGAGTATTCAAAAGAAGTTGCCATTTGTTGTAGAGGTGTGATCAAGCTATATTATGGTTAATGTTGTTGAACTGAAATCACATATCGGACTATTATGATCGCAAGAATCGCATTGTCTGTTTACAATGGCAACTTTAAAACACCAGGGTCCTTATATAAGCCGCAGGCGGCCAGAGGGAGCCTGGCACTCATTTTCATCTTATTATTATCATTACATAGTGAAACGTTGTGCTTGTTTAAGAAGAAAAAAGAGAAAGAGAGAGAAATGTTTGTTGTTCTTTGTATTTGTAACTGGCTTTACAAAATTATAATAAATTATTGAACTTTAGTTATTTGTCTTTTTGAAAGAAAAGGTAGATCTGGTTCTAATTCAAGTCCCGTGGGCATTGAAAAATGCTGACGCATGGAATCATGATCATGATAGACGCGCCCACAGCACTACCGTACCTCCTCAACTTTAGTGCGCAATGAGCGTGTGCGTGTAAGAGGGTTGGTGACGCCTAGCTTCACTTTGGGGAGAAAACTTAAGGTGCCGTCTGGAGCAGTGAAAACATAGAAGCAGTTGTAGTTGTTTAAGTTAATATTTCTTAATCTGCTACATTTAAGAAAGTGTTTATATTTATACTATGGATTTACGCAGTTTCATCCCCGTTTTTCTCCTTCTCGTTGGATCAACGATTGCGTTCGCTGAGACTTCCGCACTTATTACAGGTAAGTACACGTAAATGAGCCCAAATTGAATCCAATAGAACACAAATATAATATGAATCAAAACTAAATTGTTTCTTGGATTTCAATTAGGATATTTTTCTTTGGGACTTTATTTTGTAATCATCATATGTTGTGTGTTGTAGCCTTTCTCAAGTAAGAAATTGCAATTAATTTACGTGAAAAGATCTTCCATACTTATTTTTTTGATTATAGGCCTACCTAGAATTTGTTGACTGATAATGGCTTCATTACACGGAGGGCTCTTTTGAATTCAGTTCATGCGGCACTAAACCGGCTCTGGAGAAACAATGAACCTGTTCCAACTCCCTGCTGGCCGCACTGTTTAGTTTCAAGAAACTCCTAGTGAGCTGAAATGATTAGAATGGAAATTAAATATGTATGCATTGAGTATCCCGTCATGTCCCCTACTCACAACTGTCCATGATGCTAGTTTCGACGAGAAACGGCCACTAATGAGATGGGTGCGTTTGCTGTGGTGATGTGTTTCTATGGTTTACCCACCCAGGTGGATTAGGAGCAGTAGCTGAAAAGCACACCATTGTGAGAACAAAAACGGCCTTGCTACTATGACACATAGGCCTACTTTACCAGACTGTTGTCTGTGCAGTATGCCTGTAAAACTACACTAGGCCTAACCTCAATCAACGAAGTGTTTCTTAAAACATATTAATGATCGAACGTATGTCCTTCTTTCAGCGTGTGAACTTATGAATGCGTCGAACTGTGAGACATGTCTGGCCAATGTGTCGGTAAGTCTTGGAATAACGAGACCAAAATGTTAGTCTCTAGTTGTAGGTTAAAATCTTTGACAAACGTATTAGTGCACTTTCCACTGTAAAGACAATTTATATAATACATGCGACGTTTCCCCAAACCTGCCATTTCCTCCTCCTCCACACTTGTTAAACTTGTTCTGTGTGTGTGTGTGTGTGTGTGTGTGTGTGTGTGTGTGTGTGTGTGTGTGTGTGTGTGTGAGAGAGAGAGAGAGACAGGATTTGTAGCATGTCCTGTAGAACTGGATGTTATGTCTAACGACAACAATGTGTTTATTTGTCTGCTACAGTGTTTGTGGTGTCTCAAATCTGAAAAGTGCATAACATACCCTGTGAGTACCATCCTCCCTCCGCATGCAGTTTGCCCATTGAACGATGCCCGCTGGGGTCTCTGTTGGAGTAAGCACACACACACACACACACACACACACACACACACACACACACACACACACACACACTGTTCATGTAAACAAATTGTCCATACATTCGATGTCCAACAATGACAAACACTAAATCAGTCATACATTATCACCTATTGACAAAAGGTTTTTTTAAGCAACTGAAGAAGTTAGTGAGTCATAATATTGAAATGTAGTTCTTTCAATTTGTAGATTGTCTGTTCATAATTTCACTCACTATACTCCTTTTCTTTTCTTTTTTTTCAACACAGTGAATTTCCAGATATTAATCATAACTTTGTCGGTAGTGGGGGCAGTCATTATCCTTGCTTTCATAGTCTGTCTGCTCTGCTGTTGCAAGTGCCAAAACTTTGGGTAAGTTTACCATTGGCTGCATCTCATTCCTCTGCGGATTTGTTAAACTCTTTGAAATGTCAAAGGTCTGGGGAAAGTGAAATATCTGAAACTAGGGCAAAGGTAAGAAACCGCTTTCTTGATTTTGTTGCTTTGGGTTGCATTTAAAGGGAGACAGGGAGGGTTCATTTTTTAAATCCTTCATCACTATTTGAAGGAATTGGCAATTCCTTCTATTTGTCACAGAGTTTCATAGTTAGGTCTACCGTACGTCTACTACCGGTGTGCCAGATTAATGTTGATCATCTGTGTGTGCGTAGTGAGGGTCACCTTCTCGGACCTTGCCTGTTAAAGTCTTGAAAGATAATATTACTGTGTGAGGTTGAGTATACATTTGTTTTAACTTTAAGGTTACTGTACATGAAACCACTTTCTAGGCTAAATAAATGTTTCTGTGCACTCTAAATATTGATTTAAAAACTCACATTCCTCTTGTATTAGATCCAAAAGGTTTGAAGCAAAGATGGACAGAAAGGCCGACAAAACAAAGGCCAAACAAGATGAAAGGTGAGGGGAAAGGATTTTAAGATGTTTTATTAATGATGTAGTATACTGAATAACTCGCAGAATAACTTCTACCCCGGTGTATACTTTTATAATGTGTCCTAAAATCATTTTTTTTTAATAAGATTGAATATTGATATAAGCTAATTTTTTCAAAAAGGAATCGAATGTTGATTTTAATTTGTCTGATGAATAATAATAATAAAAAAAGTATGTATAATAACTCTACACAATGACCATATGGTCGAATTGCACCGAGGTTATCGGCCTTGGACTGCGTCAGAGCTTAATTGTTGTCAGAGCTGCATTGTTCCTCAGATGTCTACCAGTAACGTACATGCCAATACAAAAATGATTTTTGAAGGGTAGAAAACACTCTCGTGCGCACACACATTGAATAGTGTGTCCCAACTCCCCAAACCGGTTTGTGAGATCCAGGTGTGTTTGTCATGTATCTTGGTCATTGCCATTTTCTGAACACACTTTTGTTGGTGTTTTAACAGGAGGTCAGAGATGAAGGAGAGACATGAGGAAATTAGAAAGAAATACGGTGAGTTCATTCTCCTTAAACACTCTCCCCACACAAACATTCAATTCCCACCTGTGGTCCTAGGCTGCATGTCATTTATTCTCTTTTGCAACCCACTTCCCTGTCTCTCTTCACTTTCCTGTCCATAAAATCACAAATAATCCATAATAATATATTAAAAACATGATTTGTATGTTGTCTTTTCTCTTGTGTGTTCAGTTATAGTGAATGTTAATGTTATGTATTGCTTTATTATACATTGACTAGCATTAATAGACACTAAAAAGATTGTTGCCAAATGTAGTGAAAGGACTACCTTGACTCACCAAGGACATTTCTCTTCATAGGCCTGAAGGGAGCCAACCCATACTCAAGATTTGCTTGAGATGCTGAACTTTGACTTCATCCTCTGAGAAATTGAACCCTCTACTCTAAATGTACAATAAACTGTAGAGAAAATAATTGTCATAACTATTTTACATTTATTTACGAGAAGTTAAACTACTGTACACTCACGAGATTGGACTGCCTGGCTGAGCCAAGAGTTTTTGAAGTATATATAATGTATATATTTTATTTTGTTCATTGAATATGTAATTTTAGGTTCCACTTAATTTGTTGAAAGTTTAACATAACTTGTGAAGATTGGGGCTGACCTAATTCCAGCTTTATCATCCTCAATGAAACGACAACAACAAGCAAGATATGTCATTGGCTTAGTGATTGGCCAACAGTCTCTTGTGTTCTGCACAGTCTGCTGCAATCGTTCTCGAAAGACATTTAAAATGGGTCACAGAGCCATCCTCTTGGTTTGTTCTGTGGACTCAATCCTAGTCATTCTTTAAACTTGTTTTGTCTGCCTCACCACCACTCAACACAGTAAATGTTTGATAGTAAAGTCGATCATAAGGATGGATTCGCCTAGGGTTCCTTATGCTTTTAATATACAGTATGTATAATTGCACTCAGAATGTAAAATATTTATTAATAGTGAATATCCAGATGGTCAAATTAAAGTTTGATTTAAGTAAAGACTTATTTGTAGTAGGTCTCTTGCTTAGGCTTGAGATAATTAATTAACCGATCAACTGTTATTCATATTTTAGGATTTGGTTTGAGCAGAATATTAGTTTTTATTGGTTGCCATTGTAGAAGTTTTTTCTATATCTCCTTTAATCCATCGCATGGTAACTGCAAATAAAGTATCACTTTTTGCCTCAATGTCCTTTTTTTTTTCCTTCTATTTTTAATGGTTGAAATCCCCAAACGTAAGTGCCTTAACATAAATGGACTACAATTTCAGATTCTGTGATCATTTTCTTTATCCATCACATTAAACATGGGCCTATACATTTTTGTTTTTCTAGGCCAAAAAGGAGTGACTAATTTCGAAAGGGAGAACAACCCTGCTACTCTGCCCTTTGGAATATAAACTATAGCCAATGTCACGGTATTGTGTAATGGTAATCAGTTAAGACTGGGTAAGAGGGAGATTGTGCGCAATTCTTGACGGGTTCTTCATTAGGCGCGTGATCGGAGTATTTTTCTTTATTGCGCGCTCCAGTTTCCTCGTGCCCGTGTTTTCAAGTCACGTGGTCATTCTACGTCCAATTGTAATGAGCAATAAGAGTCCACGCGCGTTCTCGTCACTGTAGGAGAAGAGACTGTTGGAGGCGCTACAAAAAAATATATAGCCTAAAATACCGGTAATCCTGTAGCCATTTTACAATAATCCAACCAAGATGTCAGAGGAAAAGCCAAAGGTGAGACAATTAGGCTTGTGTTAAAAACAGCTGGACCATGAGTGATGCCTGTTATCAGCTGATGCTAAACCATTCTTTAGATGTGTAGTCTAAAATGGCCTGGTTTGCACGTTTCTTTGAATCGGCGCAGTATTTGTTTCGCAAATGAATGGGAACCATAATATAGAGTGTTTGAATTGACAATGTACCGCATATGGCATCCCAGACAAAAGTCTAGGTAGTTCAATTCATTTTCTATTTTACTTTACGAAATAGTTAGCGCAATTGTTGGTAATACGGAGATTGTGGTTTGCGGGGCTTTCTTTGTCGACCACGCTTTGTCCGCAATGTCTGAAAACGCCGCAACTAGAGCGGCGACATTCAACGGAGCACACAAATAGTGACGTATTGTTAGAGAAGACCATGGCATCCACGCTGAATTTTTAACGTTTGTGTGATTCATCCAAAACACATTTTCAAAACAAACTGCTAGCATTTGTAGCCTATAGTATGACGCTAAAGGAAGTCCATGCCCCCACCCCCCCCCCCCCCCCATTCTGGCATGCCGCTAACGCATTAGCCTAAAGCTAGCATTGCTAGTAGCACAATATGTGACTTGCCATATGGCAAGTTATTATAGCAGTGTTTTTGGCCGCACTGTTCTTAAGTCGTGGCCATATTTAAAACAACGTAATTGAATAACAATATAGAATAATCCTCAAGATTGCCACCCTCTTGCTGTATATATAGTTTGTTGTGATGTGCATATTGGCCGATGCGATTAAATTGTGGTTTCTGCCCATCTTTCATGTGAACTTGAACTTAAGTATCCCCTCTGTCCTTTTTCCTAGGAGGGTGTAAAGACCGAGAATGACCACATCAACCTGAAGGTTGCAGGGCAGGACGGATCAGTAGTCCAGTTTAAAATTAAGAGGCACACACCCCTCAGCAAACTAATGAAGGCGTACTGCGAACGACAGGTAAGTCAAGACTTGGATCAATTGACCGACTATTTAAACACTTTAGACAATAAACACTGATTTGTTTTTGTTATCGTGTATTCGTTATTTGCATAGATGTCTTTATTTTCCTGTTGAGCAGTTGCATGGTTTGATGAGAAATGGACTTGTAACCAGAATGTGGTTTTAACTGTAAGATCTCCCAGCCTCTGACTCTGTTGTGTTCCCTCTTCCCACAGGGTCTCTCAATAAGGCAGATACGGTTCCGGTTTGACGGTCAGCCTATCAATGAGACAGACACACCATCACAGGTTAGAAAATAGTTCATATTACTGGCTAAATAACTTTTCATGGACTTACTATTGTACAGATGATATATCCATCTAAATACCACTTTAGTTACAGATGCCCGAAATGAATGAATCAGTCTAAATCTTTTATCTGTAGTTAGTATTAAGTCGAGCACAATAGGACATTTGTCATCTATTTGTATAAGATGGTGGTTACAAATAGACCTTCGACTGTTGATTTTAGTAATTTTTGCAAAATGGATCATCCGGTCAGTTTTGACAGAAATACTCCAATTGCCCCATTTCCGTTTCCTCCTATCTCTGGTCAGCTGGAGATGGAAGATGAAGACACCATAGACGTTTTCCAGCAGCAGACAGGTGGGCTCTGCTAAGGGGGCACACTGCAGTGATGGTCACCTCCAAGCCCTGCCCCCAGCCACCTCCACTGTCCCTCTACATGGCTGCTCTCTTCAGCTTTTCTCAATTATTATTATTATTATTATTATTATTATTATTATTTTATTTTTATTGTTTCCTGTTTGAGGATGTCTACGAGTTGTTTTATATATTTTTTTTCCCTTGCCTTTTCATTGTGTCAGATTGGGAGCCTTGCTACACTGTATTGTCACAGACAAGACTGAACTCTTACTCAAGTTATTGACTTTCTCTCAGCTGGCCAATCACCACAACACTTCCTTAACCCACATTGCAGCTTTTGATTGGACAACGCAAATGATCGCTGGGGTCAATGGCGTGTCAGTGCTTCAACTTTCTTCTGTAAAACGCTTCAAATAGTTTCAAATAGAGGGTCTTGGTTTACACATGTCATGTCGTCAATTGGGAGTTCCAGACATTTTGTTCTGCCGCTTTTTTCTTCCTGCCAGTCTGTCATCACTCAATGGAAGCTCTGTTTAAAGCTAGATACCAACGATACTTCCTGTTTTCATTCTGGTTTTCTTCTGCGCAGTCACCGGTGCCCCTTGGTGTGGCAGCCTATTTTAATTCATTGCAAGTATAGGTGCTCATTGCAAGATCTGGTAAAACTTTACAATTAGTGTACATTATTTAACCAATACTTAAAATTAGTAGAGGCAATAATATGCATTAGCATAGGGTTAAGGATTAATGTTGATGACAACTTTAACTTAAGTTAAGACAAACCAACTATTAGGAAACTATAAAATGTGAGTTCATACGTATCACAGCATTAACTAATGGTTAATTAATCCTAATTGTGAAGTTATACCCTAAATCCTGCAACAACAAAAATGTAATGTATAGCAATGTGTTGTCTCCCATGGAGTTTTTTTGGTGTATAGTGGTATCACTTGATTCCAAACCAGAATAGTTCTGCTGAGGAGCAGCCTATTCTGCTTTGGTGTTTGAGTGTAGCAAGAATAAATGAAGAATCCGTGCTGCTCTCATTGTTTTGATGTGGGTCAATGCACAGTTCCCAAAGTTTCCTGAAAAAAAACAAGCAGACCTCTGGTTTTTACACAGATGTGGTGTAAATTGAATATATTTGGACCCCCTGTCTCCTTCATAGCTCTTTTGGGGTATCATAAGCTTTTTGATGAGATATTCAAGGAATTATAGATATTTACAATCAAGCAACATCCCCTATTTGCCAGCACGATCACGAAACACCGGTGGTGGCTTCATACATGGAATTGCGTTTGGTATTACATATTTATACCAAAAGTATGTTTTCTGTCATCTCCCTCCCCGTGTGTAAGAACATTGAGGGTACCTACTGATGGGCTTTTCACATGTTTGAGCACCATTTTTCAAAATAAATGGAATTCCCAAGACATGGAGCAACAGTATTCCTAGGGGGTGCGTGGGTGAGGATGGCTCCAGCAATAACCTCAATAGTATTTTTCTCAGGCTTCATTGAGTGATGCATGAGCTTCTGTTGCTTAGGCGGCATGGGGGAGACCTCTGAGCTCAGGGGAGGCTGGTGTTCGGTACCCACAGGTCTTGTCATGTTTATTTGTTTCTCTACTGATTTGTACATTATTTGTTGTCTTTTACTACTGTATAGCTACAATAAATATAGTTTGGTACTCAGCTTCCTGTTTACAGCATTTTTTTATTGAGGTTACTGTGGAACAATTTTTTTATATGTTCTATATTTGTCTCCTGTGGGTATTCATCAAACACATTTGTATAGATAAGGGTATAATCTTTTCCTGATAAGGCCAGTGGCACTTGGTTATCTGACTGCCTTCCTAGCATGCAACCTGCTGTACCCTACTGATGAATATTTACAATGTTTTACTTTGAAAAAGGCTTTGAATCTTAAAAGCCATGCAAAAAACATGCTCCAGTCTCACTCTAGTTAAAGCTCTCCATTGAAGAGCGCAGTTTGTTTTAAATCCAGCAGGGGACGCTGGTGAATGTCCATTTCACATGCCAGTGTCTACCCTAAAAAGTTGGACGAACTTGGGATGAGCGTTTTTTTTTATCGTCGACACCATTTGTACACCACACGTGCGTTATTAGATTAAAAGCTATTTTAAAAATAAAAATGCTAATTCAGATGAGCAGGCGACATAGATTACACTAGCACGATAACGACGGGCATAGTGGCCTTACTAATGAGCCTTTTTACAAGCAGGTGTCCGCATCGGTTGATAAGCGTATTGGTCAGATTGAACAAGATGGGAACAGTGAACGAACGAGGCTTAATCGCAGAATCTTATTAGTCCAACAGGAATAAGCAAATCTGACGTGGTTCTTTCCTACTCGTTTGCTGAAACTACACACGGTGCGGGTGCGGCTTTGGGCGGGACTAGATGTAGACATGATTGTTGAATGGAGAAAAATGGAAAGCAGTCATGTATTTTAATGTGGGACAGGAGATTTGCCTTGTAAATGTTCCCAACAGATGAAAGGATTTAGCGACATCTGTTATAGCAACCAACAAAATGTACACCTAGGCGGAGCGTTGCCTTCATAGTAAACCACCAAGAATAAACCTAATTGCCTTTGCAAATCAGCTGAGAGGTGGATGTGCAGCAGGCCAATTGAGTGTCTATATTACTATTGCTTTGAGTATGTTTACTCAGTTAAGGCATTTAATCCACTTAGTACGCTACATATTACGTGCGCCTGGCTATCTTGAATCATATCTTTCTTTCATCCTCTTTACAATGGTTTTTCTCATACCTTCAGAGAAATAGTTTTAAACATCAGATCTGTAGATCTTTTATGTAAACACATGTGTGATACTTTAATATTGCTACTTTGCCCTAGTAGAGCCAGAGGGCTAGGCTAGAACACACACACACACACACACACACACACACACACACACACACACACACACACACACACACACACACACACACACACACACACACACACACACGTACAGTTTCTCATAATGCAGAAGAAATATTAATAGTTTTCAGATGATGCTTCTCTATGACACATGGCCCAGCAGTCGGGTTCTGATCAGGCTTGTGGGTTTAGGTTTTACCAAATGAAAGAACATTTTGCAGCACATTTAGAGCCTGGGGAAATAATTTAATGACAGAAATGTGGTTTACCATCTCATTCTCTCCCTGTGTGTTTATCATCTGATGGAGGGGTTTTTTTTGTCACGAGAATACCCATAGACACATAGAGGGCAAGCTTCACCCCCCCCAACCTCCCCTCTCTTGTCTTATTGGGAAGGTGAAAGGAGGATGTACTATAGCTCATCATTTGCATGTCTCTGGTGTTTAAAAGGGGGCGTGTAGGTCTTGGCTTCCTCACAGAGAGGAATGGATTCCTCCGGGAAAGCACATATATGCCTTGGGACTTTGCCTGTCTCCTACATATCATGACTCAACAGTATACTCACAGTATACTCATATAAGTTAGGTCTTTTTTTATTGGGCTTTTAGTTAGAGGAATTTGCTGAGTGGGATTTGTGGACTCTGCTGATAGGGGGGAGATGATTTGTGACCTAAAGTTATTCCAGAGGACACCGTTGTTTGGTTGTATCATCTTTGAAGGACACAAGTCGAACCAAGGAAGAAGGTAGTGAAGGAGACATCTTACTGGCTGGGGACTCCACTTGATATGGGGATATAGGGTATGATGTCCCCCATGATCTTCCTACTGCTTTTAATCCTGAGGCTCACAACCACTGGAACATCAGCATGGAGACACTGTACAGGTATTTCATTCTGTTCTACTAATCTCATCTTGTGTCTACCATTCTGGTCAGTTTATGTATATTATGTATATACAGTTTATGTATATATATACATCCTCTGATCCTTTTTCCTAATCTGTCTCCTTGCTTCATTTTTCCCATTTCCCATCCTAAAGACTTCTTGTTGGTTTATTATTTATTATGGCGGTTTGTACACAGATTTTCCTTGATAACAACCAGGCCTGGGAAATCCCTTGGCTGAAGCGCAAATGGGCATGTGATCTAATATTGACGTCATTAACATGGCACAGACATAAAATGATCGTTACCCAAATTGGTTTAACAGGAAAAACGTGTTGTGCTTCTATGAAGGGATTGATTTATATATTACGTTTATTCTTTGTGACTTTTTCTTTGTATTCACACCCCCCACGCAGCACTTCTTCACTGCAGGGCTTTTTCTCGCATACCAGGGGAACCATGCTTTAAAGAATGGGGATATGATTAACTGGCTAATTACTTTATAGCACAGTAAATTCTGTGTGCCAATGTATTGAGGGGGGAAGGAACCAACGCGTGACAGGCCCTAAATCTTTCCATCTCCTACAGATTTACCCCCTCTGGATCTCCTATCCTTTGTCCTGGAGAAGGACACCTCCAGACCCACACCAGGGGTTCGAGTGATGGAGGACGGAGGGATGAGGGGTCTGCGTTTCTCTCGCCCGCATCCTTCCCTGAGCTTCCCCTCCGCCCAACTTCTGGTGAACTGCGACCTCTTTCCCATTGAGTTCTCTATCGTGGTGACCCTGAAAGTTAGCCACGTTGATCTCAAGGTAAGATCTAAGTGTCCGTGGCTTGACACATTTGAGTTTTAGACGGCAAGGTCCCAAGGTCTTATAGATTATTATATATGTTACACATGAACTATTGGAGACTGTATTGCCACCTCTTGTCTTCTTCTTCATCCTCCTCCAGAGGAACGAGTACATCTTTTCTCTGGTGGAGGAAAACGATGATGACAACAGAACGATTAGGGGAAGGACGATGGAGGACACGGAGGAAGACAAGTCAAGGGGGCAAATGGCAGGGAGCCGCGAGGAGGTGGCTGCCGGGAAAAAACAAAAAGAGGAAGGAGATGAGGCGTCTGGAGCAAAAGAGGCGCAGAAGCTTGGCAGACGGAAGCACACCACCAGACAGCGGGGTGCAGTCATCCTGGGGCTAAAGATTGCCGGGAGTCGTCTGCACTTGGTCTTCCAGGGTCACGCCAAGGCCACGGAGAACTGGGTGTTCAGAGGGGTGGAGCTGCAGGACAGCCAGTGGCACACACTGGTGCTGGCGGTCGCAGGCCAGCGCGCCAGACTCACCGTGGACTGCAATGCACCGGTAGACATGTGAGTTTGATCTTTATGACTTACTTTAAACATCTACACATACTCACACACACACACACGCATGCACGCACACACACACACACACACACACACACACACACACACACACACACACACACACACACACACACACACACACACACACACACAGACACACACTCACACAACAGGTTCCCTCCCACCTGTGGTTCTGTGAAATATCCCCCCCCCTCCGCCTCCTCCACCTCCTCCTCCTCTACAGCCCTTGCCTAGGGGTATAGTACATCCTTCATCGCAGCACAATGGCACAGTTCCAAGTGTACCTTCAGCCTGTAGCCATACAGCTTGACAGTATTTGATAGATTGCTCTAGTGGTATGGAGGAATCTCCCGCAGGGCATGAGGAGGGTAGGGGGAGATCAGTGCTCCAGTACCATGTAAAAATACTCCTCCTTACCTACTAAAAGACAGAACCATAAGAGAGATTTTCTGATTCGTATCACCCCATGCTTCTTGAATGCTTGGAGATAGATAGGAAACGACACAGCAGCAGGTATTGTGCGTATTGGTCATGCCATGTGTTTGGTGCTCAGGGGTCTCTCAAGGTCTTTCCCCACTGATCTCGACATCAAGGGATCAACATTCCACCTGGGAAGCCGTGGGAGATGGAAGGGCCTGTTTTCAGTAAGAAACTTTTTGTAATCACAAAGGTAGATAAACAAAAGAGAGGCAACAATGGGGATTAAAACATAAACAGCTATTGACAACTTTGAACGCATATATATCATGTATATATTTGTTATTACATATTATCTATATGTTTAATAATGAAATCATCAGTATTTATTCCTTCAAGATATCAAGATTCCTTCAGATATGACCCTTAATATTAAAAAGTGCATACTGTGTTTGAATCCACACTGAGTTTTGTTCCCCTGTGGTTTACCTGCTGATGATGTGTTCAGGGTCTGGTCCGACAGCTGGTCCTCGTGCCTGGTTTGGATGCCACCCACCAGGTCTGTCCGTCCTCTGACCCCGGACGGATAAACACACTCTCAGTACCACCAGTTCTGTTCGACCTGTCTGTCAAAACACAAAAGACTGACAGCCACCTGCCATCCTATGGTAATCTGCCCTGATGATGCCTCCATTAAAAGAAATGCGATCCCATCAGGGCAAAAGCACAAGATAGTTAATCCCTGTCACGGTCTGTCTGTCACTGTCTGTCTATCTGAATATCTGTCTGTCTTTCTGTTTTACTATCACCCCTCACTGCCTGTCATTTCTCTACACCTGCAGAGGCACAGATGAAAGTGTCAGTTGGTCCCCAGAACTCATGTTCAGAGACACTGCGGGGACACCTATGGTTCAACCCCCACAGGAAGGGTCTCTACCTCTGCGACGGCACTGCGTGGATCCCACTGCTTGAGGGTGAGAACTGTAGAGGCTCAATTCAAACCACATGTACAGGTATCATGAACAATGATGGCAAAATATCAACTTTATTTTCTGTTTCACCCCAAATGCTACTCAGAGCACAAGCATCTGGACTATGTGGTGGAACGTCAAGTCCTCACCACCAGCTCCGAAACGTATGACATAGAGGTAACCATGACGATAAACAACAACAATAAGCACCTATTTACAACCTTGAACCAATCTGTATACTTGCATATTATACCATATTTATTATAGCATATATGAAGTTGCCTTTCCTATCACCTGTTTTAATACCTTTATTACAGTTACACAAAACAGACATCTCTGGGACACTTGGACTCCATTTTGTTTGTCCTCTAGGTATTCCAGATGCCGGGTATGGGGCTGATGGCCGCTATGGCCCATCGCTCAACATCGTCTGGCTCTGGGGTCTACTTATGGTCCCAGTCAGGGTTCCAGCTCTACCAGAGCATCAGCACCTATGGAGCTCTGTCTTGGAGATATTTCACCTTGGGCGAAAAGGTAACCAGGCTGAAGAACAGACCGAAAAGGGAAGAGCCAGGGAAAATGCAAAATGATGTAAAGCATATGTCACCATGTGGAGCATGAACATTATTCATGCTCCCGACTCTGATCATCTGTTTTCTCTTTTTTTTCCACTCCAGGCGTTTCTTGTAGTGTCTAACTCTGGCGGTTGGTCCCGAGAGTTGGCTGAGGAAGAGGCCAAAGAGGAGTATTCTATCATTTACAAGTGGAGTAAGAAGAGGAAGCGCTTTGTGACCTACCAGACCATTCAGACCCATTGTGCCAGGGACTGGGAGGCCTTTAGCATCAGTGGACAAACCTATCTCGCAGTGGCCAATCACAGACACAGTTAGGACTTTTTTAATTTATTTTTTCCATTAAACATTCCAACTGCTACAACAACAATGAGGACACCAACTCCCAATTACCAAAATGTCCCCCAAATTGTTGAATTCTGATATCGGCCATACTTTTTTTACTTCTGTGATGTTTAATTCTCGCTATTACTTACTCTCTCCATATGCTTTCTGGTCCATGACATTAGGAAATAACAATCATACTATAGAAAGCGTGCTGTACCGGTGGAACAGAAGAAGCAAGTCTTTTGATATACACCAGAGGCTGCAGACCTCAGGGGCCTACGACTGGGAGTTCTTCACAGTCGGACCATACCATTTTCTGGTGGTGGCGAATGCTTTTGATGGAGTGACGACTCACATAGACTCTGTCATCTATGTGTGGCTTAGTGGGAGCTTCCGGGTGTTTCAAACCATTAAGGTAAGAGGGAGTGAGTGAGTAATGAGCAGTGGAAACATAGAGTACAATCATCAATATAATCTATAAAGACCTACATTGGTGCTAATGGAGCATTTTGGCAGGTGTGTGCATTGACCTCAGCAGTTGAACAACACTTTCCTGTATTATTTGTCTGAATGAGCTCATACTAATGATTTGCCATTTGAGCTGGGCTTTATTGTTGCCGATGGGATCTGTATCCTTTGAGTTGGCTATAGCCATCTTGTCTCTGCACGAAGAAAGAAGGCAACAGAGCCAGCAAGCGATAAAACTATAATGAAAGACAAGTGGAAAAGGAATGAGTGAGAAGGGGCGCGTCCATGGATTCAAGACTTAAGGCCTGAAATAGAGGCTGTGGTGAAGCGGGGTTCTGCGTGAGACACACATCTCTGACGTGTAACCGATAGCCAGTTGTATATTAGAACATAATCACAATGTAGGTGATCACGTTGACACATTGAGAGTTGAATGGGAAACCGCAGAAGGGTTTGGGATTACTGATTAAGGGGGAACTCCATGCACAGCTGGATCTGAGGACGAGCTGAAACCCTTGGAGGCATGCAACGATTAATCAGTTTTAAAGTGGGGGGAATCTCCAAGGACCAGGATAGTGTAGCGGCAGCTAGGGTGTTAGACTGCAGGCCTAAAAGGGTCTGGGTTTCATCCCCAATGCCTACCCTTATGTATCTTACCTGACCCCTAATTAGCTGTATGTTGCTCTACAATGAAAGTGTCTAAATGGTAGAATATACTGACTGTAAAAAAAAATACACTAGCCACTGACTATGTTCTATTAATTGTATGTCTGTTCGCGTTTCAGCTGCACCTGACATTCTTTTATATATATACACACTCTACCACTGCTACACCTCCTGTTCTTCCTCTACCTCCTCTTTTCGGTTTGTAGACGTTCTGTGCGACCGACTGGGAGATGTTTCAGATTGACAGCCGGGTGTTCCTGGTTGTGGCCAATGGCCACAGGCTCCATGGAAGCGGGCCCAGCGAGTATGCCATCAACTCCACCATTTATGAACTTGATATAAGTGCTCGTTTATTCGTTCACTTTCAAGACATCGTCACCTACAGGTAAACAAACGTAAAACCCTCCTTTGTAGTTATACCTGTAGCCATAGAGCTGTGTTCATAAGACCCTTTCATATTGTCTTTAGTCCTGTAGTAAGTCTTCTGTAGTCATGTATAATAAATGCCATTTGGTGGACGCCATGTTCTAAGATACCTTTGTTGCTACCTATTCAGCAACAAAGTACTGTGTATGTTTCGCTCTCTCTCTCTCTCTCTCTCTCTCTCCCCCTGTCTCTCTCTCTCTCTCTCTCCAGTGCGGTGGACTGGGAGTTCTTCAGCCTGGGAGAGGACTACTTCCTGGTGGTTGCAAACTCCTTTGATGGGGACTCGTACTCCCTCAACAGTGTCCTCTACAGGTACTCACTCTTGTCAACAGGCCCCCTCCCGATGTCAAATTGTTTTTAACATTTCTAGTGCTGATGTGCTACGTGCGGAAAGATGATAATGCCGTGGACTTTCTAAATGCCACAGGCACCTTTAAAAAAAATAACAACAGCGGTTAAAATATTTGTTAGAGATTTTTTGACCAAGGGGAACTCATTAAGAACATACCAGTGGACTTATGTGAAGAGACATGCCGCAAAAAAGTCATCAATCTACTGTCCATTTAGCCCATTGAACAGTCTGTCTCTCGATTAGCTGACATGGCTTTGATTGAGTGACTTTGTTTTTCTTCCGAACAATTTATAGGTGGCAGGGATATGAAGGATTTGTGCCTGTTCACTGGCTACCGACAATCGGGTGCAGTGACTGGGAATTTTTCACCTATGAAGAGAAATCGTATTTGATCTACTCCAGCGCCAAAGCTCCTCTGTCTAAAGTCTTTATGCTTAAAACTCATTAGAAGAGAGTCAGCCCAACAAACAGGGCAGTTAGTGAGAAAGCACAGGTGTGTGTGTGTGTGTGTGTGTGTGTGTGTGTGTGTGTGTGTGTGTGTGTGTGTGTGCGCGCGTGTGTGCATTTGTGTGTGTGTGGGTCTGTGTGTGAGAGAGAGAGAGAGAGTATCGCACATGTGTGGACGTGTGATAATGTGTAATTATACTCTTACTGTAAGCCTACCTGTCTACAAAAGGCTCAATCCTAAGCAATCTTCACAGCCTCACGTAGCCTTCTTTTAAGCTGTTTGTGAAACCAGTGTACCTCAATTAATAATAATGGAAAAATCTTGCTTAGAAATATTGGTCAAATTTTTCCATATCTCTACTGTGGGAATATTTAATATTTTAACAATGGCCCAAATATTGTTGCATGAATTTCGACTGTAATAAAAAAAAACAAAAAAAACATTTATTTTGCTCTGTTCACGTATTATTCTCCATGATACCAATGTGTATGTAATAATAATTTAGTTGAAACCGCAAACATAGAGAAGGGTTACTAACCGGAAACTACAAGTACCAGAATGCCGCATTCCACCTCCTGTTCAGGAAACATGGCCGCGTGCTGTCTGCCAGTGTTACATTTATTTACGTTTTGTGTATTATCTTTGAAAACACCTGGCAAGGTAGAAAAAGCTAAAGTTACAATCTGTGCCGCGTAAAAAACACAAATGGCAGTATAAACATTAAGGTTTTCCGAAGTAAGAGGAAGGACCAGGATTTCATCGTAAGCGTTGTGCCACTGGTCTCTGCTGTCAGATTGCACCTCGGTATCGTACTGCATTTCATAGCCTAGTCGTTCATCGATACTCTTCTCACATCACATTCGGTAATAGTAGCTATGTTTAGCCCCGTCAAATCCTCGTATTTCAGAGTCAGCCCAGCCACTGTCAACAGAGAACTTGGCAAGACCAAGATGAGATAGCAAGAGGACAAACAACAATACCGACACGTAGATACAAGGCTACAGACATAAGTATATATTTTTTTGAACGAAAGCGAAAGCTATTAGGGAAAAGGCAATGTTTGGGTGTCTTTTTGAGGAAGAGGAGGAAGCAGGGTTTTCTCCTAACCCGGCCTCGGGAAGAGTTGCCAAAGGTATAGAGGAGCCTCCTCCAACTCTGGGAAAAAGCAATCTCAGCGGCATTAAGAACCAGGGGGGTACCTGCTACCTCAACTCCCTGCTGCAGACCCTGCTGTTCACACCAGAGTTTAGAGGTCAGTTTGCCTCCCAGCTTCATTAAAATGGGCTATGGAGATACACATGGACTATAATTACAACGGAAATGCCACTTGTTTTTGTTCAGAGGAACTATTTAGCCTTGGGCAGGAGGAATTGGGACTTCTGGAAGACAAAGACAAACCAGAGGCCAAAGTAAGTGCACACCGTGGGCACTTTAAAACATACCAGCTACAACTTGGAGCTCATATTGTCTGTGTATGAACAAGCGAACAATAAATACACATTAACTATCTACTGTTTCTCCCAGGTTCGAGTGATTCCATTAGAGCTCCAGAGATTGTTTGCCCACTTACTGCTCGTGGACCAGCAGAGTGCCTCAACAACCCAACTCACTGACAGCTTCGGCTGGAAAAACAATGAGGTCTGTAAGGACACAAATACACATTGAGTGTATTGTATACAAGCTACTGAGGACTTTCTGCCCGTTCCTGAAAACCATAATTATTGTGGTTCTTAAATCTGGTGTGTTTAGGAGACTAATCAGCATGACGTGCAGGAGTTGAACCGGATTCTTTTCAGTGCTCTGGAGCACTCCTTGGTGGACACCAGTGGCAGCAGTTTGATCCACAGGCTCTACCACGGGACCATTGTCAACAACATAGTCTGCAGTGAGTGTGGCAATGTCAGCCAGAGACAGGTATGTGTAAATGTATGCTTCAATATTATTATTGTGCAGATGCTTTAATCCAAAGCAGTTAATCAAAATTGAGTTTTAGATACATGTCATCAAGGATGTGGTGCTATCTTGCTCAAGGATGTGTACAGGTAGCCTGCTGGCATTGGGAACCAAACCCGGTACCTTTCAGCTGGGAGTCAGTCACTCAAATCACTTGACTATCCAATCCCAGTTCAATGTTTACTTATGCAATATACTATTGATGATTCAGCAGATGCTCTGAATACTATTTGGTTATTATAGGATAACCCCTTGTGATGGGCCATAATGTTTTTAGGGAAGCCCAATGGATAAGGCGTGGTATTAATAGAAGGCAAACCATCCATTCTTTGATCGGACCCCAAGCTAGGAAGACTAGCTAGTGGTCAAGCTAATTTGGATCCACATTATAGTCTAATGTAATACTGTGCTTCCACATGATTCAATTATACCCATTGGAGTGCCCAGGGCACAGAAAATAATTCAAACTCAGTAACTTACTGTTAATTCTGTTCTGTTTGATCCCGTCAGGAAGACTTTCTGGACCTAACTGCTTGTGTGTGTGGTATGGGCAGCCTAGAGAATGCACTATGGGCCATGTTTGTGGAGGAAGAGATGTTTGAGGGCAACAACCTGTACCGATGTGCCAAATGTGACGGACTAGTAACTGCGGCCAAGGTCAGTCTCGACGCACTGCCTCCCTCACATATTTCACACTGTTAATATAGGCAAAAAGTAAATTGCCATGTTTCTCAATGCATATACTAAATTGTGCTCTGGGTTGTGTATTTGAGTCTTACTATTAAGTAATTCACATTGATTTATAGTGTTTATAGTTGAGCCTTTGTAAAGGATTAAACTGACTAGACATGTTGGCGCTGACTGCTGTGTAGTTTTATTATGACTATTTAGTCATTTAGGAGACTTAAGCAACTTACAGCAAATTCAGATACATGTCATTATGTGTAACGCACCAGGCTCAAGGATAGCTACAGGTAGACTGCAGGCTTTAGGGTTTGAAGCTCGAACCGTTCAGCTAGTAGTCAAACACTGTAAACACTACACTATCCTACCTAACTACACTGTGTTGCTTTGCCCTGGTTTCAGTCGGCCAAACTGCAGGAGCTTCCTCCCTTCATTACCATGTCCCTGATGAGGTTCAGCTTTGACTTCGCCAAATGTGAACGCTACAAGGAGACGGGGCGCTACACCTTTCCTCTCACCATTAATCTGCGGCCCTTTTGTGAACAGGTGAAGGTGACTTTGTTTTTTTTTTTTTTTCCCCAAAGTGGAAATTCCAAAGCAAAATAAGCATTGCATTATTTGTGTAATATGGTTGAATGTGTTAATTCAGGGAATTCAGATAGACTTGATTTAATTAGCGGGTAGGGTTTAGGGATCTTGTTTAGGAAATCCTACAGGTAACCCGGGCCTTTTGGTATCAAACACAAAACCTTTTAACTAGGAATCTCTGCATGAACACTCATTGCTACTAGATATCTAGTCTGTGGTAGTAGTAGTCATTCAAAGGTCTCCTCTGCCCCTCTAACAGATCGATGGAGAGGACGCTGACTTCACCTACAAGCTATTTTCTGTGATCATCCACAAGGGTGGTTGCTATGGGGGCCATTACCACGCATTCATCAGGGATATCGACCAGCTCGGCAATTGGGAGCCACCGGTAAGATGTCTGGAGCAAATCAGCCAAGTACAGCTTTTTTTGGATTGATTTTTGGATTAGATGTTCAAAATATAAAGTATGAGAATAAGAATAGTGGTCTGCAGTTCATGGGGCCTGTTCTGGGATGAGTCAATCACGTCCTCGCTGTTTTCTTTAGGAGGAAGACTCCAAAAATAAGTTCAGGAAGACAGTGAAGACAGTGGAGGAGGTGCAGGAGGTGCAGGAGGTGCAGGAGGTGCAGGAGGTGCAGGAGGTGCAGGAGCCCAAACTGGATGTTGAGGACCCTCTATGTCTGCTCACAGCTGTCATATCCCAGGTAAAACACAAGGCCAGCACTGAACACCCAGCATATTTCTGTTAGCTGAATATAGTGTTCAAACATAAAGCATGCTCATCGGTTTGGTGTCCGTTCTGATGCTTTGCACTAGGAGCCGTCAAAGAGCGTGTTGCTCGACCAGTTGGGACAGAAGCTACTGGACAAGACGGGATCTTCTTGGGGAAAAAAGTTTAGAAAACAACATGGCCCCATAGGCAAGGTGTGTGCCATTTATAGTGTTCATATTTACATTTTTAAGTACACTTTCATTAATAATTTATACTCTATAATAATACTAATGAAGGCGATTTATTAGTGAATTAGTAATAATATCACGCAAGTTAGAGTAACAACAGAATATACAATTTAAATTAGAACATATAATAATTAATGTATTTATGTATTCATGAATTTATTTCCTTACATGATGGCCCCAACATGATCATCTCTACTGTGACAGTTCCTGCAGTCCCACAGCGAGGTGTTCATGTTGGTGTCTAATGGTACCAGAGTGGCCCTGAAGTCTAACCCACCCAGCACCACCACTGCCGGCTCCAGCCCAGCAGAACTCTCCCTTCTCCCCCAGCCGCCCCCCGCTCCTCAACCAGGAACTCCTCCAGAACCAGAGCAGAACCCAGAGCCCGAACCAGAGGTATTCTAGGAGAAATGTTGAGAGAATGAAGCTAAAACATTGGGTGACGCGTTGGCTCAGCTAGTATAGTATCAATACGTCATACAGCAAGAAGGTCCTTACGTTTCTGTATGTAGGGTCGCTAGTAACGTACCTCGAAAGACATACAGGTCAGTGTGCTTGCCTTAGCCTAGCAGCTTTGGGTCCTAATGGGGTAATACTTGACATGTAAAAATACTAAGCTTGTCAGTGTACTAGCATTGGACTGCATTAGGTTTATGTGGGTGCTTTACATGTAATACTTGGAACATGCTTAGCAACCTAATATGCTAAGTATTGTAGGACATGGCATGTTAGGGTATTAGGTCTGTGAGGATGCTTAGCTTGTTAGGTCTCAATTCTCGGTGCTGCTCTTCACTAGCTTCCCACCAGCATGCCATTAATCAGAGTGTTCTCCTTCTTGCAGGGTGACCACTGGTTTGACCTGAACGACTCCACAGTTACTTCCATCAGGGAGTCTGACATAGAAAGACAGTTCCAGGGCAAAGAGAGTGCCTACATGTTGTTTTATAGGAAGGTCCAGCTGCCCAGGCCATCAGAAGGTAAGGATTATGTATAGATACCTGAAGTGTATATATATAGTTGTGGTAGTAGATGGTAGTTCTAGCGAACGTCTAGTATTGTTATTAACATGTATCTAGAGAGAGACAGGAGTTTTTTTGTGTGGGGCCGCTGACAACAGTTGAGGTTCTTGAATGTGGTAATATTGTGTAAAGTATGGTATGATGAGTTAGTATGAGTATGTAATACTTGTATGCAATCCCAGCCTTCAGGAACCCTCTTTATAAAGTCCCTCCTCACCTGGTGCAGATGGCTGCAGAAGAGAACATCAACCTGCAGAATAGACGGTACACACGCTTGCTACCTCACTCAGTCACTCACTCATGCAATATTGCACTCACTCACTCACGCACTCACCAGTTCAGTTTAATTGTATCTGGAGCGTTGTTGTGATTGGATTTATCATATGTAAGTCTAAGTCTAATGTGTTTAAACCCTACGACAGTGAAACGTTTGAGAACTCCAGCAACAGTGTGAAGCTGCGCCTGCACCTGGCACCCTCCTATAGGCTGGAAAACGGGGCTCTTCAGCCAATATGTATAGACCAGGATGGAGTCACACCTCTCAGCTTTGACCGCAGGAAAACTGTTGGAGACCTGCGATTATCTGTCTACCAGGTACAATGATTACAATACATTTTGTACCAGTTTTTGGTGGGTGATTGGTGGTTGAATATTTTAAAATGGTTGATAAATGCTATCTTTAAATGAATCACATCTTCATCGTTGTTATCATCTTGTGTTTACAGTTGCAGAATTAGTGACATTTTAGCGACATTTTAGCGACTACTGCAACAGCATTTTCTATGGTACAACCTCCAAACTCCTCCATAAACTCCAATACATTCAAAACTCCGCCGCCCGTCTTCTCACTCACACCCGTTCACGCGATCATATCACCCCTGTCCTCCAGAACCTCCACTGGCTCCCCGTCCCTCAGCGTATTCAATTCAAACTCCTCCTTCTCACCCACAAAGCCCTCCACAACCAGGCCCCCTCCTACCTCACTGACCTGCTCCACCACTACACCCCTCCCCGTCACCTCCGCTCCTCTGATGCCAACCTCCTCACTGTCCCTAAAACCAAGCACAGAACCTGGGGAGACAGAGCCTTCTCCGTTGCTGCCCCTACCCTCTGGAATTCCCTCCCCAAACACATCCGTGACTGCAATGACCTCATACTATTCAAATCACTACTCAAAACACACCTGTTCCACTCTGCCTATAATTCTTAACCACTACTTTCCTAATTCTGTTTTTGTTCTGTCTGACTGTTGTATTGTGCTGTTCTATTTACAATGTATCTACTTTTCTGCGTTTTCTTGTGTTTCTGTGTTTTAAATGTATTTTAATTACTTATTTTTCATCCTCATCTGTAAAGTGTCTTTGAGTGATTGAAAAGCGCTTCCAAATAAAATGTATTATTATTATTATTATTTTAACAAAATGGATCTGTCCTTGTCCTGTGTCCATTTGTGTTTAGATGCTGGAGCTTTGGGAAGGGGACATGGCCTTGACCGTGGCCAAGAGCCTTCCTGCAGGTCTACACCTCTACAACACACTAACAGGTGGACCACCAGCCATCACATACACATTAGAGCTCATTTAATTGTCTCTGTCAAGTCTACTGTTCTCAAAGGACATCACAGAGCCATCATTGGTAACACTGGCCAATCAGAAAAGGGGAATGGCAAATCTCCCAAACCCCAATGAAAATACCAATTTCACCCAGGCTTTACCCAATACTGTCTATCGTTGGACCTTTTTGAGTGAATACACTGATAAAAACATGCTTGCTTCACCTCTTTTTGTAGTTTTACTATTAAGTTATTAAGAGGAATTAAACCACATACAGCCTATTCCGATTTGGATAGGTTCAGTCATCCTAACCACTTTTATATCCTACCTATCAAACCCTTAGTGTTGCTTTGCATCCTTTCTTCATGACCATGTCACTGCTGAGGTTCATGTCACTTGCATCTTTGTCTTCGCCAAGTGTACGTACCGTAAGTTTAAATATGCAACATCTTGTTCCAGATGACGGTGTGTCTCTGTACAGCGCAGGCATCGTCACCAACTCTGACTTGTTTGTGTGGAACGGCAGAGAGGTGAGTCAGCCATACTTCTAGCAAAAGAATCAACCTCCTTGCTCACTCTAGCCAAGATCCGAAATGGCTGATGTTTCTCCTGGCCTTCCCTTGGTTTCTTCAGGTGGCTGGCGCGCCTGTCCTCACGGGAGCAGAGTGGGAGCCGGTGCTGCTGACCGTTGTAAGGCCCTATCTCGGGGACGACGGAGGAGGGATGGTGGAGGAGAAGGGAGACGGTGGTGCTGATGTTGAACGGGCACCAGGTGAGGGCAAGGAGAACGGGGGGCCGGGGCTCATCAAGGAGACCAGGGGCTTTGCCTGCGGGGCCACCCTCGGGGAGGTCAGGGAGGCCCTCGGAGAGCCCCAGGAGAGCATGCTGTGCCAGGTGCAGGCGGCAGGGAAGGGAGGAGCTGGAGGTGGAGTGGAAGGCCAAGGCGGAGGTGCCAGTGGGTGGAAGGTGTTCCCTCCCGGGGACCTGCAGCGGACTCTGAAGGAGCTGTCTCTGAAGGACGGAGACAAGCTGCTGGTCCTGGAGCCCCAGAGCTTCGACAGCAGGTGATTGGCTGCTGGGAGCCGCTCGTGTTAAGGCGTACATTTCATCATTTAGAAATGTTTACCCTTAATGACTTACAGGGCAGCCTGAAAAATATCAAACTATACAATCAAACATTGGAGTACCTTCAAAAAAAGTTTCAATGCACTACGACTTATTTATTCTTATGAATTTGAATCAATTACTAGTGGTTGCGTGTGCTTTTGCTCTTGATGTGTGTGCGTACCTTACAGTTATCTTGTTTGTTTCTTTTTTCCAGTTTGTTCAGTCTGAGTGGGGAACTGGTTACCGTGACAACGCCATCCGACTGCCGCTGGCTGCAAGTGGAGTTCCGACCGCACAGAGGAGGAGGGGGAGGGGGAGGAGGGGGAGGAGGGGGAGGAGTGGATGAGGAGGGGAGGAAGAGTGCCAAAGTCCCTGCTTCAGGCATCATGGTGATTCAAAAACTAATTGAAAGGATCTTCAAATCCAAATTATTTAAGTTTTTCATTAACGTTTTATTCTTGATTGTTTGTGCGTGTAGTCTATAGGGGAGGTGAAACACAGGGCAATAGAGGAGCTGCACCTAAAGGAACACTTATCAGGCAAGATACTGTTTATTCTATACAATTTACTATATTCGATTCAAAATAACCTTTGTATTGAATTATTACTATTATGTGTTATATGTCATATTGATATTTATTAAATAAATCAATTAAGTTGATGTGTATCTGATTTTGCTAGGTGTTGAGTGTTGCTTGAGACCGATGGACCGAACAGGAAAACATTTGCTTACCCCTGGTAAATATTAATATTTCTACTGACACCTTAATGAAAACCAATTGACCTTGATGAGAACACATAACCTTTCACACTGTGTTAATCCGGTGAGAACATTTAATTGTGAATGCTTATTTTACCTTTCTGTTTGACAGTTTGCGAGGAGTTAAGCGTTCGGGATGCGGGGGTTCGGCTGATGACCACACTCATCCTATGTCTTGGAAAAGCCCCCACGACAACACAGGTGGACCAAGAGGAGCCGCTGTCAAACTACTGAGTCTCAAAATGCTGTCTGTTTTTCAACCTTTTTTAGTGCACTATTAAGTTGTATTCTTTATTTCTTAATCGCAGCTGTTTTTGCACTACTCTTTGGGCACACCGCCCTCTGCTGGCATGGAAATGGACATCATCGTGGAGCAGACTTGCACTGTGAAGGAGGTGAGTTGAACTGTGGGATGTGTGTGGTTTGGTTCCCTCCCTTCTGTGGTTGGATCTCCTAGGATGTTATCCAGTCTTTCGTTCCTTGTCTGTTGGTTTATATGTTCTCTGTGTTAAAATGTTATTTTCATCATTTGCTTGGCAGTGTCTCAATGCAATGCTGGAAGCTATCGGACTGGAAGGTACTCCTCTTTAACCGTTTGCTTTTTGACTGTCTTTCCTAATGCAGTCTTAAAGTGCTGTTTCTAATGGGCTTATTTCTTACCTGGTTGAACTTTTATAGTGTATTTTTGGTGACACTTGTCTGACCCTGCCCTGTGATTCTCCTTAAGAATAGTATTCCCATTGATTATTATGTATTTATTTTTCAATATATTTACATGGGCTTTTCAGCCTTTATGGACATGACACAAGCACAGGTTTGTATCGAACCTGGGTCGCTACAAGGTGTCTTGCCTACATGGTTAGCACACTAGCTATAATTATATATAATATTTATATATCATTTATTATTAATAATAATAATCATATTACTATTAATACATCATATTCATATAATTGCGTATATCGGCGGCTGATTTCCAGTGTTTCTGTCCGCTGATCTTTCCACTGGGTTTGTTTCCAGGTGACAGTTGGCATTTAAGAATCCTCGACTGGTGTGACGAGGTCGGGGAGCCGCTCATGAACGAGGTCAGTGTTACTGGGTCTATCTTGGTCGCACCATTTTAGGGTGTTTGCCTGATGGAGACACCAGCACTTTTAAGCTTAATCTTTTCGTTCACACACTATACTAATCCATGCCAATGGAATTAGAAGATGCAAACTGTATCTGTGCAGAGGCTTTTTGCACTCCTGCACATCTTTCGTTATTGTTCATGTACATATAAAAAATAAATCTGTTTTTTACATTGCGTTACTGTACTTTTTGTTTTTTTTATTGTTGACTTGACTTATGTTTATTTTTTATTTTTATTATTTTCCTGATGGCAACAATGTATTCCTCTTGGTGTGTTTCTCCTCCTCAGGATGCTCCTCTGACAGAGCTGGACATCAGCTGTGGAGATACCCTGGTTATCATACAGGGACAACTGCCCCCAAAGGTAACTTTTAGATTTTATGTATTTACTTTATTGACTGTTATCCAAGGCTTCTCTATTACTATTTATCCATTAAGCATTTTTATCCAAAGTGACTTACAGTGAATTCAGACGTGTTCATGAATGAGATGATCCTGAAGGATGCCTACAGGTAAACTTCAGGCATTAGGGTAAGTCTAACTACTATTATCTTCTCCTCTCTCTCTCTTTCCCCTCCGGCTCAGGGCTACCTTAACCTGTCCATATGGCTGCTTCTCGATGCCGAGAGCGATGTTGTGTCTTCTACGGATGGTGACTCTAACCACATCAACAAAGTCTCATCAGAGGATGTGAACGCATGTGAGCACAGCAGAGCTCTCATTATGTGGTTCTGTGTTCATCTGTTGCGTTGGATGTTAACGTGTGTGTGTGTGTGTGTGTGTGGGTTGGTTGGTAGCTGGTGTTCCAGGGGCTACACTGAGAGCCTTGGGAAAAGTGGAAATACCAGATGAAGCCACACTGGAGGACCTCAAAGTACAGGTAGAGATTCCGGAGGGAGGGGGAGAGAGAGCATGAGTGGGAGAAGAAGAGGAGGAGATAGTTTGTGTGTACATTTAATCAATTCCAGACAATAACATTTTTAAAACATGTAAAAGGCTTTTGTAGTTTGTCTTGCTGTATTTTATCCACAATTAGGGAAACAGTGATCAGATTTCATGATTAAAATGCCAGGTGAAGGGCACAAAGGGGAAGCTCTAGATTGGAGCAGTATGACTCCCAAGTTCTCCTGCTGGAGGGATGAAGTGATGAACTCAGCACATCAGAACCAATCTCACTCTGGTGTTGGTGTTGTTAATGTTGTTGTTGTGTTGGTGATGATCAGGTGATGACACTGCCTGGCCTGCAGAGTGTGTCGGTTCCCACCCCGGCCTTCCTGCGTGTCTGGCAGCTAGAGGGGCGGAGGCCTGTGCGTATCCACAGAGGACAGCAGCTCACACTCAGGTCTCACACACACACACACACACACACACACACACATACACATACACATACATACATACATACATACATACATACACAATACGAATGTGAGTGATATCAGTAAATGTTGTAGGTTCTGTTTGTTAAGTGTTTATTTTACCCTGTTTATTACGCATATTTTACCCCGTGCCGGGCTGCCCTCATGGTCCTTGAAAAATAGATTTTAAATTGCTCTGTGTTATCTATCTGGATATATAAAGGTTAAATAAAAAGAAAAACACACACGCGTACCACACAGACCCACACATGCAAATACCACTAACTCAATCTCACACGCACACCGCACACACACTCGCAGATACCGCACACATGCAAATTTCGAATGCGAGTGTGAAGCAGATCCCTGAGTAGGTAATCACTGCTGTTTGGTGCCAGGGTTCTGTCATGTTGTGATGGACTTGGTTGGTTACCGCAACATTACAACACACTGCATTGTGAGCCACTATCCAAAAGTATATCTATTTTTAGCATTAGAGGAGAACGCAATAGCCAATTGCATTTTGGCCATGGCGAAAAGTGTTTCATCACCAAAAGCAGGCAGCTGTCAACCGATGTGTCTCCTTGTTTTTTCCTTCAGGAAGTTGAAGGTCACTTGCGGTGCAGAGCTCTGTGTGCAGCGCCTGCTCAGCGAGGAGGATCTCGGGTAAGTAGCACTGCAGTGTGTAGGTGAGCCGCCGAGCCACAAGACGTAATAGATAACACCACGTCAGGAAAAACCAATAGGTCGCAGATCATTATCGAATACCTCAGAACACAAATCATCCATCCCTTCACCCTGCAACTCCTCCATGACTCAACGCTACTTGTTCTCAATCTTCTCCTCCTCCGCCTCCTCCACCCCCTCCCCCTCCTCCTCCTCCTCCCACCTCGCCAGTCTGAAGGAGGTGTTACTGCGTGTCAAGATGGCGGTGCCGGGCGAGGGCCACTACTACCCTGCGGAGGAGCTGGTGTGGAACGCCTCGCGGGACTCCTCCCCAGGCTCACTGCGCTCCACGCTGGCCGCCCGCTACGGCCTGTCCCCCGACGCCCTGCTGCTGGCCAAGCACCACCCGGACAAGCACGCCTGGGACACCATCTCCAGCTGGGTACACTGATGGTTATGGCAATTCAAAAACATCCATGAATCAGGCGGAGGACAATAGGGTTGTTAGGATTGCAATAAATGTGTTATTTTATTATGTAAGATTGTCCATGGAGATTGGACAGTGAAGGTGAACAAGAGAGGGAGATAAATATGAGGGGAATGCTTTAGTGAGGGCATTTTCTGTTTTAGCTCACCCTTGTTGACCCTTGCAAGAATGTGTTAGATTTAGCCCTACAGTTGAAAGCCCCAAACAGGGCATTGTTGAGGGGGAGCTCGCACCCAATTAGAGATCAAATGGAACCTCTGTTCTGGTGTTGACAGAGCCAGCAGACATCCAAGAGGAAAAAGAAGAAGAAGACGGAGTCCCTGCTCGGAGCACCGTTCCACCTCAAAGATGGAGACATGATCGGAGTCAAGGTACCGTAGAGAAGATCCAGAGCAGGATGTTCCCCTTCCTTAATGAATCTACCCTGAATCAATACAAAGAAACCAACAACCTCGTACATGCTTTGACTTATTTGAGCTGGTATACTGTAATGTTAAATCTATTCCATCTGACCAACTGGATAACATTGGAGCAAACTTTGAGCAAAAAATTGAGTGACACTTAACATAGGTCCTCTTTCCAAAGAGATGACCTAATGCATTGCCTGCATTCCTGTATAACACATGATGACATGTGTTGTGTGTTGCTGCGGGGCAGAACCTGCTGGTTGACAGCAACCGGGACTTCTGCACCCTGGAGGACCTGCAGGGCCAGCAGAGACTGAGAGAGGAGGAGGAACAACGCAGCAAAGGGTGGGAACCTTTCTCCCTTTTAGTCTCTTACTATCCATTTACAACTTGTATGGAGATAAAATGGGATACATCAAGCAAATCTGTAAATTTGCTATTTCCTGTCTTACCCAGGGTCGTTTTTATTCCAAATTCATTATTGTGCGTCCAAAAGGGGAGGTCCCACAGAGGCATTTTGCAAAATCTCATCGCGTATCTCATTGCTAAATCTTTGCAGAGGACCGAGTTCTGCAGCAGGAGTGGAGAAGAAGGCTTCCTGTAAGGGCAGGAAGCCCGAGGTGGCACTGTCTATCAACGTCGGGACATTCCGGTAGCCCCGACTGACAGACTCGTAATACTACTACTACTACTACTACTACTACTACTACTACTACTTCGACCTGTTATATCATGCTTACTAGAAAGTCAGTCACTGGGACTTTCTATCCAGAGGATTATCTCACTCAACCTCAATCTTGTGCCAAAAAAGATTGAATCCGTTTCCTTTCCAATACACATGGGTTTATCCCCTCCCAAAAAACTGAAATGGTCATCCGATAAGGGGAGTTAGGGATTCTTAACGGAACTGTTTCTATACAATCTGCTTTGCTGTGCGTTTTGATCTGCATTACGTCTATGCAACATCTCTGTTTCCGATAGAGGTCATTTTAATTTTCTTTCTCTTTTTACTTATGACCTCAATTTTTCTTTTCTTTGAGTTTTGATTTATGTGCCTGAAACATATGCCAAGGGGGAATTTTTTTTATTTTATTTGATGCATTGGTCACTATATATCAGTACAATTATGAGTGGCATATTCACAGTAGTGACCACTTATCTTGGTAACCCTTTTTTTGTTATTTTACTCTGGACTTCACAATTCTTGTTCTGTGGCGCTGTTGTACTGTCTCCCTCCAGTCATAGAGTTTCACCTTACCATGGAGAGGCTGAGGCTCATCAGTCTTCCCTACCCCACTCTACCTCTCTCTCTTTTTCTCTACCTCTGCATCCCTACTCTTGGTCCATTTCTCTATTGCTGATCAAGTGTTTATTTTGGCCTCTGCGGGTATTTAAACATTGAGCCACTTTTAGTATTTTGACAAAAAAAAAGTAACACTTACGGTATATAGATAATTGGCTGCTGACAACCCCATTTGAACTATTAAGCAGTTGTATGGCGTTGCAGTTAATTTTGGGGGATAGATGTAGGTTATATTCATTTCAAATCTCTTGACTGCGATCACTGACTGAAATCAAAGCAGACAATCTAGACTTTAATGTTTTTCAGTGGTCTTTAAACTAAGATATACGTTTGATCAACACAAATGATGTTTAATAGTAATAAAACATGTTTACTTTGGATGTATGCCTTTAACAGCCCTGTATCAGATTTATACTACATTTATGCTCAATGCTGTTTTCTACCAACACCTGGAAAATGGGATATTGAGGTAATTCAGTGCACAATATTGTAAGTGTACATTGCATGCACCATTACCCGAATTTCAGGGAATAAATGTAATACATTGATTTGTTATTTTAATTTACTTAGCCTATTACATGTCATGATGAACTACAGTTGAAAAAACACATTTAATTGTGTAATTCGGGACTTTGTATCCTTTGGCACAAATATTTTTTTATTGGTCATCTGGCATGAAGTGCCAAGTATTTACTAGAGACTTTACTTTGGCTATTTTTATTTGGAGGCGACTGCAGGGAAACAATGTAATAACCTCCTTTACAAAATAAACAGTATTGTCATGCAGGGTAATTTGTACGCCATAGATAGGTTGGCAGGATTTCATGACGAATTTGTTGTGTTAACGTTTTTATATATATATATCTATATCTATATCTATATCTCAAGATCTTATCCTACGTAGTCAATAGTGTTTAATTCAGAAATTATTAATTTGCAGTTTCTTTAGAGTGACCTGTGGGGGAAGTAAAGACCTGGCTATTAATGTATTTTATCGTTAGCTTTGCCTTTGTATGCAATAGCCTATGATACAAAAAATACGACCATTGCAGTAAATTATCATTTTGAAACTACATAGACTCTATGTGAAATCTTGACGGTGATGTGCATTGACGTATACCTCATGCATGCAATAAAAATCTAATGCAATCGCAATTTCTCACCAACCTTGCAACCAATCAATGGTCAACGTGCGACACTGGCCGTTGCAGCCACTGGCTGCGGCAGATCTCCACCCACTTTACAGGGTTATATTGGCCGGCGAACTCTACTATGTGCAGTCCCTAGGGCGTCTATCTATAACATCAGCACTTCACCGTCATCTGAAGCGGACTTATCATATTGCCAAAATGGTCGATGCATTCTGTGCCACATGGAAATTGGTCGATAGTCAGAATTTTGACGAATACATGAAGGAACTTGGTAAGTTGCTTTTATTTTAATAGTCGGGTTATTTTTGTATTAAAAAAAGCAAAAAAAACTATTTAACTTTGTTTCAAAATATTGCAAACGCATGTCCTATAGTGTACATTTTTATAACTTTTATAACATAATGATTTGTGACTACCACATGATGTTATTATCAATCTGGAATTGGTCTCCTATGTTGCAGAATCTCAGTCCCTCAGGAACTAGGCTACTACATTTATATCGGTCCTTAAGCCTACATCCTTTTTTCTTGACTAGGTGTTGGTTTCGCCACAAGGCAAGTGGGCAATGTGACCAAGCCCACCATTGTTATCAGTCACGAGGATGACAAAGTCGTGGTCAAGACCCAAAGCACCTTCAAGAACACCGAGGTCTCCGGCAAGTTGGGCGAGGAGTTTGACGAGACGACAGCAGACGACCGCAACGTTAAAGTAAGTTGAGTATGAGTTAGGGGCTTGTTAATTAGTAAATTGGTAGCCTTCTTGATTGATATGGATTTGTGTATTCAAATCAAATCAAGTGTACATCAATTAAATAAATGAATACAAATGACGACTACGCCCAGTCATCGAATGAGTAGAAACAGTGATTGTTTGTATAAAAAAATGCGTGGCTCTGCTTTCAGTCTACCTTTACAATGGAAGGAGACAACCTCGTCCAAGTGCAGAAGTGGGATGGGAAGGAGACCAAGTTCGTCCGGGAACTCAAGGACGGGAAGATGGTGATGGTGAGTGATTAATGAATTGCTGATGAGGCTACAGTCTTGTGTCCCGTTACAAAGGCGGACCCCTGCTGGGACACTGGGTCATTGAGGACATGAGGCCATTGAGGCCACTGCATCAAGCCACTGCATTAAAAAAAATCAATGAGCATATACAAAGGGATATTTGTTATTTATTGATGTGCAGAAGGCAAATAATGTTTTTTTCTCATTGAACTGAAGTTCTGAAGTTCTCAACATTTTTACAACATTTCTTTTCTCTCAGACCCTGACTTTCGGGGGAATCCAGGCCACCCGCACATATGAGAAGGCATAAGATAGACTACCTCACAACCAGGGATGTCGCCCGAGCATGGGGAAACCATCTGAATTTGTTTTAAACTGTATGCAAAAATGTGCACCTGATTTTGTTTTGAAAAACATGAAACAAATGTATTGGAAACCCATCTTTTTTGCTAGCAATCCATTAACATGTAATACTGTAATGTTTGTAAAGCTCTTTCAACCATGTTTATCAATAAATTACTTGTATTACTAAACACGTTTTATCATTTTCAACAAGCTCAAAAGCTTCTTCTTTGAAAGAGCAGTCCCTTCCACCCCACCCACCAACCCCCGCCACCACGCCACCACACCGCCCCCCTCTGCCTCTCTTTTCATAAGAGTTTCTATGCCTTTCCACATTTGTATCCAACTTAAAGAACAAAGGGGCTCTCTGTGATTGGTCGGTCCCAGGTGACAGCTGGGCTGACGGGCCTGGGCCCAGCCAATCTTGGAGCAGCAAGTGCATTGAACCCAGTAGCCGGGGACATTGGCCTGGAGTAACCCTCTGGAGAGCAATGGGTGGTGGTTTTGCACAAAGAAGGGCGAGAGGGGGGAGAGAAGGGGCTTGATGATGTCAGCCTCCTTGGGATAATCTGATTTGAGTTGTGATGTCATTACTCCGAAGCAACGTTCAATAGTTTGGACCAACTGTACAGATATGACAGCTGGCATGACACAGCAGATGTCAGGACACGAAGCAGTAACACAGGTTATGAAGATCGATGCACAATTGGCAGCATTAAGCATTGAGCAGGAATGCTCAACGCTAATGGTGTGAGTGGTTTACCGTTAACCATATGCTGACGGTTAATTAATCTCTATAGGCCTGCTTATTGCTGAGTCCCAATACAAAGTGGAGCTCTCGTGTGACATTGGACTATTGAGGTGCATAGAGCCAATGCATCAATAAAATCAAAGGGCATATATAAAGGGAAATCTGTTTTCAATTGATTTAACTATATGCTTGTTATGTGCTCATATAGCAAATTATGTGTTTTCTGTATCAACAAATTCTTCACATTAACATCATACAACATTGGACCAACAGTGTGTGTATATACTGTGGCTGGCATATATATTTCTGCTAATCATTCTACTACTCATTAAAAAAAAAAAAGTTAGTTCTGTGCACATTTTACATTTATTTTATTTTCCCCTTAATTAACTGTCCTGTACTTATCTTATCCTTTTTTTTAAATTCACATGCTGTTTCATGAAGAGCATTCAACCTAAACAGTTTTATTTAGTCTACTGCAGAGCGTATTTTCTAGCACCGTTAAGACTTTTACTTCCATTCATTCTTCCTGGTATCCACTTGTTATAAGGCCTAAGTCGCAGTGCTCCAGTGCAGCTATGCATGGTGTGTTGAGCCTACTGAGCACCGAGACAACAAGTGGTCCGTTATTCTCATTTCATTCTCCCGAGTTCCTGGCTGCTATTGAATAAAGACAGAGCAGCAGGGGCGTCGGCGGCACCAGCACAATACAACTATGGTAACTGGAGTGGAAGTTATTTGGCCATTGGCCTACCGAATTAATGACCGAAAATATCCCAGTCTCCCCTGTAACCTCCATTGCACTGCCAAATGATTTGCATCAGTAATCCCCATGCCAACGGGGGGGCGTGAGAGAAACTTTAATCAAGTTGAAATAGAAGAAGATTTTTACTATTTTACACATGACACCAATTTATTTATAAAGGTTAATACAATTATGTTGTTTAAATGTCTGGTTGAGCAATTTCATCAGCAGTCAGGCCAATTCCCAGATGGACAGGGAGATTATCCTTTGTCTGGAAACTGTGTCAGTGTTAGTAGCTGACCTTGAGTAACCACTATCTCTGGCCTAATGAGGGCACCCAAAAGACTGGCCCTTTATCTGTGGCATATTCTCACTCTCTCTCTCCGGCAATATGCCAGAATCCCAAATAATACATAATAGTGAGTCATTATTGAAGTGCATTGAATCATGATAATGTGATTCAGCTATTAAAGATGTATACAATTAATGATTTGTATACATACAGGCCACAGTCCTCCTAACCATTGTCTTAATGGTTGGTGCACTGCATACAATGCATACTGTGTGTAGAATATTTAGACAGTGTGGGTAAACTATGAATTCTGAGATCAAGGTCAGGCGGATCACAACATACAGGTAAATGGTATTCTGAATATTTGTTTATATTTTGTGAAATACAGTACAAATTATCAGTAGTACAAAATGTAAAATTACAAACTGCATCAACAGCGAGATTCTGATCATTCGGCAATGTACGTGTACAGGGAGCATGACTCTCAAAATAATTGCTTGAAAGCTTGAATACTATAGATCACATCACTTAGATATTTACATGTGAGTGACAGAAGAAGCTGAACATTTTTGATGTAACATGTCTTTATAGTATAAATACTGTATGAGCAGCAGCAGGTTACATACTGTGAGCAGCGGGTGGCCTCTGCTCACTGTCCCCCCCCCTCTCTCTCTCCTCTCTGTCTCTCCTCTCTCTGTCTCTCCTCCCTGTTGCTCCTCTCTCTGTCTCTCCTCTCTGTTCATCCCCTATTTGTCTCTCCTCTCTCTGTCTCTCCTCTCTCTCTGTTTATCCTCTCTCTGTTTATTAGCATTTTAAAGTTTATATCAAATCTGAGTGATTCTAACTTTTCTTGATCTTTTCAGGCTTGCTAACATTTCTTGTTCTTTTGAGGCTTGCTTTTTAGACGATTTAGAAATCACAGTCTATCCATCTGATAGGAATCTGGACACACTAGTCAACCTTTGACAGATTGAGCTGGCTAGCAAGAGCAAGCCCCATTCTACTAGCCTGGGAACCAGATGAATCTCACAAGCTCATGTTTAATTTTCTCAGCAGCTAAGGTCTGGCTCGCCACCCGTACAAAGGATTTCTGGCCGGTACGGCATAGACCGACCAACCTCAACCATTTATCTAATATGAGGCAGGATAAATCCGATGACGGTGCAGAGGAGCGGCGAAGAGGCATTTTCTATTGAACGAACTGCATATATTTTCACTGAAAGAAGAACGACAGACTGCACTTAAAGCTTTTGTTGAGAAGAATTGTGTTTTCTCATCGCTCAGTCCTGCATCACCCATTTTGTTGCTATGATTGGTTGAAAGCCTATCCAATTGAGGCCAGAAGCCTTTTGGTCTGCACCCGTGGGTGATGTGAGGTTCAAGACCAATTTCAGTTTACAATTCGTCCAGCGATGCCCGTCTAACATTAGTTATGGAGGAAAATCACTGCCATAATGATTTGAATTCAAACAATGAGCTTTGTATATGGAATTGTGAAGCACTTTGAGTCTGCATCGTGTATGAAAAGTGCTATATAAATAAAGTTGTCTTGCCTTAACATACCTAATCTTTCCTGTGGTAATGAAACCTCACTGTTCTGTTCATACAGGACATACGTCAAACATTTGACCAGCTGACCAATCAGAGTAGACCTTTCAGGAGGAGCCAATTTTATTTACATTAAATCATGTTAACTTAATCTAATAGTAACCGTTATTTAAATTATTAACCACTAAAAGCGCATTATTTAACCTCTTTAAAATCAATCACTCAACACTCACGGCAATGTGACTGGTTTGATACTCTCAAAAATGTTGTCCACTGGAAAAACTCAAAATAATCTTTCCAATCCTTTTTCCAAGGACAAATTAGGCTACAACTTTTAAGAATTGTAGCCTGCAAATGTAAACCTAGTCTGCATCGTGTATGAAAAGTGCTATATAAATAAAGTTGCCTTGCCTTAACATACCTAATTTTTCCTGTGTTAATGAAACCTCACTGTTCTGGCCTCAGATGGCCAACACAGTCAAACATTTGACCAGCTGACCAATCAGAGTAGACCTTTCGGGAGGAGCCAATTTTTTTTAATTTTTTTTTTTACATTAAATCATGTTAACTTAATCTAATAGTAACCGTTATTTAAATTATTAACCACTAAAAGCACATTATTTAACCTCTTTAAAATCAATCACTCAACACTCACGGCAATGTGACTGGTTTGATACACACAAAAATGTTGTCTACTGGGAAAAACTCTAATCTTTCCAATCCTTTTTCCAAGGACAAATTAGGCTACAACTTTTAAGAATTGTAGCCTGCAAATGTAAACCTAGCTTATCAGGGATTCAGTAATATTTCATGATTTCAAAGTTGGTTCCTCTCGTCTTCTTTGTGAATTATTCACGAGAACAGTCTAATAATGCACTGTCCACAGGCTGATATCTCATTTTTTCCAGACAACATATGGACTTAAAGAACCATTAACAGCTGTTACAGGCTTAACGACTGGAACAAGAACATTTAAGAAGCATTCAAGAACAGTTAAGCTCGATAGAACATAGTGTATCCACACCAGTGGATTAGCCAGTTAACGCAAGTATATCAGTCAGTTGATCAAGTATCGATTTCTTTATGAATTGTCGTTCAGGTGGATTTTGTGTGTCTGGCGAATAAAAACATACTATTTTATATTATGTATAATGTATTACATTACATACAGTTGTCCCCCCCCTCAGATCTTCATCTGCCATTTGAGCTCACCAATGTCGCCATCTACTGTTACCACAACTACATTGCTTCACTATATTTTCACAGCATATTCAGTTGTTTCACATTCAATTCTGCACAAACAAAAGGTTTTTTCTTTAATTTATATTTATTTGAGTCAAAGATTTTTATACATACATTGTACAGTTAGAGTTAAATGGTCAATTACACTTGACCGTATAACTCTTTCCTAATTTAGATGATAGTGATTTTATCACTCAAATCTCAAGGATCATCACATTTCTATTAATTTCACTATTTACAAAGTGAATTCTAAAGAGACAATACATTTTTGTCGTCACATGTCAGGGACCCATTTTTTTGTTCTAGACCTAATTATAAATTATATAAGTAACAGGTGTGACATCACCAAAAACATCAACCACACCACGATTCATGGATTGCTTTAACAATTCAGCATCTCCAGAATTCATGACTTGCAGCTTACACCTTCTTCAGGATCTAGCCAACTGAATTCCATCCTAATCATGTATCCATAGGCCTATAATAAATTACAATTAATCATCAGTCACTTAACACTCTGATTCACTGCCATCATGTGAATCGTTTTGAGATCAACACTCAAAACACAAAATCTTTGTCAAGGATACTGGGAGATACATGACCATTTTTTATCCTTGGAAAAACTCAAAAGACAAACTAGGCCACAATTTGTTAGAAATGTACAAATGTAACCCTATAGTGCCTAATGAGGTTGAGTGAGCAAAACATATCAGATTAAATAACATTTCACGTTACTGAAAGAGAAGGACTAAATTGGTTCCTCTCATCGTCTTTGTGAATAATTCAAGATAGCATACTAAACATTATAATGCACCATTTCCCTGGACTGAGATCTTGGTCTTCTCTTCCAGAAAACAGGACTTAAACAGCCATTATGGAAACAACATATGTAACCGTATAAATGACAAGCATGAGAAAATGTAAGTTGCACATATAGTGCATCCACACCAGTGGATGATTTAGTTATATAGCAGAATATAGAATATAATTTTAATGAGGCATACAAGTTTCTGGTCAGATTGTCAGTCAAGCATCAATCTCCTTCTGAGATTTTAAAAAAGACACGCTTTTAAATCACCTAAAACCGACCTGATATCCATTTGTTTATGTCTTGCTGCTATATCTTCAGTAAATGTATACGTGTATTTCAACAGTGCAAATAATATTACTGAAATACTATCTACAACTATGTTAAATTATGTATAATATATTTGATTTGGTTCAGCAGAGCTTTCTTTAGGTTATGTACCAATATAATTAAATAACATTGTAGGCTTTACTGTACAATAGCAGCTTACATTCTAGAAAGTTCTATCATCATTTTTGAACAAAACTATTATCAATTGATCTAAAAATGTGCTGGATTTTTATAAACGTGACAAATGACAAGTCACTGATAACATTTGGTCTTGCAATAAATAGCTGTAAGCCACAGCAAAAATTCATCTTGACACCTGTTTCAAATGTGTCCCATTGTAAATGACCAGTTAACAAGGTTGCTAAATACATTATTGCATACCAGTGCAGATACAAATACTCAGTTACATAGAGTTGTAAGAGTAGCATCAAATCCCAAAACATCCATTACATAAGTTGACCCTCTTCGAAGAATATTAAGAACATTAAATCATACCTTCATGGTAGTTGCCCAAAAAATCTGTGAAGAATATCTACAATTCAATTCTAAGTTAAACAACATTAACCAACATTAGGTGTAGAAGGCTAACTGTTATCAAACTAATAACTGACACACAGTCATTCAGGTAGTATTGGTGGGTCTGTGGAATACAAACATTGCTATGTTATATATTAGCTTTCAATGCTTTTGTCAAATATGTTACATAGGATCAATTTGTACACTGAACTGTCCGCACCTCAGTTCTGCATCTGCCAAGTGAGCTCCCGTAGAGACAGTGCATGGTCATTCCTTTCAGTCCAAAATAAACATAAAACAGAAGTCTTAACTTTGTACTTAAAAAAAGTAGGAGGGATACAGAAGTGAATATTCTCTTTTTACAAATTTTGCCTTTGAATGTTCTATATACTGGTTAAGAGGACATAGAAGACAGTTTGAATATAATATGGCTATTCAAGCACCAACATGAATAAATATTTACAATAATGGAATTATCAATAACTAACATAACTGCTTATTTGTCATAGCAATAAGAGCAAGAACAGCATTCAAAACTGTCAATGCCATCTATAAAAGTCTATAAAAGAAACATTAATATTTAAAACATTAACACTTAAAAACTATTAACACCTAAGTGTCTAAAACAGGAACACTACCACCTTTTCAAGTAAATAAATAACTACCACTTGATCTTGATGTGGTAGGCCTATATCTCTGTACCCATTATTTTCAATTAATAATTCAAAGGCATTATTTTAAAGTGATCAGTTACCCTATGCAATATATATTAAGCTTAGATATTAATGTCAACAAGCAACCTAATTAAACAAAATAAAGAAAATTGCATTTGTCCCTTTATAAAAAAAGCTTAACAAACAGCATTTAACATTGATAACGATTGTTAAAATTTAAAATTAATGGATTTACAAATTATATAAGAAGAGTGATTGGAAAACAATGGGAAAAAAGAAAGGAATGACACAGGTCTGCATTTGCTACGAGAGCTCAACTGACGCTGGAAAAATATAGAACTGTCTCGTCACTTGACGTAAACAGTCACCCGTTGTCTTGCGGTCTTTCATAAACAACTTTGGGTGACTATAAGCTGTGTTACAACAGCAGCGGTCATGATTTCACCTCAACACTAGTAAACATACAACTCATCGACTGGTAAACCTCTCTCGGTCAACGGTGAACCTCTTGTTCCGATAAGTCGGTTTGGGTTGCGTATGTCAGGTTTCTCCTGAATCTCCCAGCCACATCCAAGGTCTCACATCTGCAGTGGCGAGAAGGCGTAGAAAGGAAACTGGGCCTCGTCCTCGTCCACGAAGAAGCACTGGAAATAGGGCTCATCTAAAAGAAGACATCAATACGGTATTTTAAGTTGTGTTTTGGAAGGGTTAGCGACAGGAAGCCAGAGAACCTACATTTTCATCAGCTCTCCACATTGCCACATTTTCAAATGTAAAACATATTTCGCCATACCTTCTAGTAGATAGTCGTCTGTTGATGACGGTTCTACTGTGGGAATGAAAACATATACTGATCATTACAACGAGGAAAAGGATAATAAGGATTAAGGATTTTTTTTTTTGCATCACTAGACTCATGCTTTGGCATCATCCACTGCATAGCTAGACTCAATATCCAATACCCGTAGCTTTATCTTCTTTTGCAGTCTTCTTCTGACCTGATTTTCCTGAACAAGAAAGAACAATATAAGTTTCTGTGAAACAATGTAAACCAAGCAGCTAAGTGTAGCAAATACTAAACTAGCAGCAACATACCCTTGGCCACTGTCTCTTGTTTTGCCTTAAGACGTCTTTCCTCTGTAAAAGAAACAAAATTAAAATATTATTAAAATAATACTAAGTGTATTCAGGGAATAAAAGTGTAATGAAGTCAATTAATTGTTCATATTTTATCACAGACTGTATTAACTTCTACATACTTTGCAAAAGTTATCTACAAACGTCTGTACCTCACGTGGCACTACGGCAGGTTTGACCTTTTTGAAATACTATACTCTATTATGGAAATATATACGCATTGCCAAGGTATTTACCTGCACAAGCACAGCACTATTTAAGATTTGCTGCGGGCTTTGAGGCAAGTTGAAACTCACACTTTGGTAGAGGTAGGTATAATTATACCTAATATATTCTAAAATATTATTTCTGGCTTCACAAATAATGAGCTGGGTGTGGAAATACCTCATAATGCATGTGTTTACAACTTAATTACACTGTTATTAGAAACAGGGTAATGCAAGGCTATGACAAGCTTGTCTTGGAGGCACAATGCTTTCTTTCTTTGTCCACAGACAGACACCTGCCTACACATGTTGCTTGCCTGCAGCCTATATGCTGAACTAAACTCAAGCAGAAAACGATTTGGTTTAAAATAAACCAAACCCAAAAAATAATCATGCTGAGACAGCTGTTTGTTCACGATGAAGGAAGTTGCTGAATGCATAGTGGGGAATTTCACATTGACAGTGGAGCTCATCTCAATGGATAGCCGACTGATACTGTTCTTGGCTGCCATTGGTTTGGCCCATGGTTTTACAGCTGTAGAAGGTTAATGCCAGTTACTAAAACCAACACATTTTGTGTACTCTTTAATGTCAACTAAACTATGGCTATATTTCATATCTATTTTATACTGTATAGTGTGTTTTTTATTAGGAACTGAAACTCTACTGTCAACCTAAAACAATCTAAGAGTCTAATAGGTTGCCAGCTGGTTCACCAAGTTGGAAAGAAAGATCCAATAAATTACATTTCACATAGACTTTATACGTTTTTTCTTTACCTTTCTTTGAAGTAGTCTTCCTTTTCGGCCTTTCATCCCCTATATCAATATAACACAGATGTATAATTCATATTAACTTTACAACACACACACACACGCGCACACACAGATATTAATCATCAACCAACTGAACAATATACCACTGGCAGGAAAGCAGTACCTGTGTATTTCCTTGCTGCCGGGGGTATGGCCCTCTTTGGCGCTTCTATGTGATGAGATACAAACACAGAAACTCAACACAATAAAAGTGCCCATCAAGGAATGAAACAGATTAGAATATAATTCAATGTAATGGGATCCTTTTTATACCCATAATTTAAATCACCATGACAAAAAATATCTCTAGAATAGTGCAGTTATGAATATTTTTGAGGAAATCCTCAAAAATATAAAATGTTTTAGCAAAAATATTAGCATATTGGAACGGTTTGATAATTTTGTTCTGTGATTTTGTTCATATTATTATAATGAGTTATTGGAGAATTTCCCATGATCCAGATAGCGGCATACCAGTTGCAATCATTATATGCACTCACTAGTAAATTGTTATAGTGTTTCTTTTGAATTAATCTGGAAACAACATAAATACAATCATAATGATAGAATATTAAAATGATACATTAAAAGCAATCCAGGAAGACACCTCATTTCATCCAATAACTCTAATCAGGTGTTTTCAAAATATATCGAATCTATTTGTATCATCAAATCATTACTATGATAAATGACTATGGACTATACTATATGAAGGCAATAATGATTGTAATACCCATGAATGTAATTTTTTTTCTGAATAATTTCTGATGTATATAATGATTTACTGCTATTAGATTATCATTGTTAACTGAATTACGATTTGTATCTTAGCTCGTCCCACTTTGTTGACAGCTAATGGGGATCCTTTTAAACAATAAACAAACAATACAAAGGACATACAAATAATTACACACAAGGACTGTCCAAATATTACTGGAGTACGGTCCATAAAAATTATAAAAATACCCAGGAAAAATTTACCTTTTTTCAATTGCATAGCCTTCATCCGCTCCTTTGTTAGAGTGGCATTTTTGCGCAGATAATCAACCTCTGTCAATATAGAAAATATTTTTTTCAAGTTTTTACGTAAGTTTAGGTCGGGTTTAAAGATATATTGCAGTGTAGATCTCTTTCTAGATTGAGTATGCCGAGATGTAGTTTGATTTTTCAAGGAGATACAAACTGACAAAAATTGTCCAATCAAATGTCTCTCACTTACCTATCTTTGATGGCATTGATTTGGACTTTTCCTTTGCAACCCCAGTTTCTAAAACAAGCATATAACACATTTGTCTTGTTTTCAAGTCAACACCTCTGGATATAGCCACTTTAATGATATTATGCAATTATACAATCAAATTGTCTAAATAAATGAAGGTTCCATACCTTTCATTGTTGGTGCAGCTTTTCCTTTACATAACATTTCATTTAATTGTGTTGAAAGTGTACAAATATGTATATGACAACTACTAGTTGTTTTCACACACTAACCTTTTGTGGGGATAGCTGATTTGGACTTTTCTTTCTCTGCTTAAATAAATCATATGATAAATCATGTTAAAACATAGCCAGTATTTCAAATTAGCATGTTTCCTTAATCTCTGACATATCATGGTCATTTTATCTTTAATTTAATACAGTAAACTGCTTTCATATAGCTCCTTTAAAGCAAAAATCATACCTTTCTTCAAAGGAGCTGTATTCTCTTTGTCAACTTCAGCATCTAAAAATGTAAAATGTTGTCAACAACAGTGCTGCATTAAACAATTGAAATGTCAAAGGTTTTTGCCATTTAAGACTATAATTACCTTTCTTTGTATGAGCAGGTTTGGATTTGTCTTTGGTGGGCTCAGCATCTAAAGGTAAAATTATTATGTTTTCATTCTGACATGAAGACTATCTCTGAAACAGTACATTAAGTGTTCAAATGAACAGCAAGCAACATTTGATAAATGTTATGTATTAGCAGGGAATGGATCTAGATAATATATAACTAAGCCTCACATCTCCAGCTTCACCAAGTGAGCCTGAAGTTCAGCACCTTACCTTTCTTAGATAGCTTGGCTTTGTGTTTAGGTTCCTCTGGCTCCTTGACACTCTCCACTGCTGTGAGACCATGACAGTATTAAGGCATATTAGAAAGAAACTGTTGTAGGTATTATTCTTGGTTTAAAAGGTGAAAATAAGTGAACATGAAATTTTTAAATTCAAATTAACTCAGTAGGAAGACAGTAGGGTTGACCTTGAATCTTTGACAATTCGGATCTTCGAAGAAGATGGACATAAGAAGACATTCAGTCAAAAGATGAATTGTGCGTGCGTAACACAAATGAGTTGGCTTTTAAAAGGAAAAGCCTATTAGTAATATCATGTTTTTTTTGTGGGGGTGGCGGATTAAATTTAAATTTGGCAGACTTTTGAAACCATTACAGATTATCCAAAAAAAGTATTCAATTTAGAGGAGAACTAAACAATTTCGTTTTAAAAGGGTGTATAGTTTCATAAACTCCTTTGCAAGAGCTTTGCGGACATGCTGACCTACGGCATTAAGGTACAAGCTGTGTATATTTATCTTGTACCTGTTTTTGTGAGGTTAAGGTGTGACTTTTGAGGGGCAGCAACTGCTTCCTTTGTGTCAGCTTTGACCATCTTGATTGGCTTCTTCGGTTGAGCTTCTGAAAATGAAACCAACTTGTAATTAATAATAATGAAGGCTTAAGTAATTTGAAACATATTCTGTGATACAATTCTGTTTACAATTATGTTAATTATTTGAAGTATTCTTTGAGTCCATCAACAGCTATGTTCTTTCTAGGAAGTTCCAATTTTCTCTTTCTTCTCATCTTCTTTTGGCATCTCTGATTACATCAGTATACAATGATAATAGTGCACAATAAATTCAATAAAATCAAAATATTACAACATAAAAGTACAGAGGTTAAAGACCAAAAGATTGATTGTGAAATCCCTATTACCCCACCTGTTTTTGTAACATTGAGCTCCTTTATAACTCTGGTCTCCCTGACAACCCAAATCATCTTTTGAGACTTCTTGGATTCATCGTCTGAATTAAACAGATTGCGACCAGGCCCGATAAGTAAAGAAAATATAAAACATTTTTGAAAGCATTACATGAAAACATAAGAATTGTCATAAGCCATTTGTATCTGTAGGATTATAGATTTTGGATTTTTGGAACATAAAATAAAACAGTTTTTGCTGTGTGATTTGGTAATTTATCCAAAGTGTCATGCAACACCACAAGAGCATTAATTCTTTGATCCTACCATTTCAGACCTACCTGTCTTAGTGACTTGTTTTTTGAGAAGTCCTGGTTTCATGGATTTCTCCTCTGCTTTAGCAATCCTCTTGAGCTGGATTGCAGTCTTAGAGGGCTTTGTTGCTCCTGCCACCTCTTTGGTAGGCTTTTCTGCCTCCTTTTTGGAAGATTTCTTTGGTGCCTTTTCTTCTTTGATTTCTTCTTTAGGTGGTTTCTTGGTTGGTTCTTGCTCTTTTGGTTTCTTCACCTGTGTTTCCAACTTTGAAACCTTCTCTGTTTTGATTTCTTCTTTAGGTGGTTTTGTTGGTTCTTGTTCTTTAGGTTTCTTCACAGATTTTTCCTCCTTTAAAACCTTCTCTGTTTTGATTTCTTTAGGTGGTTTTGTTGGTTCTTGTTCTTTAGGTTTCTTCACTGGTTTTTCGTCCTTTAAAACCTTCTCTGTTTTGATTTCCTGTTTAGGTGGTTTTGTTGGTTCTTGTTCTTTAGATTTCTTCACTGGTTTTTCCTCCTTTGAAACCTTCTCTTTCTTGATTTCTTCTTTAAGTGGTTTTGTTGGTTCTTGTTCTTTAGGTTTCCTCTCTGATTTTTCCTCATTTGAAACCTTCTCTGTTTTGATTTCTTCTTTAACTGTTTTTGTTGGCTCTTGTTCTTTAGGTTTCTTCACCTGTTTTTCCTCCTTTGAAATCTTTTCTGTCTTGATTTCTTCTTTAACTGTTTTTGTTGGTTCTTGTTCTTTAGGTTTCTTCACCTGTTTTTCCTCCTTTGAAATCTTTTCTGTCTTGATTTCTTCTGTAAGTGGTTTTGTTGGTTCTTGTTCTTTCGATTTCTTCACAGTTGTTTCTTCCTTTGAAACCTTCTCTGTCTTGATTTCTTCTTTAGTTTTTGTTGGTTCTTGTTCTATAGGTTTCTTCACCTGTATTTCCAACTTTGAAATCTTTTCTTTCTTGATTTCTTCTTTAGGTGATTTTGTTGGTTCTTGTTCTTTAGGTTTCTTCACTGGTTTTTCCTCCTTTGAAACCTTCTCTGTCTTGATTTCTTCTTTAGGAGGTTGTGTTGGTTCTTGTTCTTTAGGTTTTTTCACCTGTATTTCCAACTTTGAAATCTTTTCTTTCTTGATTTCTTCTTTAGGTGGTTTTGTTGGTTCTTGTTCTTTAAGTTTCTTCAATGGTTTTTCATCCTTTGAAACCTCTGTTTTGATTTCCTCTTTAGGTGGTTTTGTTGGTTCTTGTTCTTTAGGTTTCGTCACCTGTATTTCCAACTTTGAAATCTTTTCTGTCTTGATTTCTTCTTTAGGTGGTTTTGTTGGTTCTTGTTCTTTAGGTTTCTTCACTGGTTTTTCGTCCTTTGAAACCTTCTCTGTTTTGATTTCCTCTTTAGGTGGTTTTGTTGGTTCTTGTTCTTTAGGTTTCTTCACTGGTTTTTCCTCCTTTGAAACCTTCTCTGTCTTGATTTCTTCTTTAGGAGGTTGTGTTGGTTCTTGTTCTTTAGGTTTTTTCACCTGTATTTCCAACTTTGAAATCTTTTCTTTCTTGATTTCTTCTTTAGGTGGTTTTGTTGGTTCTTGTTCTTTAAGTTTCTTCAATGGTTTTTCATCCTTTGAAACCTTCTCTGTTTTGATTTCCTCTTTAGGTAGTTTTGTTGGTTCTTGTTCTTTAGGTTTCGTCACCTGTATTTCCAACTTTGAAATCTTTTCTGTCTTGATTTCTTCTTTAGGTGGTTTTGTTGGTTCTTGTTCTTTAGGTTTCTTCACTGGTTTTTCCTCCTTTGAAACCTTCTCTGTTTTGATTTCCTCTTTAGGTGGTTTTGTTGGTTCTTGTTCTTTAGGTTTCTTCACTGGTTTTTCCTCCTTTGAAACCTTCTCTGTTTTGATTTCCTCTTTAGGTGGTTTTGTTGGTTCTTGTTCTTTAGATTTCTTCACTGGTTTTTCCTCCTTTGAAACCTTCTCTGTTTTGATTTCCTCTTTAGGTGGTTTTGTTGGTTCTTGTTCTTTAGGTTTCTTCACCTGTATTTCCAACTTTGAAATCTTTTCTGTCTTGATTTCTTCTTTAGGTGGTTTTGTTGGTTCTTGTTCTTTAGGTTTCTTCACTGGTTTTTCCTCCTTTGAAACCTTCTCTGTTTTGATTTCCTCTTTAGGTGGTTTTGTTGGTTCTTGTTCTTTAGATTTCTTCACTGGTCTTTCCTCCTTTGAAATCTTTTCTGTCTTGATTTCTTCTTTAGGTGGTTTTGTTGGTTCTTGTTCTTTAGGTTTCTTCACTGGTTTTTCCTCCTTTGAAACCTTCTCTGTTTTGATTTCCTCTTTAGGTGGTTTTGTTGGTTCTTGTTCTTTAGATTTCTTCACTGTTTTTTCCTCCTTTGAAATCTTTTCTGTCTTGATTTCTTCTTTAGGTGGTTTTGTTGGTTCTTGTTCTTTAGGTTTCTTCACAGGTTTTTCCTCCTTTGAAACCTTCTCTGTTTTGATTTCCTCTTTAGGTGGTTTTGTTGGTTCTTGTTCTTTAGATTTCTTCACTGGTTTTTCCTCCTTTGAAATCTTTTCTGTCTTGATTTCTTCTTTAGGTGGTTTTGTTGGTTCTTGTTCTTTAGATTTCTTCACTGGTTTTTCCTCCTTTGAAACCTTCTCTGTTTTGATTTCCTCTTTAGGTGGTTTTGTTGGTTCTTGTTCTTTAGATTTCTTCACTGGTTTTTCCTCCTTTGAAACCTCTGTTTTGATTTCTTCTTTAACTGTTTTTGTTGGTTCTTGTCCTTTAGGTTTCTTCACCTGTTTTTCCTCCTTTGAAATCTTTTCTGTCTTGATTTCTTTAAGTGGTTTTGTTGGTTCTTGTTCTTTATGTTTCTTCACCTGTATTTCCAACTTTGAAACCTTCTCTGTTTTGATTTCCTCTTTAGGTTGTTTTGTTGGTTCTTGTTCTTTCGATTTCTTCACAGTTGTTTCCTCCTTTGAAATCTTCTCTGTTTCGATTTCTTCTTTTGTTGGTTCTTGTTCTTTAGGTTTCTTCACTGGTTTGTCGTCCTTTGAAACCTTCTCTATTTTGATTTCCTCCTTAGGTGGTTTTGTTGGTTCTTGTTCTTTAGGTTTCTTCACAGTTTTTTCCTCCTTTGAAACCTTCTCTGTTTTAATTTCACCTTTAAGTGGCTTTGTTGGTTCTTGTTCTTTAGATTTCTTCACTGATTTTTCCACCTTTGAAACCTTCTCTGATCTAGTTTCTAGTTTGGATGATGCCTTTGATTCTCTTAATTCTTTGGATGGTTTCATAACGGTTTTCTTTTCCTTAATTAGTTTCCGTACCTCAGGCTCTTTGGGAAGTTTCTTTGCCTCTTTATCCTTCTCCTTAGAAGGAAGAGCCTCTTCCTTGGACTGCTTTCTTTCTTTCTCTTCTACAGGAAGTTTCTTTGGTTCCTTTAGTTCTTTTAACAGTTTCTTTGGTTCCAATTGTGAATGTTTCTTTAGGTCTTTCTGCACGTTAGAGAATACAGTTACATTTTCCTCTTTGGAAGGGACCCTTCTTAGCACTATCTTTCTAAATAGTTCTTTAGCTTCCTTGGCACCTTTAGATGGTTTTGTTTCTGCCTCAGGTTTCTCAAGCCCCTTCAGTTTTTTAGGTGTTTTCTTAACTGTCTCTGTCTCTTTAGTGGGTTTCTGTTTTACCTTTTCTTTGAACAGTTTATTTGGTTCTCTCTCTTTGGAAAATCTTGTTGTGTTAGCCTCCTTAGAAGACATGGGCACTTTCATTTGTTTTGAAGGCTTCTTTTCTTCTAATGCCTTTTCCTGGTCTGCAGTCTTCTTTGAAACCTTTACTTTTTTAGAGGGTTTCTTAAGTTCTTTTTCATCTTTAGAGGTTTTTAATGATTTCTCATCATTTTTAGATAGTTGTTTAACCTCTTCTCTTGTCTTTGAAGGCTTCTTTTGTTCTTTCTCTGCATCAAGAAGTTTCTTTGAATCTTTTTTATCTTTTGCTGGTTTCTCACCTTTGTCCTCATCCACAGATGGACTCTTCATTTCTTTAGAAGGCTTTTCTTCATCCTTGACTTTTTGAGCTGGTTCCCTCACTAATTCCTCAACCTTTGAATGTTTCTTTGGTTTGGCCTCAGTCAGAGCTTTTGGTTTAGTTTCTTCCTTTGAAGGTTTCCTCATTTCCTTTTTCACCTCACCAGAGAGCTTTTGTGGTTCCTTCTCATGTTTAGATGGTTTTTCAGCCTCTTTCTCATCTTTAGATGTTCTTTTTGGTTCTTGTTTAGGTTGTTCCTTGGCATGTTTTTCCACTTTTGAAACCTCTGATTTAATTTCTTCTTTAGATGGTGCCATTGATTCCCTAACTTCTTTGGTTGGTTTCTTTAATGTTTTCTTTTCCTTAAGTGGTTTCTTTGCCTCTTTGTCTTCCTTAAGTAGAACAGCATGTACTGTTTGTTTTTTCAAAGGCTTTTGCTTTATCACTTCCTCTTCTTGAGTAAATTCCTTCAGTAATTTGATTAATTTCCTTGTTTCTTTTTCCCGTACTGTGAGTTTGGGCGATTTCTTTTCCTCTTTGGAGGCTTTAGTTTTGGCTTCAGATGATTTATTTATTTCCTTTTCCTTTAAAGGTTTTTCCATATGTTCCTCTTCCTTGGATAGTTCATTGGAAGGCTTTCTTACTTTCTCTTTTTCAGGAAGTTTCTTTGGTTCTTCCTTAGAGTGTTTCTTAAAGTATTTCTGCTCCTTAGCAGATACAGTTAGATTTTCCTTTTTGGAAGTTTCATTTATTACCTCTATCTTAGATAGGATTTGTAGTTTTTTGTCAGAATATTTCCCAGACTGTTTCTCTGCTTTAGAGGGTTTCTTCACATCAATTTCTTTCTTATCTGGTCCTTTGTCTTTTCCAGATAGTTTCTTTGCTTCCTTGCTAACTCTAGATGGTTCAGTTTCTACCGGAGGTATCCTGATTCCCTTCTGTTCTTTATGGAGTTTTATAACTCTTTCGGTTTCAGGAGTTTTCTTTGATTCCTTGACCTCCTTGACTTCTTTTTCTATCTTTGAGGGCACAGTTTTTTCTTTCTCCTCTTTGGAGGATTTTGGCGGTGGACCCGTTGCATCTTTTGATGGTTTGGTTTCTACTTCCAATTTCCTTTTCTCCTTCTTTTCAGAGGGCCTTTTCACCTCTTTCTTGGAAGGCACAGCCTCCTCTTTTTTGTCTTTTGAAGGTTTCTTCACTTCCTTCTCTTTAGAAGTTTTCTGTTGTTTTGGCTCTTCTTTCAATGATTTAAATATTTCTCTCTCCTCTTTCTCTGTCCTCTTTAGAAGATGTGTGTCGTTTCCGTCCTTATGAGACTTGAGTAGTTCTTTAATTTCCTTGGAAGGCTTCTTCACCTCCAGAACTTTTCTCTTGTCAGAAGTCTTCACTGAAACCTCTTCTTTTTCAGAGGGTTTCTTCATTTCCTTTTCTTCTTTAGATGGTTTTATTAATTTCTTAACTTTTTCAGATATTTGTTCAACCCTTTTCTTCAAAGGCTTTTTGGGTTCTTTCTCTTCCTTAATTGATTTCTGTGAATCAATTTTATCTTTAGCTCTTTTCTCAACTTGGTCCATTTCCTCAGATGGAGGTTTTTGCTCAAGTCTCTTTATTTCAGTCTTTTCTTTAGAGGGCTTCTTTTCATCCTTCTCTTTTTGAGATGATTCCTTCACTTCTGCTTTAACCTTCAAAAGTCCCTTTACTTCTTTTGGTAGTTTCTTCACTTCATCCTCCTTGGATGGTTTTATTTGCACCCTTTCTACTGTAGAAGATTTCATCACATCTTCTTCCTTTAAAGACTTCTTTGGTTCTTTCCCCTTTTTGGAGAATGTATCTGTTTTATTAGCTTTGTCGCCTTCCTCCGTCAGAGTCTTTGGTTTAGTTATTTCACCTGAAGGTTTCTTCATGTGTTTTTCTTCATCAGAAAGCTTTTGTGGTTCCTTCTCATGTTTTGTTGGTTTCTCAGCTACTTTTTCTACCTTTGCAGGTTTCTTCAGTTCAATTTCTTCCCCAGAGGGCTTCTGTAGTTTCTTCACACCCTTTGATTGTTTCTTGACATTGTCCTTTTCCTTAGACAGTGCCTTTGGTTCCGTTTTACCTTTAGATTTGATGATAGATTTAGATGGTTCTTTTTTATCGGTTCTTTGCTCCTTAATTTGTTTACTTTCTTCTTCAGAAGGTTTCATTATTTCTTCATCTTTTTTGGATGGTGCTGGTAGTTCCTCAACTTCTTTGGATGGTTTCGTACCCTTCTTCTCTTCCTTGGAAAGCTTTTGTTTAGATGGGTCACTTGACCGTTTCAGGTCTATGGAAAGTGTTGTTTTTTCTTCTTTTACATCTAAATATGGATCAACAGTGGAATTACTATTTTTTGTTTCTTTATGTTATCCCCACATCCCCCTTTCAATTACCACATCTAGAATGTCATATTGCATTAATAGTGTTGCCCATAATATAGTGAAATCATGACCTAACTCATCATTATGATGGAAACTCACACAATTATTCCTTTTGTGATTACTCTTATACAAATACAAGGCTGTTGGTTTTATTCCTGTTGGTGGTCGACCCTCATTTTTCTCTTTAAAGTATTTTGACTGAGGTTTGGCCTTTTGTCTCAGATTGTTAGAAAGCTTGAGTTGGCTCTAATTAGAAAGCGCCCATGCATGTTACTTTGAGAAAAGCCGTAGAGCTCAGCTGTAAACAAATGGCTGAATTGCAATGTAATGCATAATCATAGTTTAATAAATAAGTCCTTTACAGTCCTTCACAATAACGTGTGAAGGACTAAAACATATGTGTCATAATTTCTTCAAACAAATTCTAATACAAATGTGAATGTTATCAAGTGCAAAAAAGTATCAGGTAACACTATAGTATTTAAAGAATATATATTGGTCAGGTTCCAGTTAACTGACTGCAGTTGAAATGCAGAGCAATGTACCTTGAAAACGTAATTTTATGTAAGGAAGGGCCAATATTCTTTCCATACATACAAAACATGCTTGCATACAAACATGAAGCATATGAACTTGATGAAAATACAAGATGAGACATGGTATGATGATGGTGTGTATACCTTTCTGGTGCTGAGTGTCCAGTCGGTCTTTGTTCTTGAGGCTTGAGGCTTTGAACATGACCATGAATCCCGCCCTTCTGGTGTCACCAGAACGAACGTAAACCTTCTTCTTTCTCCGCGGTTCTGCTCTTGTGCTTTCACTGCTGTTGTTGTTGTTCTCGTCGTCGTCGTTGTCATCAGATATGTCCTCTTGGTCAGAGAATGGCGAGGAAGTCAAGATATTTTGCACATCTTCACTGATTACTTCAGACACTGCATCGAAAACGACAGGCTGTTCTGCACTCAGGATTTCAAGATGGAGGTGCTCAACAATTTCATCTTCTTCCTGCTTTTTGACATCCTCTCTGTTTTCCTCCCCCTCCCCCGTAATGACATCTTCATCAATGATGTGATCTCCTTCCTCCTGATGCTTTTGTTCAACAGGAACAACATTTTCAACATCTTGATCAGCATTTACATTTTCTTCTCTCATGTAGATATCATCTGCCTCTTCATCCTCAGCAAGGTCTTTGTCAGTATGAAATTCTTCTGTTTCATCTGTCTTTGTGTCAGATGCTGTCTCTTCTTCATCAAGAGAAGGAATGAAGGTAGCCTCCTCTGGATCCTGATCTTCCTCATCTCCTCCTTCCTCACTAATGTCTCCTAAAGTCAGATGTGTGGCCTTCCCTTCTTCACTGAGGTCTACTTTATCATCATCTAGAGCCTCATTTGTGTCTCCATCTTGATCAGCCTGGTGGTCTTCATCTTTCTCCACAATTACCTCAGCCTCTAAGACCTCCTCCTCTGTCTTGAGGTCCTCCAGTTCTAATGGTTCTGATTGGATCTCCTCCTCTAATTCAAGCTCCTCTCCTTCCTCTTCCTTGTCTAATTTTGATGAATCTCCCTCTTCAAATTCATCCTCCTTCTCCTCCTCTAGGAGATCATCCTCTTTCTTGCTCTCCTCCTCCTCTTGAAGGTCCTCACCTGTCTGTATCTCGTCTCTCTCTTCCTCTAAGAGATCTTCCTTATCCTCCCATTCCTCTTCAAAGAGAGCCTCCTCCTTCTCCTCCTCTAAGAGAAACTCTTCCTTCTTCAACTCATCCTCTAAGAGATCCTCATCTTCCCATTTTTTATCTAAGATGACCTCCACCTTCTCCTCCTCCTCTAAGAGAAACTCTTCTTTTTCCAACTCCTCCTCTAAGAGATCGTCTTTGTCCTGCCAGTCTTCATCAAAGAGAGCCTCCTCCTTCTCCTCCCCCTGCTTTAAGAGAAATTCTACATTCTCCAACTCCTCGTCTAGGAGATCCTCCTTATCCTCCAATTCTTCATCTAAGAGAACCTCCTCCTTCTCCTCCCCCCCATCCTTTAGTAGAAACTCTTCATTCTCCAACTCCTCGTCTAAGAGATCTGCCTTATCCTCCCTTTCCTCATCTAAGAGAACCTCCTCCATCACCTCTTCCTCTAAGATAACCTCCTCATCCTCCTCCTGATCTAGATCATCCTCTTCCTCTCTGTCCTCCTTCTCCACGACAACCTCCTCCTCCTCCTCTGTGTCCTGCTCAAGGAGAACCTCCTCTAAAATAACCTCCTCTTTCTCCTCCTCCTCCAGGAGATCCTCTTCCTCCCTGGCGTCCTCTTCTAGTAGATCGTCGTCTTCCTCATCAAATGCATTCTTCTCTAATTTCTCTGCCTCTTCTTTCAGTTCTCCTATCTCGTCTGCCACAATCCCAGTCTGCTTCTCCTCATCGTCATCCACTTCCTCTTCCCCCCTGGCCTCCTCCTCCATATCCGTCTCATCGTCATCTGTGTCCTCCTGCTCTGTCATCTCCTCGGTTTTGAAATGTTCCTCAGCCTCATCTTCATTAAGCATGATTTCATTCAGTGCATGAATGAAATCCTCTTCCTCCTCCTCTGTTGCATCTTCTCCTTCCTCTCCCTTCTCTTCGGCTTCTAGGGCCTGAACCTCTTCCTCTTGGTCCTCCTTGATGGGCTCTTCAAAGGTTGGCTCTGTTTCTGTCAGTGTTTCGGCTTTGTGGTCGGTTATCTCTGAAGAAGAGACGGCATCCGTTTTGGCACCCAGCATCGTCTCTGTAACTGTATTATGAAACTATTGGTCTTTGTTTGCTACCCCATAACATTTGGGTTTTTAACAAAGATGTGTTTAATCTAAGCATATTTTACAACAAGGAAATATGGAGTGAAATGGCAAATGAGATGACAAGTCAACTTTGTATTTGTATGATGGTTTTCATAAACGTGGCGTGTGCTATCATGCAAAGATAAAATCAAACATTCCTTGGAAAACAAACACTATTTACATATGTCATTCAAGATTATTGACCGAAAGAAGTCACCAATGCAGAAGAGGACGATATGACATTAGACCAAAGGGAATGTGCAATCGGAAAGATTTTACATTAAAGATAAGTTATCATGCCTAGTACTTTGAAAAAAAGATTCCACACATACACAAACTTTAATACATCAAGACATTTATTTTGGTGAACGTATTACAAAAACATATAAGACCATGCATGGATTTGTTGAATTACGTTTTTGAATGATCAGCAGACATACTGTGGGGCTCACATTAGACACATCACAAGTGACAACTGACACAAATGTAATTCAGAAATAAATGCATGAACATGCATGAAATGTGAAATTAAAGGTTCAGAAGAAACTATAAGAAGAAGAAACTAATTGTATAACCTAACTGACAGTGGTAATATGTTTGCTGAGTTAGTTAGTGAGTTAGTTTGTTAACAAATCGTGCACGTTGCACCTTTCCAGAATTTCCAGATCTTGACAATTTGACAGTTAAAGCAGTCAGGATATGCTTATCCTTATCAACCGATTCAGCAACATCAAAATGCTATGATACCAAAATAATGAATAAGACTATTTTATTGTATAACATACTGTTGAATTAGACTTACCTTGTTCTGAAGTTGGCAGAATTTCACCTGGATATCAGAAAAATATAGTGTAAATTGAATTGTATGCATTTAAGACCACCAAAAAAGAAAAAAAATCCATACTGATCTTTTTTCCTCACTAAATATTTGTCAGACAAAGATTCAACTATTTAATCTAAACACATATGAAACAAAACATGAGTTATGGAACTATTCTCAATAAACAATTTGAAATGTTCAAGGATCATCTTAATGTATCAAAATGCACATACCTTCTTCAGTTACAACCGGCGGTGTTGCTGTAGGTTCACCTTTAAAAGCAACATACAGAAAATTTTAAATCCATACACAGATACACATCTGAACCTTTTTTGTGAGGCATGATTGTTGAATATGATACTTTTGGTGGACAAAGTACCTTGATCACCAGTGATCATGCTTGACATATAACCCAAAAACAGCTCTTTCTTGTCAGTCATTTCCACCAAAGCATCTGTGACCACTTGCATTGGATCAACTGTTACCTCAGGAAGGATTCCTAAAAAATGCAAATAACACCATGCCAATATGTAATTCAAGTAGATGTGTAGATGTGAGTACAAAATTATATAAACATTTCAATATTTTTAAGTTGTTGTAATCTCAGTTACTACCGATTGCAAGTTTATACTGTTGCTAGCTTCAGGATTGCTCACTAATAGATTGCCACAAACAATGCCTTTAAATGGCGTCAAATGGTGTCATTATCATGATATAAATAAATACAATAAAAATGAAAATATGTTGAGTTAATCTTGTTCAGAATTTGATTATGAACAACTTTTGTATTAGGGTCAACATCATAGGAGTCCAACTTGATGTTGATATGAGCAATTAACTATTTTCGCAGTTTAAACCACGCCCGTTTTAGAACTCAATGACTCATGGGTGCTCTAAACTTTATTCTACAGACTAATATTTTTGTCAAAGTCCAAAAACCTGGGATCGTTAGGCAATTTACAGTTTTTAACATAATTCAAAATGGCGGAAAATCTGAACATACCACCCGGAAGTGGTATGTTCTTGAGGCATATTTGTTCAGCATGTGGATATGCATGTGTGTGCAAAATTTCATGAGTGTAGGTCAAACCGGTTGCGAGTTATGCTTGTGCAAAGTTTGCATTTTTGGGCAGTTGGTATAGCGCCACCTTTGGGCCAATCAGTGTAATATTTTCTGTCTGCTAGTTTTGGGTCAACCTCTACGCTTCCAGTAAGTTTTGTAAAAAGCGTGCCATCGGTGTAGGCTGTGTAAGTCAAACGCGTCGGAATAATAATAAAACTAAGAATTACAAGAGGTTCCTTGCAGGTTCCTGCTCGGTCCCTAATTAATAAAATAATTACATCATGTTGTTAAATGTCCCTGTCTGCTACATGTATATACCGTTAGTACTAGTCCCAGTTAAATACCTTGCTCATCCATCAGCAGGTTGGAGAAGTAGGCTACAAGCATCTTCACCTCTTCAGTGATGATCTCCATTATTCTGCTTAGCACCTCCATGGGACTGAATCCCATGGCCTCCTGGATACCTGAGCCATGAATAATGAATTGATTAGAGTTTCCTTGTTAGTATGTTATCTCATGTGTAAGATGAGTGGAGTTTTCAATATTGAGATTGTAACCTTTTTCCCCACCAGACATCCAGCTCTTTCATGTCAAAAACAGAAAACCAAACCTTTTTAACTTTTGGGACATATTTTTTCTTATGTTGTAACGTTCAATCTGTACTCATGTGGTAATTAGGCATGCGATCAACACTTTTTTTTTTTCATACAGAGAGATTAGGGTGAATGTAAAAGAGTATAGCTACCTTTGGCGGTTTCCAACACTGTGTCCAAAACAGTGCACAGCATGTCCTGAATGTAGCCTACTAATCCATCTACAAAGCCCATCGTAACACTGAAGATATCCCTGCCCACCACCACAGGGTCAATGAAGCTAAGGTCAGTGGTTCCTACCGGAGGAACAGAAGCACTTAGTCCCATGCTTACCTTAGTTATGTTGTTATGTGACATATTAACAGATCCAACATACATACAACATCTTAGTCTATGGCCTTGAATTACGATTTTTCACGCTGCATTGTAGTGTGAAAGAATGTATACGTTCCATGCTAAGTGAATGATCGGTAATATAGAAATATTAATATTAGCCTAATTAGTAATGAGGTCGTAAATGTTAACATTCAACTTGATTAACTAGTGACATGATTTAACATTTATAAGAATAAGAAGTTACCTTTTGTCATGTCCAGTATGCTATCTAGGACATCACACAGTCCATCCTGGGCATAACTCACTACTCCACTTATAGATTTGTCGGCAACATGGAAGAAATCCCTGATTACGACCAAAGGGTCCGTGAGGCTAAGGTCTGTGGCCCCTGAGAAAGATAAAAAATCTATATTAACAAATATACCATTAAAAAACATTATTTATCAATTATGATTATCTACACATGACATCGATAGCCATTACACATAAACTAAAATGCCATTGATAATCAAGAGTTGACATAAGATATTATCAAAATGATAGGACAGTAAGTATCCAATATATACCTTTCCCTACATCCAGGATAGTGTCCACCATAGCGCAGAGCATATCCTGGACGTAGCTTAGCACGCCATTGGTTAGGTCATTAGAGGCGGAGAAGGCGCCTCTGCCAACGACCACAGGGTCAATGGTGCTAAGGTCCGCTTTTCCTATGAGGATAAAAGAACATAAAATAAACTGTTATTTGATTAAAAGAAAATTAAGAAAGTATGAATTAGGCTTTCTGTTAAGGACCACTAAGGTTACTATGAGCACGCTTTTATTTCTTCCAGCTTAGCCTACTGTAACTCACTGTAATCCTGTATGCTGCAGCAAGACTACTCACAAAATCAAATTTATTGTAAAATATGGCAATGACAAGCTTGAGGGATATCATTTTGTCACAATTGTGATTATAATAGTTAAACATGAATGATATTAACCAATATCTAATGGAAATATTGTACAGTTATTTTTTAGCTTATAAAGCTAAAAACGTTGTAGTAAATACCTGCATTGATGTTGGTTATAGTGTCTAGTATGAAATCCAACAGCGTACAGAACAAGTCCTTAAAGCAGCATAGATTTTCACCCAGGAAATCATTCGTAGAATGGAAGAAGCCTCGTCCAATGATCACTGGGTCAACGTAGCTCAGGTAGAAGTTTCCTGTAATTGGGAAATCACACACAAAATAAGGTGTGTTTTCAATTAGATAAGACCTGTAGACCCATCATCTTCACATGCTACTGCTCACACTAGGCTACTATCTAACAATATGAATAACATATAGATAGATATAATTATATATATAGATATAATTACTGTAGCTGTAACTAGACGGCTATTTATGTTATAGAGTGGGCGTGGCGTCATACCATCTTTATCAGAAAACTGTTGAAAGACTGCATCCTTGACTTCTGCCATTTCTTCCGTTGCATAATTTGCTACCGACATTGGGTCACTTAAATCAGGTGAACACTCTGGAGCCCAAAAAGAAGAAAGAAAACAAATGAGTAAAATCATCACATAGATTCATGATTTCTATTTGAAACATACATACCTTGAACTTTATAGAGGAGGCTTGAGACCTCATCGACGGCATTGTTAACAGATTGTATGGGATTCAGCATAATTTCCTGTATGTCTGAGAGCACAAGCACAAACATATATGCTTTGGTGCTATGGTTTGGTACATATGAGACGAGAGAGAGAGAGAGAGAGAGAGAGAGAGAGAGAGAGAGAGAGAGAGAGAGAGAGAGAGAGAGAGAGAGAGAGAGAGAGAGAGAGAGAGAGAGAGAGAGAGAGAGAGACTCACCAGGAACAGCCTGATGTTCCACAAAGTCGAACATCACAACCCCCACGACCCCCCAGGAGATGAGGGCCACAAGAGCCACCACCAGCTCCACAGAGACCCTCAGCCTTCCCAGCAGACTCAGACCACGGGGCCGGACAGAGGCTGCAGGAGGGGCCACAGCTCCTGCACCCCTGGCTAGAGAGAGAGAGACAGACCGGTTCCCCTTTTACCTTGACTGAAGGGGCCTCTGACTTCAATGACCAGTGCTATGCTTTTATGTTTTCAATATTTGCAATACTGGAACATAATATCCCAATGCTAACTGATGTTTTACATACAGTGCTTATCCTAAATCCCATAGCTGTATCAATGTTTATATACTTGTATATACTGCAGGTACAATTGCTTTATCAACAGCAACTAATTAGCGTCAAAGTAGCCTAATTCTATCTTGAATCCATGTCTGTCCTGAAATAAATGATTTTATGTATCAGAACATTCAGCTATATAGTTCCAATTTGTATTTAAATTTGGCAAATATCATTATGGAATTGTTTATTTTATTCATCAGACCATCACTATGAAAAGTAACAATCTCATCAATATGCTCAACAGGATATATCTGACGACCAGTTGCATAATAATTGCAATACTTTCAATCTGATGATTTGACCAATAATGTCAGATACCGTAATACATGTAGTAGTCTGCAGCTGTAACAAACATTAGGGCAGAGTCGTTTAATTAAGGTTAAGCATATATTCAAATGAATTATCCCCATTGCACTTCAAATTGATTTGTTAAAAAAGAAGCACCCGTATGTTTTCAATGCATTGGAAAATGCTGGTCATAGCATTTTAATGCGTGCTTGCACTCGTCAATATACACACATTACCAGAACGACAGTGTCAAGTTCGTTTCTCAAATAGAACTGGGGCCAGGGTGTCCTGTGACACCTTCCAACACAAATACACCGCAAGTGTATCCAATTAACTTCCTCAAACAAATACAGATGGATTTTCCGCTCACAGCGAGATACATGTTTTATAAAAAAAAATGCTTTTTAAATGAAATGGCAAATGAATTAATCACAAAGGGCGTTTCTTTCATCAGAAAAAAAACATTCAAGACATCTGATCTATAGAAAGCATATAGTAAGTGAAAAAGGAAAGACAAGTTAAGACAAATAAGTGATAAAAAGTAAAAGGTCACTGGAGCAACTATGTTCCAAGAGAACACTGCTAATGTGTTGGCTACACGATATGCTGTATTTATAGCAACCAACATTCTGAGTTTTTTCAAAGTAAGAGCGCTTGTACAAATAGTGTCGCAGGGAGTTAGTCATTATTTGTATTATTGTTCACCCCTGTTAACTTCAATTAGACAGGTGTGTAGGCCCTACCTTCAGCCATAGTGATAAAAAGTTATTTCTGTTGCAATCCTTGGGTTTGTGGAAGACGCATTTACAGAGGAGACCTCTCTGGTCTCGGATATATGCAAAGCTTTTCAGTGAATCCAATCAGCATCCACTTGTTGATAAATGTTCGAACCAGAGTAGAGATCAGTTATTCCATTTCCTTGGGACGAGAGCGGGAACGCGTCCTTTTTTCCGACCCATAAAATCAACCGGCTGAATGTTTCAAGGAAAAAAAGGAAAGGAAGACAAAAAAGAGGAAGAGGTAGGAATCGAAGACTATAATGGCAGTATCAATGAGTTTACAGAAAGCTGGGAATTTGGTGCTGCCAAAGAGGCAGCATTGAAGACGGGGGTCTGGGGGTTGATGAGGGAAAGGGAGACCTAATCGGGGGAGGAGAGAGGCGAGCTGAGCGAGCAAAGCACAGGGGAACATAGAGTATAGCCCACCCAATTATTGGCACCTCGGATGGGTATAGGTCAGAACGGATCACACAGAGCCTTCAATGTAACCTTATCCCCCACATACACAAGTTCTAAAGCTATTCTTAGCAGGTGTACAGCACACCAGCGGCACTGGCCGGCCTTTTTTGGTGATTGAGGGCGTGTGTGTGATGTGTGTGACGTTAGTTGGCTAAACAGGGAGCCCCTCCTGGCGAGGTAGGCCTACTGTAATCATTTGTATGGCTCTTTCATTTACTTAGCTGCTTAGTTAAACCTTACCCCCCAAAATAAAGTCAAACCCAGATGAGGTTTATATCTAAGGGGATGCTTTGTAAATGCATTTAGAGGCTTCCTCCATGACTAAATGTTGATTGCATTTCAAACCTTTGAGATCTACTTAGTTGTCATTCTTGGAATGAATGTACTTTTGAATGGGTGGCTTCAACTTAGTAATGGGTATGGTTGAAAGTAATTCTTCCAACACCCACAATTACAAATTAGGAACAGTGTGTTCCCTGGCTGGATAACATTCTCTGTATTGTATCCTATATCTTCTGAATAAGATATAAGATTTGCTGTTTAAATAAACCTTATTCTGAATCGAAAAGTTTGTAGTTTCTCAGCAGTTAATATAAACTAAGCTTAATTAAATTAATTAAAATAAAATATGAAAGATAGAAAACAGCAAGGTTCCAAAACCAAATCATGTAGAAAAAAACACCAGAAGAGACACACGGGTACAGCAGATCCACTTTATAAACACACAAACACATCATCCTTACCCAAATATAAAATATAAAACTTTAATTTTAAGCCTTTGATTATTGCCTGCAATGCAATTAGCTGTATGATTCACATGATCTATTTTCTTTCTGGTCATTGAAAGTTGAATCATCAGTAACCTAATCCTATACCGATCTTACCATTGAACCTCTTCATTAAACCATACTTTAACTCCAGCCTAAGCCCCGCTGCTTCACCCAGCCCCAGAGTCTACTCAGTCTGACTTTACCCAGGGGAGGCTGCTTATACCGACCAATCTACTACACACACTCCACATACTCCAGGGTAAGTATACCTCAGAAAAACAACCAGCCTATTAACAGGGTTACCATACCCAAAAGTAACTATCTCCATCTCCCTTCTGGAGCATGGTGCCCTGTGCTGCTGCTGAGCTGGCTAGCAAAGGTGTGGCTGGTCCTGGGATGCTTCAGGTTGATTCCAGGGCTGCTAGCCAGAGACGGGTTGCTCGTGGCGGTTGCAGCCCTGCCTCCTGTCCTCCGCCTCTGGGGCTGGTAGCCCATTGGTTATCCAATGTACTTCAGGTGTGCAGCCTCACCGAGCACCAGAGTCTGTCTGTCTGACTCGGGACAGGTAAAGCTGTTAAAGCTGTGAACCAGTCATCAACCACACACACTCCAGGCTAGCTAACAGCCTATACAGAATGATCCCCGCCCCTTGCAACCCCACCCCCCTAACCCACCCGGGGATTCCTCTGATGTCTGAACGACACTGATGTCTGCATATGAAGCAGCAAGTCTGAATCACTCTGTCTGAAAACAGCTATGGACATGATATCACCATCATTTACAAACATATACGCACACACGAAAACACACACACGCGCAGCACCTCCTCAGAAGGTGGCTGAGGAGCCGAGCGTGACGGGCCTGATGATGAGGGTGAGCTCCTCGGGGACAGGAGGGGCAATGTAGCGCTCCTCCCGGAGGAGGCGCAGCAGGAGGTTCTCTTTGTCCTGTGGCCAGCGGTACACGTGCGTGTTCTGAAGCCAACCAGGCACATGGCTCTGTGACACACACATGCACCAGGGTCCAGACACGCACACACACACACGCACACACGCACACACACACACACACACACACACACATGTGCAACACATGCACAGAGGTCAACACCACACACATGCACAATGCAAGCACAAGGTCCACACACAGACAACACATTTGCACACACACGTTTGACCATATATATTTACACACACACACACACACACACAAAGCATAGAGAAAGAGAAATAGGGAGAGACTTTACAAGACAAATAAAAAAACGTGTAATCCGTTAGACCAGTTTTTTTAAATTTGCTGGCTGTAAATAGTTTGACGTTCTCACCTGAGTTGCATGGTGGAAGAGAACTGGCACAAACCGATAGTTCAAGCTTCCTTGCTGTATGAACTCATTCTGCATCTGACAAGAGTTTTGAGTTTGCATGGGATTGTTAAACCACATTTATAAGTACCACCTCCTACATAAAGAATAGTACACAGTGAAAACGCAGCATGCTTACCATAGAGTAAATATATTTGGTGTGTAGACTATGTCTGTCCATTCCTGTCCTCTCGATGTCCGCCTTGTAGCCCGAGCTGATTGCTATGATAATCAATACAGAAGGCTGTGCCCATTTCACAAAATTACTTACTATTACTGTCCAACTGGTCATTGCCAAAACGCAAAAGGAATTGAAACTTAATTAATTGAATTGACTTCCCATTTAAATTAATGAATTGAAAACAAATCTTATTTGCCAACCTGGCGATGGGACATAAATGGTTACAACCCAATAGGATATCATGCCCCTTTGTAAGTCAACACATATGTGTTTTAGCAAGGGATTCATAACAGTTAACATTATAAATCAATTTTTAAATTGTGCGCCCATTCATACATAGAGAACAGTGCCGTCTGCTGACAGAAGAGGCCGCTAAAGTGCCAAGTTCGGTACTGAGTTATTGGAGAACTTAGCTTGTCAGCCATAGTCTGATACTAAAGTTTTACAGGTTAATGTCTAACAGTATTTTTGGCATTTTACTTCTGAACCGCAGTACCATTTCAAGTTTTGGATGATTTACCTTCTACAATTCCACATAAACCAATTAACAGTCGAATTGACAGCATGCTATCTGAACATGATATGAATGAAATCAACATGATTACATTCATTTTTTCCTAGTAAAAAACACCTTTACTAAAAAATAAAAGATGAAACCACATGAATACCTACATCTTTTAGATAGCTGTCCATCCATTTGTTGATGTCCATCCGTCTGATGGGGTTATCAAATATGTCAATCTGAATGAGTGGTTAGAGTGAAACATGGCTGTTTGACAGTAGGCTACGTGTTCTGTTGTAGAAAATAACCAGCAAATAACCATCTTAAACCAATCTAATGCAATGTCATGGGATGCAACATAATGGAAATTCTAATACAATACATTACAGTATATACATTTATATTACAATAAATATAATTATTACTTACGGCTGGTCGAAATCCTTGCGTTGTTAGAAATTCAGCGAAGGGCACCATCTGAGAAGCTGTGTCCACAGAGAACGTAATAAAAATGTTTCCTGCAAGAAAAGTATAAAATATATTTTAAATGATGTCCATTTAATCAGTTGCTAATTCACTATGTAGGAATGATTATGAGTAAACGCCTCTTGCTGTAACAAGACAGTGAGATCCATCCCTCTTGTGACCTTGACATAAAGAAATGAGCTCCTAAACTTTTGGTTGGCAGATGTGGTCGATCTGGTTTTCTGTTGTATGGTCAGCAGAAACCCATGTTGCTTTGTGAACATTCTTGTGTGGAAAGATCGACCCACCAATGACCAGGTTGTTGTCTGCACAAGCCAATGCAAATCTTTCTCCATTTTTTTGCATGGTCCCTAGTCCTCATCTTCCCATTGCCTAACCCCTAACCTGGTCCTAATGAAGTAATTAATTTCATTTGCTGCGGAGAAAAGCATCCGCCAAATGGCTAAACCAAAGGATTTATAAGGGTTACTTACGGCACTCGTCGGGTAGACTGATGGTCCTTCTCTTCTCGTTGGGATCAGAGTAGGCACCTTCTCCTGGCGGAACGCCACCCAGGCCCAGGTGGTCCAGGTTCATCACGCTCACCTGCGACAACCACTCAGCAGGGGGTAAGGCAATCTGCGGCACGTTGACGGAGAAATCGCCCTGAGCGTTGCCGTGGCTGGCTGACTCTGCACCAGAACGCAGGCTGCAGACGCAAAACAAAAGCTTCAAATGAGTTCAATAATTAAAAAGAGTTTATCACCTGGGGTTATTTCAAAACTAATGAGAGAGAGGGAGACAGTAGGCATGATGGGACTGATCTGTTTAATCTTCAGTTGCATTTTGGTAATTTCTGTTTACCAGTTTTGTGGGTATTGCATCCAAGGTCTTGCATCCTGACAGGCGACGGAGTGAGGGTGAGGTGGATTGCCGTAGGGTTTCACAGAATAGATTAACTCTCTGAAAGGTCCATGTTGTGCATTGTAAAGTACACAACATGGCCTATCTGCGGCGTGGCCCTGGTCTGTGGACAGAGACGAAGTTTGAGAGGAAGATGATTCACTCCATGTTTAGTGCAATGACCAATTTGTGTCTTTTAAAGGTGGGGTTTAAATATGGGATTTGCATGACTGTGCTGTTCTTATCCCTGCCTGTCAATACAAAAGCACTCCGTAAGCAGGGGAGAATATGTGTTTGAAGGAGAGCTGTCATGCAGTGTATTAGGCCTTCGGTATTGTATGTCTTTAAATCTTTAGAGAATAATACATACATTGGGATGGCGTTTTGATACTACAAGGCTTAATAACCTCATGACATTATCTCCATGCAGACTCTTGTCCCCCTTACTTTGTAGTGGCAGGTGGGTATAATAGGGGGCCATGGGTCTGTATTCTTGGCCATCCATGTCAGATCTCAGCGGTAAAGGTTGCTCCAGCTGCTCCTCCTTCTCCTGACATCGGTCTCTATATTCACTCTCTCTGCTTCATAATAACACAACGATAAGAGCGTTAGTCTGGAGGACACGCCACTGTTGCCAGGGGAAGGGGAAGGCGTTATTTTCCCTCCCATCATTCATACCTCCTTGTGTCACCAGTCGCTTTGTGTTGACAGTCCCAACATCTGCATCTGTCTCTTGCTCCAAACCACCTGTTGTGTGAGGCAGCTGTCACAGCAGGAGGAACAAAGTCCTCAGAGATTGGGGACTGGCTGCTCCATCCATCTCTGTCCCTCGATGGTGCTCTGTGGCTTGGTTCAAAATGCTGAAATGGACGATCCGCCGAAGGACACCAAAGCTCTTGGTGAGGACATGGCCAGACACACTGGTGTTGTTGATCTGTGTGGCGTGGTTGACACAGTGAATCTGAATAGGTGTCAGTTAAATGCATCGTGACCCCAGGGGTCAAACAAGGCAGGCCGCGTTGTGGAGACGGGCCCTTTGGATCTTTTATCAACTCGGTTTCCTCCATTTAAGGTTGCCTTCCTTTTAAACAATGAGACAGAGAAAAAAATTAGAGAAAGGCAGGAATCTATAGTAGCCTACCACAATAAATGGAATGATCACAATAAGCTAAAAAAAAAAAATAATAATAAAAATACAATATACAGACCTGTACAACTGTAGGCTACAACAGCAGGCCGGTTAGGAAATCTTGCATAATATGTCTTGATAATTGGCTAATTGATTGGCATACATTCAGAGAGAGGAAGAGAACAAAGCACAGCAGAGCCTACCTGTTCACCAGACTCTCCAACACTGAGGTATGCAACTGTGCTCCATGCAAATCTCGCTCAGCGCTATCCAATCAGGGACCAGAACACACCCTAAGCAGTCTTTGTTTTCCATACAGGTCAGGACGGAACAAAGTTTCTCATTCAAGGAATGCATTTTTACCTTAACCTTTAATACTTTGTGATGTGAGATTCATTCACAAAGGCTTTGCAGGCTGAAATGCAGGTTATTATATCCTAAAAAAATAAGTAATAGTTGAGTTGTGTAAGGATCTGGTCATTAGGGTACTTTGTGCGTGACGTCTGAATGATTATTTGCATATAGCTGATGTTCCGCAACGCTTGTCTTTGTCTCTCAGGGTGTTGCCCAAGGCCACAACCTCAGACACATGCTCTTGTCTTTACTCTTTGTTTCACCCTTACATTTGCATCATGCAATACATTGTATGAATTTGCATATCATTCTTGGCGTCAGCAAAACTGTTTTATGCAGAGGAAGCACTACTTTTGTCGGCAGGTAGTATGTTTCATGTGTACGCACATTTCAAATCAAATGGATAGATTGGTCAACAGTAATGTGTGGTGGCAAGATTGTTTATTTGAAAACCAGTTGTGTACAATAAACAGACAATAAATAATGACCAAGATGATGTCCTGTAGGCCTATATCTACTGAATGGAGGAGAAGGAGGAGGGGAAACAAAAAAATTATAATTTTTTACTCTCACTCGTTCATACTCATAATAAAATTAAAATAAAAAAAAAAATACACACAAGGAACCGGTGACCTCTCCTGGAATATACCTCGTCATTCAGACAGGCAGGGTTATATATACTACCACTGCAGTTGCAATCTACCTATGCTTAACGACGTAGGCCTACATGGATGGCAAAAACAAAAGAAAAAAGTAACTTAAACGAAACACTTTTGGTCTCGTAATCAACATGTTTTTTCCCCACATACACATTGCGGAGGGACAGTTATTAGGTACGAGTCATCCTTCATTTTAGTCATGGTAACGGCAGTTGATTTAGTTTGGCCTTAGAAGCTAAAAAGACGTGTAGGCCTATGTGTCAAAGCATAATTCTTACACAGCCCGCTGCCATACAATATTGCAACGTAGGGCCTACATTTGAAACAGATCGTTTTAATAAGCAATTCAGCCGAACAATGTTAGCAAGAAGCCAAAACGACCCAAACGATAATTTAAGCTCGCTCAAAAATGATTGGCTCAAGCACAAATACGATGGATGCCCTCCATATCAGCACAGATGCCGTACAAGTCTAGTGGAAGGAAGAGTCCTTGATGCTATAGGCGCTCAGTTAGTGTATAGAAAGCATGAAGGCATTCCCCTACATTATAAGAATATTACTTAACATAAAAAGGCGAGAACAGGCCTTGAGAACAGGATAGCAATTGTATTAACCCGGTAAAAAAAAAATGCCCACAGGGGACAGTCATAAAATTGTGGGCTGATGTCATGTCACCAGGTGATGTGTGATTAGCTGGTACAAGCCGTTTGGCACAGCAAAGGAATGATTTTCATTGTGACATCACAAGTGGTTGTGTCCACCTAGATGTATGACGGATAGATCAGTCTACCAGCCTACCCAGTGGACTGTAGCAAATGTTGCTCATCTATCCTTCATATATCTGGGTGGACATGCCCACTTGTGTCACTATGAAAATCATTCCCTCCCTGTGCCAAACAGCTTGTACCAGAAAATCACACCTACACCTGGTGGCATGACATTAGCCCTTTAAGTGTTGTGGTCCACAATGGCTAAGGATTACAGTCCCTAAATTATGCCTATTTCACAATTTCTTACCAACTGTGAGCTCACGCCATTTATTTTCCTTCCCACAACCCATAATTCCCAAATAAGCTTTGCCCTGGATCAAGAAGAATCCACACCTTTCCAAAACATAATAAAAACAAATAAAACTAAATAAAATAACTGGGGGGGTCAGTAAACAAGCATTCATATTTACAATACATACAAGTTACACATCACAATATGTCTCATCCACACACCAATCCTTCAGAGTTCTTCAGCCCTCACTGCCCACATAGTTAGACAGTTGGCTCTGTGCACAGTATCGTCTTTAACACTGGAACTTCCCAAAAGCAGACGGACAGGGTGACAGGGTGGATATTGAGTCAGTCTTTCTCTCCTGGTGTTGCTGTTGCTGCCATCACTCCGCCCTCCCCCCCAGTCCTTGTGTATGTGAAGAATGTCAAGTCTCTCGAATTTCTCAATGGTTGCGCCAGAGTTGTGGTGATTGTTTGTCTCCCCCTGGTGCTCAGGATGAGGATAACACACACACACACACACACACACACACACACACACACACACACACACACAGGGGGGGATGACGGAGGTATGGCCGCTCAGAGGTTATCCCCTGGCTGATACTGAGGCTCGGTGGCAGTGAAGTAGTCCTCCAAAAAGGCCTGCAGGTACTCGAACGTGGGTCGCTCCTCTGGGTCCTTCTTCCAGCACTGGACCATGAGCTCGTGCAGGGAGATGGGGCAGTCCTGGGGGCAGGGCATCCTGTAGCCGCGCTCCACCTGCTCCAACACCTCCCGGTTGTTCATGCCTGGACACACCAAAGAGACAAGCAGGAAACGTGAGGACACTCTGCAGCCATTTGCTTTGCTTTTGGGACTGAAACAAAAGGAATACTAATGATGAACCCAATCATTTTTGTTTTTGTACATTGCTCTACAGATCGTTTTACTCAAATCCCAACACACGAGGGAGACGCAGAGGCTTTTATGATTTTTTTTTGCATTTTTAGACTATTTTATTATAGAGTGAGATAGAGAGGACGGTATGGGAGATAGAGGGGAGCACATGCAGCAAAGGACTACGGGCAGGATTCGAACCCGGGTCGCTGCGGTCAGGATTGAGTCTATATGGTATGCGCTCTACCCGGTGAGCCACCGTGGCGCCCCCACGCATAGGCTTTTTGACGGAGGGGCGGGATGGAAGAGGAAACAGTAAAGAGTTGTTTACCTGGGTAGGGGACTCGGCCCTTGGTGACCAGCTCCGTGAGCAGGATGCCAAAGGACCACACGTCCGACTTGATGGTGAACTTGCCGTACAGTGCAGCCTCCGGAGCCGTCCACTTGATAGGAAACTTTGCCCCTGTGAGAAATAATATATATTTTCTTTACACATTGATTATTGTTTTAATAATAATAGAGAGAGGCCAGATATTTGAATGTCACAATTCCTCGGTTAACATTAAGAAAGATGTTGGTTCTTAAAATAATGTTTTTCTCACAATGTCGTAGAAAATAGAGGAAACCGAATGTGTTGAATAGAAAAGTTGCCCCCACCCCAAAGAAAGAAGTAATTCCATCCTATAGAAAGGAAATTACATAACCACTGAGGACAAGCAAAAAAAATATCTCATTACTTTTTCTTTCCACCGTTTACCTTGAACGGAGAACAGGGAGAACTAGCGGAACGCTGAAGAACACAAAGACACAAGTAGAAGGACGCGTCGAGAGAACAGAATGCCCCCTCTTCCCCGGCATGTCGACCTCGCCAACTGAGAAACACCGTTTGTGTTCTCTTGAACAGACCTTCTGGTCTCCCTCTGTAGTTTTTCCAAGTCATTTTTTTTCAAGTCAGGAATACGTGACAGAATAAATCTTACAACAAAATACATATAAGTGAAAATGTAATTCATATAACGTAAACAATACCATACAATATTTCCACTGGGTTTTCAACCAACACATATCGCCTCTCTTAAATGTGATGCATATTATAATAAATGCACACGGCCCCTGAATCCGCGTGAACAGTCCATATGTACTAGTGCCTGCCACCCCTTTTCAACACCTGGTTACACCTGCTTAACTCAATAGAAGTTGGCCAATGAAAAATTATGCTATATTCAATATGAGGTCTGTCTGATAGTATAATACAAGAAACAAAGCAGCATAATGCAACAACCTACACAGTCAAACTTCCCTTTTATTTGGATTATTATTTTAACAGGATGCATGCAACAGGCGCACACACACACACACACACACACACACACACACACACACACACACACACACACACACACACACACACACACTAGTACAGCATCAAAATATAAATGATGGCCTGTCTCCAAACCGCTGAATGGGCTGTATGAAAAAACAACCGTGCCAAAAAACAGAAAACCCTCAACGTTGCCATGGCTACAGGTACCTTGTCTGGCTGTGTACTCGTTGTCCTCTATGAGCCTTGCCAGGCCGAAGTCGGCGATCTTGCACACCAGGCTGTCCCCCACCAGGATGTTGGCCGAGCGCAGGTCGCGGTGGATGTAGTTCATCCTCTCGATGTACGCCATGCCCGCCGCCACCTGCACCACACGCGGCCGGGGGCAACAGTTCCAGCAAGCCCGTTACCCATTGGTTCACGGGTGATTGATGCAGACGGCGGTACATTCAAAATCAGGTGACGGTAAGAGATTTTTATGCTTTTCATTATTATAGAGTGAGATAGAGAGGAAGGTATGGGAGATAGAGGGGAGAACATAAAGCAAATGACCACGGGCATGATGCGAACCCGGGTCGCTGCGATCAGGACTGAGCCATAATGGAACGTGCACTACCCGGTGAGCTACCGGGGTAAGAGATATTTTGAGCCACTGAGCTGAAATAGTCCAGGGAGAGTTAGGGGAGTGGATGAGATTCAACGGACTCAAGCCTTCCAGGGTGGCCTTAGTTCCTCTGGGGAGCATTACACAATAGCTCATAAGTGACTGCCAGTATATGGCATTGGTAGCAACACCCCAGTGAGATTCATTTAAACAGAACAGCTGTTCGCTCTCTGCTGGCCCAAAGTCACAATTTGTGCTTGTAACACAAAAAGAAGAAATTGCGCCCTCTGTAGAAAATAATTAGCCCTCTGCACATTCACTGTATCAAATCCATCCAATAAACGATAGACAGTTGTGATGGGCCCGACGCAGGCCAGATCTTCTGAAAATCATTCTGAACGGGAGGGGTCAGGCGAATAAAACATGAGTTTGTCTGGTTCCCAAGGCTACATGATACTAGACGTCAGCAAACATTTACATTCGTTTTTGATAAGCTTGAGTTAACACAGATTGTGACCAGGGTGACCCCATGGGGATTTTACCCTGGAAACCAAGGTGGAGCCATAATGACATCACACACAGGGTCTATGAGATACATGAATTGAAAAAGAATCGGCCTAACCTGTGCAGCCATGTCCACTAGGTTGGGCAGCTTCAGGCTTCGCCCCTCGCCGTCTTTGAGGAAGTCGAGCAAACTCCCTGAAAAAACGAAGAAGAAGAGTGGGGGGAGGGAGGGAGGGAGGGAGAGAGAGAGAGAGAGAGAGGGAGGGAGGGAGGGAGGGAGGGGGCCAGCAAGCCCTGAGATGTAGGTCAAAACTGCAAGCAATATATTATAGATGATTCCAGGCCCCAAATGATGCATCATATTTCAGTTAGTGACTATGTTTTATTATTTTATTCCTTAGCCCACTCAACTCTTAGGTGATTTTTATGAAGTAGAGGGTGAGTGTTATTGCATGAATGACACTGTTTGGCAGGGAAAGACTACACAAGGAATTAAAAAGACCAAAACATACTAATCCTATCCTTGAGAGTCGCTGCATCCGTGCGTTTACATAACAGCAGGATTGTTACATAATGTACCTTACCTTTGCTCATGTACTCGGTGACGATGTAGATGGGCTCCTCAGACACCACGGCGTACAGCTGCACCAGCTTGTCATGGCGGAGCTTCTTCATGATCTGGGCCTCCTCCAGGAAGGACTCGGGGGACATGGTGCCGGGCTTCAGGGTCTTCACCGCCACCTTGGTGGTCCCGTTCCACGTGCCTGCGTGAGGGGGAAGGAGAGTGGCAGAGTGAGTTGATCAGAGTCTGACACTAGCCCCCTGCATGATGTTTCTCACTGTAGATATTTGAGGCATGGCAAAGTTTAAAAGCCCACCCCAAGCCCCACCGTGGATTTAAAGAGAACAAAGTGTGTAATTATTGTTATAGTAAACAATTGGGCATTTTAGGAAAGAAACACCATGTCTGAAAATAATGCTGGAAAAAAACCTTAAACATCACTTTAAATGTCAAATTTTCATTGGTTCAAATGTCATTTGTTAGTCAAACTAAACCAATACTTCAACACAACCTACATAAAAAGCAAACATGATCATCTTCCAGCATTCACTCCAACCTGCTTAAATGTAAACAGGAACTAACGGCTGTGTCCCAATTCCCTGGTACACCTGGCTCTTTATCCTAGCCTCTGCCCCAAGACCTAAGCCCTTTGACTCCTGGCCAAATGGCACTGGGTTCGATCCCCTGATGTCGGATCTCAAATGACCTGTAGGCATCCTTGAGCAAGACGCCTAACCCCCTTACCTGCTCCTTATTAACCTATACATGTATTCACCGGAAGTCACTCACCAGCTTCCGCAAGAGACTAAAGACTCACTTGTTCAGAGTTCACCTGGACTCTGCATAGCCTCCTCCCTTACTCCCCACCGCCCTCTCTCATAAAAAACACCCCATTTGCTTACTTATTGTATGTTGTACGTCCTGGCACTTAAAATTAGTACTTAGCATTTTGTAGCATCTTATCATAGCTATCTTTGTTGTATACGGGGAATGGGTTAACCTAGCAATTGTAAGTGCACTTGTTTCTATGAATATCTTTACTATACTGGCAGTGATATATTGTTTCTCTTTCTTCTGACAAATGTACTTATTGTAAGTGGCTTTGGATAAAAGTATCTGCTAAGTGCCCTAAATGTAAATGTAAGTCACATTTCTAAAATCCATTTTGTACGAGGCATTCATTAGGCATTCATAAGTCCTGACAGAACGGGGAGAACGTGTTCCACCGATACGTACCCATCCAGACCTCGCCAAACTGGCCGTTGCCGAGACGCTTGATGAGCTGCAGCGACTCCCTCGGGATCTCCCACACGTCTTTGGTTTTGACGGACAGGTCAGCCAGCCGAGGCATGCCTTTGTGACACGGCACGATAAGCCGGCAGCACAGCCCTGCTGCTCTGGCTGGTGGGGGTCGGCAGAAGAAGGATTGAGTCACGTCAAGAAGTGTTTGAATAATATGCGTGACGATCATGATCAGTCACTGTTAAACGACCGCCATGACCTACAACGGAAATACTGCCTTGATAAAGCACGATGATTCCGAACTCCTACCTGCGCATGCAATAAATCACTACAACTGGCTTTGGATACAGGTGTTTGCTAAATGACTCAATATGAAATATAGGTCACGGTCTTACCAGAGTAGTGCTGCACTAGCTGCTGCAGGGTCTCAAACTGGGCACGGGTAGTGATGTAGTAGCCTCCACTGTCCAGCTTGCGGATCTTGTAGTGCTTCACGTGGTCTCCCTTGATGTCATCCCAGTCCTGGATGGACAAGGAGAAGGCCCCTGCCAAAGACAAGTGTCATGTTAAAGATATCATTATGAATTACTCATTATTGCTAATATCTTCAGTATCCTATTATGCCACGTTGTTCTCTTCTTAGAAACTTGGGTCATGCAGCCCTTGAATTCTTTGTAGATACTCCCAACTTCTACAAAAAAAACGTTCTGGTAAAAAGTATTCCACTCCACTCGGCTTTGCTCAATGTTCCTAGTAAAAAGCTAAAAGCCAACTCATTGAATGAGAAAGGAAAGAGGGTTCATGGAATTTTACTGTTGGAGATTACGTAGGATTTACTTTTAATTACAGCCAATGTAGAAAAGCTGGGTATACATCGATTTTCCCTTGGAATGTATTCTGTATACAGTGTATAGTATATACTGTAATGTATATTTTCCATTCGGGCCGCAAATGTATACATTTATACATTTCATGGAAAAGATACCTTTTCCCTGCTTTTCTACATTAACTGGGACATAGACTTTACATTGGCGTATCTCTGTCCTACCGGTCAACATGAACGTGAACACGTTTGATGACGATGAGTTTGTGGAAGTACCTTTGGTGGTTTCACTCTCTCGGATGAGGAAGGTGCCTCTGGGGTTTCCATTGGACAGGAGCTGCCTCTCTGCGTCCTTTCGACCCAGTTTACCAAAGTACCAGCTAGGAAGAGAGGCAGGAAATAATAACTATATATTTGTTTTATTTCCCCCCTTTATTTTGTTTTTATGTGCTACATTTTAAAGCTGTGTGCGATGGATCACAACGTGTGTTTACTGGGGGATGCTGTGTGTGTGTGTGTGTGTGTGTGTGTGTGTGTGTGTGTGTGTGTGTGTGTGCGTGTGTGCGTGCGTGCATGTGTGCGCGTGCGTGTGTGTGTAAAAGTGCTTTTTTTACTCACTCCTCCGCTTGGATGGAGTCCACTGGAGCCACATAATTACTGGGAATGTAACCAGTTCCTCCTGTAGTGAGAGAGCGAGCTTCCCACCAGTCCCCCTCACTGACAGACAGACAGACAGAGGGAAAGAGAGAGACATTATACATTACATACAGAGGACATAAAGCCAGGGAGAAAGAGTTGAGCACTTTTTAACTGTCTGTACATTTTTAGATTGCTATTGTACTGTATAATTGACTATATAAATGCTTCAAAGTGGACATTTCCCATGCCTAGAGAGAGAAAGACTGAATGGAAAAAAAAAAAAAAAAAAAAAAAAAAATATATATATATATATATATATATATATATCTAATATGACTGGAGTCCCATTACCAGAAGTAGGGGCCTAGAAAGACAGCCTGAGGAAGAGAACGTACCGATTTAATGGATGTCTAGGTTGCCTGTTAAAGAGTGTAGCCTATGAAACTATAGCAAATTATACATAAGGGTATTAAGAAACAGCCATATATACTTGTTGGTAGTTTTATCTGTTGCAGGAAGAAAATAGCTTGCAAAAAAAAGAGCTGTGTCAAAAGATTCCCATTAAGAGCCGGGTGAATAATGTTGAACAAAATGAAAATAAGAAAGATAATGACTACAATGAACGAACGCTTTGGCCTCTAAACATAGAGGAATCCGAGGGGAAATTACCCTTCTAAATCCTACTTAGCAATATCGTGCACTGCAAAGCTCTTAGGCAGTGGCATGGCTGCATCTACACAGTGAAACCCTATAACGACTCAATAATAGCTTTGTCTTTTGTCATTCTTACCATTACTATTTAGTCGTTTATCTGATCATTTTATCCAAAGTGACCCTGCCTTTTCATGACACCCCTTCCTTTTTAATGGCATTCATGAGGAGGTAGGGGTTAGGGCTCCTACTCAAGGATACCTACAGGTAGGGAGGACATTGGGGTTCAAACTGGCAGGGCTAGAGTATGCTACCCTGTTTCCTCAATGAATGTTTCTCATCAGAACAATGTGTCACACCATCAGAATGAGAGATTCACAGCCCAGCTTCATCATTCTAAAGGAATTGTAATCGTCAAAATCAGGGGGGAATACCGGACCACAACCCTCTTCTGGCTCTCGTTCAGACGCCGGGGGGGACTTACATGCTGTTGAGGATCTGGAACTTCTCCCCTTTCCTGAAGCTGAGGTCATCCTCCGTGCGGGCCTCATAGTCGTACAGAGCCACGAACAGAGTCACTCCTGATGGGAGGGGTAGCGGAGGAGAGTGTTAGCATCGAGAGCTGATCGCAGAAGTTAGCAACACATTTTGCGTATGATGCTTGTTAATACTTTTTGTTGAAAGTGTTTTAAACCTGCAGTTTGTCACTTTTTTACTGCAGCTATTTACCCCATTAAAACAATATCAGAACTAGAATGTTTTCCAACAATAAGATGCCCCATGGAAAAACAACAGTAACTGTCTCGAATGATGATAAGGTTACTGTAGCTCAAACTTAAATAGTGCATGTTTAATGTTCTTCTGTCTATTATTTTCTCCCTGAGACTTTTATGCGAAGACGTGCAGCTGTCTATATTGGGCAGGATGCTCTTGAACATTTTTTTTATTTGTAATCTTTGTGTGCCTTTCTTAGTTAGATTAAGCGCTGTTTTTTGTGTGGGCCTTTATTACCGCCCATATTTACCAGGTCAAACTTTAGACCTTTAAAGCTGGTAGGCAAACAGTTAACACAGCCAACACCCTATATAACAGGGAACAATCAGATTAAACTGATTTAGTGCGTACCCCCGGGGGGAGAGTCTGTAATAGCCATGATTTTCAAAAAAAAACAAAAAAACAATTTCATTTTTTGATTTGATCAATGTCTCCGCTAGACAGCCCAAAGTTTGAATGTGCCTTTGCAAAATATTTTTCAATCATCCTATCAACCAAAGGCTGTCCAGAGTGCTCACAACCCTGCCTGAGATGGTTCAATAAATAAATCAGTTGATTAATCAATCAATCGATCAATAATTGTGCTCTGGTACACTTCTGGTGCTGCTATGTAAACAAATGAGTTTCCAGTACTGTGAACATTCTCACCACCATCTTAGAGACTTTAGATGATTCTTAGTAACTGCACAGTGCAGTCAATTAATGTATTGTTTAAGCAATCCATCAATGTGATTTGAAGTACTTTGCGTCCTCTACAAACAGATTTATTTCATGTGCCATAGCATTGTCACTGCCATCTTAGATTATAGATGGTTGGGAGGACTGGCCCTGCGTGTTTAATTTCTTATTCATATGGGCTGGTCGCGCTGACTCCACAACAAACGATGCATGCAACAGCACCCAGAGAGGAGCGAGTAACATCTAAGTCGTTGATCCATTACGGTACGACACTGTGGAAGATCTGTCCAAGATCTGAGTAACCTATTTCTTTCCCCTAATTCGGCAAACTGTCGGGCACAATTCAACACAGCACATGATCTTCTTGTGCTGCATGTTGGATGTGGGTCTTGCTTCTGCCTGGCAGTGAACTAGGTCACAGTGTTTCTCATTAACTCCCAGACCCATGGCCATCCATCCAGCACACCGCTGGACGGCCACCGAGGAATATCTAACAGCACTACATGAGGTCATCGGCACTAAGGGAAATACAGACTCATTCATTACACAACGCCAAAAAGAAAATATCAGCTCTGATTGTGCTTTAGTCCAAAACATTCAATCTCCTAGCAACAAAAACCGTCAGTTCCAGCATTTGAACGCACTCCTCAAAGCACTGAGGAAGGTGCACATGATCAATACTGTTAAAAGGCCGGTGGCCTTGGTGTTTACAGACATCCAAGCCGATCGCAGACAAAACGGCACATACACATTCCCACAGTTTGCGGAGAAGCCAGGTACATCAGCTCACCCGTGCCTCCCCTTGATCGGAGCGTGCCAGACTGGGAGGATGTGTGAACTCCCCCGAACACGGTCACCCCTTGCGTGGCGCCGCCATGGAAGTTGTTGTAGTTTGGGATGGCGGCGACCCCAAAGCTGGGGTAGTGCTGCGGAGTGGGGTCCGCCCCGTAGCGATAGCCCGCGTTCTGTGGCAGGCTCGTAGGCTCCCGTGGTTCATCAGTGAGTTTAGCTGCTTCTTTATCCTTGCATTGGACACAGCCCATTCTCCACTGTCTTTTCGGGAGGTGGAGAGGCAATAGGAAAGAACAGGGGAGAGGGTGAGAGAGAGAGAAATTAGCAGGTAGCTATTACAATGTATTTAATCACAATGTATATACTAACATTGGACAGACTTTCTCTGCCATGTGTACATAGATCAAGAAAGAATAGGATAGAGAGAGGGACTGGAATTAGCAGGAAGCTAATATTATAATGAACACACCATTCCCACTGGAGGAATTACAGTTCATTATTATATTATTTCAAAGCATCCCCTGGGACTGACTACCTCCAGTGATCCTTTTGAAAAAACCCTAACAACCTGATAAAAAAAGCGGTACTTTAAAACACTGATGCTAATCTTAGAAGCGGCTGTGTTTTGACTGGGTACATAGCCTAGCAGGCCTTACCGTAAATACTTCAACAATGTACTTATTATGGTGGATTTTTTTTGCTGTGAAAGCAAGCACCGCACAGTAGCCAGGGATATGAAATGCTAGGAAGTTTATTTTGGAGTGCTTTATGAGGAGCCACAAGCTCTTCTATAGTTTCACAATGGAATTTCACCACTGTGAATTACAATGCACCACCAAACAACACACTGGGCTCCATTCTAAATCTCGTGAGGGGGATATAGGGAGAATTTAGCCTCTAAATCTTAACTCCTTCTATTAAACGAGTAAGGCCAATTAAAAGAGCCTTTCTTTGACTTTATAAGACCCAGTTAGACTAATGCACATTCCGGGTTCATGTATAGGCCTTGTCAAATGCACAGTATAACACAGTATTCTATTGTGGACACTGAAATTCTTAGGACATGGCAGCAACAACTACTTGGTAGGCGTTGGAGGATAAAGATATAAAGATAAAGTGTAGCAGTGCCAATGAATATGAACAATGAATTGGGGTGAATGCCCATATGAAATGATCAGTGCATACATTGCGGTGATCAATGTGATCACTGAGATTAATCGTGGCTGGTTGAGAAGCCTGACTGCCTGGGGGAAAAATCTGTTCCTGAGGTCTGGGAATCCGTGCCTGAATGCTCCCATGATGTCTACCAGACGGCAGCAATGTAAACGCTCCATTGCTTGGATGGCTGTAGTCTTTTGTGATTTTGCGTGATTTCCTTAAGGCATCCTGTGTGTGGTGCTTTGCACGGAGAGAGGGAGGTGGTAGCCAATGGCGCCTGTCTTCAACGCCCTCTGGAGGGCCTTGTGATCAGCAGCGGGGCATTTGCCATACGTGCAGCTATAAAAGTTAGGGAGCGATTTGATAGACATGGGCATCAAACTTCTTGAGTTCCCTCAGGAAAAACTGACACTTTTCTGCAGCTTTTACAGCAGAGTCAGATTGCCTGGACCAAGTGAGGTCATTGTTGATGAACTCTCACTGATGTGTTTGAAGCAGAAGACTCAATGTGAAAGCTATGAGGTCCTGGCATCATTAAATCAAGAAGCTAATCACTTCTCTGTAGGCGGTCTCATTGTTGTTGGTGATGAACCCCCGGGTTGCAGGAGAGAGGCTGCTGACAGCATTCATTTTTCACCTAACCACTATATCAGTGGCCAACTCACTCTCTCACTCAGAGATAATTAGTTGAAAACCACACTTTAAAGCCACTCCGTGAATGTATGTGTGTGAAGAGCTGGAACATGGAAGGGAAAGTGGTGAACTCTTGCATCTTGGCAGATGTCCCCACAGGGGGGGGGGACAGAAAGATATACAAAACAACACCACTCTGAACTAGATCCACTTTGGCCAAGACACGTTTTTGAGACGCAGCTGGTAGAGACACGGGCCAGGGTCATCCAGCAGTCTGCAGTAATTCATGCATCAAAGGGGTCAAGCATGACCTGTGGCAGGATGCCACGGTCACCACCAAAGTAGCCCATTGGGACTTTACCGTTTCACCCCTTTCATCGGTAGCTATAGCAGCAACACAACATTAAAACCAATATAAATCTACTCAGCCCAAGTGTAAATCTCCTTCACTCTCGTTTTCCTTCCTACAGTCCTTACATCTTCATCCGCACATCTCCATTCCATTTGGGCACTAGGGTATGGGCCAAAGCACCACATATAATGAATTCAAAATGGCTACTCAAGAGAGGCCGTTATATATCAACACTGTAGAAAGAGTAGTAGGAGACTGCAGTAAAAATGCTGTTGGACGGTAGACAGGGCCACGTCCTCTGAAACGGACATTCCTTTGGGCTCCAGGCTGTTTTGTGTTAACTGCCGAAGGAACGCCATCGCCTACACAGAGTGCAAACAGATGTGTCACTCGTTGCTTACCAGGGGTACCGCCAAAGCTAAGAAAACGTCAACTAAATGTCTCTCAGCGAATGCCTTCATTTTGTGCTGCTTTCATGTCAAGATCAAAAGATGGCGACACTTGAAAATCTCAGCGTTTTTAACGCTTAATGTGGTAGCCGTGAGATCAATTAACTGAAGGGATGCACACTGAGGTCATTATCCCAATCTGAACATGAAATAAAATACAAATATATACACTACATTTTGATTATCTTTCATGATGGTAATCAGTGTTAGAGGTCTGTTCTGCAAAGGGACCGGAGAACCATGTGGTTAGCAGCAGTCGTACACAATGTTAGCAGTAGTTTTTAATGACATTACGTTAATTATACAGGCTTTATGAAACTCACCGACTGTACGCTGTAGTGTCAAGGATTCCGGGCCTTTACTCCTTCCACATTGTCTCAGTTACAGTGCATGTGGCCACTGCAAAGAGAAGAGAAGGTTGCTGTGATTCCATACTGCCCATATACGCTATTAAACCACCCTGAAGAGGAAGAAATTGTCCCAGTGGCAGCACTCAAAAGCATAGCTTTAGCTTAAACCAGAACATGATTACAGATGCTGAGAACAGAAACCGGCTACTTTGCTGAGCAAACTTCCTGGTTATTCTTAATCTTCATTGTACAATTTTATATCCTCAGAGCAGGAATAGAAAAAAAATGTCTTAAATTTAAAACGTATGATTCTGCTGTGATCTTGAATTATTTAGAAAACTAGAGAGTTGTGAAGCGTGTGCAAACTATTGACACGACGTGAAAGTTGGAGACAGACTTGTCAATCTATGCTCTTGTAAATGCATCATTATAAATCCCCCTGCATCCATTCCTATAGGCGGATAGAGATTGAAACGGGAAGGCTGGGATCTCACATCATTATATTGGCCAAGGGGGGATTATGAAAACCTTTCTGCTCTGAATGAACAGAGGCCGGCGAGCTCCATGGCTTTCAAACATCCCAGGCCATTTTGCAAGCGCTAGAATCTAGGCCATCCTCCGTGTTTACATGCACTCTTCCTGGTGTTGTTGCTGTTTGCAGAACATTAGCCTAATCAAAATGTACATGCATCGCGACTGTGTGGGCTTGTTGTAGTAGTGAAAGTGTTACGGATGTATGTTTGAAATACATCTGTATCAAAGAGATATGCTGGCATGCCCTAAGAGCTGTCCTAAACAACCCCATCTGACCAAGCAAACAGATGCAATCGCTTGACAGATATAGGCATGCAGTCACACACATGAATAAACACACCATATGGAAGTAAAACAATACTTTGGAGCTACAGGAGGACAGACCACTACGCTAACCACATTCCCTGGGTGGCTCTTGTACCATACAAACACACCGTCACAGGAGGAGGCGGCGAGACACTGTGGACCATATAAAAACACACGAGTGGTCTGCTTTTTTCTGTGACTGACCCGAGGCGTTTAGAAAAACACACACAAACAAACACACACGCACAAGAAATGTCGTTGTCAGGGCTGTGAGCCTCTAGTGTCTTCCGTGGCAGTGTGTTTGGTGTCGCATGACCATCGAAGCCCAGACCAATACTCCTCACGCTATTTTCAGATCCCGAAGGAACAGCTTGCCTTGGAGAAGAGCATACTAGAGCGTGATGGAGAGCTGGGGCCAGTGGACGGAAGAGAACACACACACTGTTACTGTACTGCAACATTTAACAGCATAGAGAGAGAGAGAGAGAGAGAGAGAGAGAGAGAGAGAGAGAGAGAGAGAGAGAGAGAGAGAGAGAGAGAGAGAGAGAGAGTCCTTGAATCCATTTAAAAACTATGAATAAAAAAAGTTTTGTTTGATTTGAAGCTACATTGGGCACAGCAGGCCACAAGTAGAAATGAACTTCATTAAAACGGAGGGTTTCATTTTGACACGTTAAAGGTATTCACTTTAAAATCGTCACTAATGTGAGAGAACAGAGCAATGGGATGACCTTTCTCCCCATATGGCCAGGAAATCAATACTGGTAAACCAAACTAAAACCATCAAACACGTCGGGGTCAAGAATTGTTAGAGATGTATTAATCTGTTGTGTGTTGGTTACTACACCCAACCAAACATTAAGTGAGTGCTTTAGTCTGCATGAACAAATGACATAGCATGAGACAGGGACTAGATTTATGATTATGAAATAGCTCTTTGTGTACAATCCCACACTCATTGGAATCACTCCTTCGACTGTCTGTACCCAACGTCACATTTCTCTGGTCCATTGTTACTTTGCAATTCAACATAGACAAAAACAAACACAAATCAAGGTCAACTCCTCCCTCCATGTCACTCCTACAGGAACAGAAAGCACTGGCAAACAACACATTCTGTTACAAAAAGAGTGAAAAACGAATGACCACCATACAGGCATCTAATACACAGGTTGTTTCCTAGGCTTACATAACGGTTTAAATGCCTGCAAAGCCCACAAGTGTAGAGTCAGCAGTGAACTGACACAACAAGCGTTTCCTTATGTGTCCCATTCTCTGGGTAATTACAATATTTGGCTTGGACTTGGACAACTGAACTCATTCAGTGTATATATCGACAGCATCACAATGCTGGCCACATTTTCAACTTGACCCACAAGATTATCTCACACAATGAGATGCAGTATTGGCCTTTCAAAGCATTCTCGGTGTACTGAATGAAAGAGGCGGGTTCGAAGAATCCCACAGCTGAGCCTCATATTTTAGCGTGGGTTTAGAAACCCGAACGTTGTTTTGGTGCCACGCTGTCCTTGACGGGAGTAGGCCTACGTTGAGTCATGTTGGTCGTTAAATCACTGAGCCCATTGTAAAATTACTAAAGTCCATTCTGTGAATCTTGTGACTGCCTAGTTGAACATTATCAAAAAAAACATGTTGCTTTGAGAGCAACACAGTACAGAGTATGTTAATTCTCGCTGAAATTGTACTTAACAAAACTGCCACAGGATGATATGGTTGAAGTATCAATTCAGTGGAAATTATGATGTGGTTGGCCTACTCTCTGTGTGTGTGTGTGTGTGTGTGTGTGTGTGTGTGTGTGTGTGTGTGTGTGTGTGTGTGTGTCACCCAACACCCATTATGGACTGCCTTGACACATTTCAACCAACATCCTATTGCTAAAATACACCAACATGGATACAGCTATTTTTGAATTAGCGACATGCTGAATTGGACACATTCATAACCGTGGCTCATTCCAACAGTAGGCTGTGTATCGACAATCCTTCAAAGTATACCGTTCAACAGCAGCGGCCTACATTGCCATGAGGCAAAAATAAACATGCTTGGTGGAGCAGGCTATGCAAAGTATTTCAATGGCAGTCCTGTGGATTTGATAAATATCAAGCTAGTAAATATCACACATCAAGGACAAATGGATGAAGTGCTCGCCTCGGGGAGGGCGATTCGTTTATTTACAAAGCAACAGAATACTGGGCTAAATAGGTATGTTGTGCAGCCTTCACTCCTGTCCTTAATAGAATAGCAGCAGTGGTCTACCTAAAGCTTGATATAGAAAAATAGTCCTGCTCGGTTAACGGTCAAATTCTGAAGGATAAATAAAGGAGTGATAGGCCTAAGTAAATACATAATTTAGTAAGGGTTTTTAAACTAGAGGAGTGGCTACCACCGAGGACATGTGTCAAGCGTCTGTGGTGGAACCGTTATCATTTGATGCTTAATTATATTACGTTGGCAATGCAACGGGGCTGGAAGGCTTATAGAAATGGGTTTATTTTATTATAAAATCAATCGGATGCTTTGACGGCGTTGCGTTGGTGTCTGTTCCACTATGGTAAGCTTTTCTGCAGTGCATTCATCCCTGCGGCTGCAAAGCAAGCGCCCCGTCCTTAACCACATCAATTCAAAACATTCAGGAAAAAACACCGCGTAGGGGAGAAAATCAGTTTCCTAGTCTGTTAGGCCAGTTAACCGATGCCTACGTGGTTTCCCCACGATCGTCAAATAACTTGGTTAAAACGTGTGAAACACACAGACACAGCACTGTTATTTATCTTCCTCCGAGAATCATAGCCTATTCATTGGCAATCTAAACAGCGCTAAAGGGACAATGCGGGTGCAACAAAAATGAATATTCAACACAAATACGTCCTTACCAGTGACACGGCGGGCTAATCCATCGGGTTTCCCAAAATGAGGTTGGTAGGAAATGCATCGATGGATTTTTCTTCTCTGAGGTAGCGATTTTTACATTGAGAAAATAACAGTGGCATGCCCGACCCTACTACTCATAAGCCCCAGTCGCCGTGCGTACAGATGATGATGGCGTAGGGCTGATGCGGAATCGTACGGACTGGAACTTGGATTGGCAGTATGTCTGGCCAATCAGCGACTACAATGTGTTGTCCGACACATCCTTGTCGAAAAACAGACAGGGCGGTTGCAGCTCCATTCCCTGGCCAAGGAATATCGCCTAAAGCCTAAAAGGAATCATATGACATTATTATGTCACCTTTCCATTAGTTCAAACGTGTGCTTTTTAGTCAACAGTGGTTCATATTTGTGTGCTTTTATCATTTTAGGACATAACTTTATCTGTTTTAGGAAACTTAAAGAGATGGGTTTATTCTCTGATCCAGATTATATATATATATATATATATATATATATATATATATATATATATATGAGATCGATAGATAGATAGATAGATAGAGATGTATTTGTCCTTGCGGAAAATTGTTCTGCGCCATACAGTAGGCTATGTCTGATACATTTATACAAAAAAAGACAATAAGACAGTTAGACAAGACAGGATAAACAACAGTTTCCCTCAGCCAACCATATATATATATATATATGTGTGTGTGTGTGTGTGTGTGTGTGTGTGTGTGTGTGTGTGTGTGTGTCTGTATGACTGTCTGTCTATCTATCTATCTATCTATCTATCCTCTCTCATCCGTTCACCTACGTCACATACACATTACAGAAAAGAAATATGAACAGTCAAGTCAATAACCAGAATTTTCCATCCATATCATTAATTAACCCCCCCCCCCCCCCCCCCCTAAAGTGCACCTCCTCATTTTCCAACTGGTTTGCTGTTTTTTTTTTTTTTTACTCAGCTTTGAGGTCAAGGGCTGTCATCAAATTGTGTTTGAAAGTGAGACTGAAGTCCTTTGAGACTCTAAAACAAAGACGATAAATTAACTTCACTCCTCTGTCTCTATCATTCAGAAACTGGCATAAACACACATGGGCCTATCATCTGGACAGGCAAGGCAGATCACAACAAAAATGATGATTATATGCTTTGCATAATCACCACAACCACAAGTTTGGCCTACTTAAGCCAGACAAAAGAGGCCACATTTGAATCACAACCTTCTGTTTACAGTCTACACTTAATCTCAATCTGTACACTACTGCACGATGCTCAGTCATCCCTCTTGCTCTCTCTCTCTCTGCAGTGTTACTATGGAGATGTTGCTCGTGAAGTGATGAGAGGGAGAGTGTAGTAGACTCGTGGCGGGCTAGGAGCACTGCATGCCCGCGCCGCCAGCAGTGAGCGGCGATAGGCTATCTAGGTCACTGGGATCCACGAGCAGCAGCAACAAGCAGGCTCGATGACAGAATGATTGTAGGAGGAATGGCAGACTTGTTTCTCTCTTCTCCCCCCCCCCCCCCCCATGTCTGACACCTATGTCGCTTTGCGTGACACAACAACGGAATGGACGTGTCAGCTGTCTATCTCGTGCCGTGTTGTTGGTTGTTAAAACTTGGATTTTAACCAAATGGGGGGGAACATGTTTCAGCTTCTCTGTAACGACGGACTGCTATCGAGTTAAAATAACACACTGCCGCAGTCTCTCCTCGTGTGCTGTGTGGTTTACATGGTTAGACGTTGTTAATGAAAGTCAAGAAGGCTACCCCTATCCCCGAAAACAGGAAGGCATAATCTGCAAGCCGACCTAAAATGGTGGAGTAAAACACGACAAACAACTAAGCCTAAATGTTTTGCCACTCATGGGGACTAAATATTTATTTAATAGTTTTCTCCACCATGTTGTTGTCTCCCCTCCATTGTCCATGGCACCCCTTTTTCGGATAAACCTCCACCCTTTTTTTTTTGTAAGACTTATGATTGGTCGAAAAGGGATTGCTCTGTCGTCATAGTCCGGAATGCCCATTCATCAGCCGACTTGGGCGTTGTACTCCGCATCTCATTTGCGGCGGGGGCAATTTCTCCACTTACAAATCTTGCACGCGAAAAAAAATCGAAAGAATTCGCACTACTTCAATTGCATATTGTTGCATCTGACAAGAAATTGTGCGTTTCGTGTTCCAAGTTTGGTCGCACAGTTATTTCTCGTCCTTCGATATCGGGAGGAGGGTTCGCCGTTTGTCTTGAATTTTGGAAGGAAGCTTGCGGTCTTTGTTCATTCATTTCATCGGTTGGGTTCCTTTGTTGAACCAAAAAGCATGGGAGCACAAATCTCCAAAACCGCTGGAAAGGAAGACGTTGCTGCAGAAAAGCCAGCAGAAGGAGCTGCCGTCGAGGCAAAGGCAAACGGACAGGTAAAAACGTATTTGATATTGGGTTAATTAATTAAGTGTTATCCTTTCTTGAACAACGGTTGTAGTCAACGCCATACTCCATGTTCAATTTAGCGCATCCCTACGCATACCGGTGTTAAGGGAAAGTGACCACATGTAGGCCATTTGGGTGGCCAATTTAGATCCAGAAAAAGCAATATTGGAAAATTGCTTGACTTAAATATTGGGTTTTAAAAGTGCATATTGCCTTTATTGATTTTGTTTTATGTTCTAACGTTAGTATCTGTGCATCATGGAAGAGGCCGGCCGGTGCATCCAATTCCGTTGTGATTTGTTAGTATAGTAGGCCTATTTGTAAATTCATGAAGGATTAAAGGATTGCCATTTCTTTTTTCATTTTTAATTTAATCCCTGACCCGTACTGATCTTATTTCTCGAAGTCACCATTTTATTTCACATCATGTATGCCATGGTTCGGGTCTGCTTTCATGGTGGCATGGCCATTTTAAAAACGACACCACGCCTTTGTTGCATGGTTCAAGAAGAGGGGTACGCTCATACATGGCTGACATACATGTACACTGAAAGCCATTTTCTTGCAAAAAACAGGAGTTTGGACACAATTTTATAACTTTTCTTTAAAGATGGTTTCGAGTATTTACAGAAATGGCCATTAAAAAAAAGCCCCCCCCCCCCAAATTCCTACGTCCATATTCTATTCCACACAGCAAACAACCCGCCGCCTAGTGGCGTAGTTTCATAACGAAGATTAACCCACCAGTCTGCTGCTGGAAGCTACTAATCTGTCGTCACTTTCCCAGTGACAGATGTTGCTGGAGATTTAACACCATTTCCTCATTGGCTGCCATTAGACGAAATTTAAATAAACAGGACACCAGATTTCAGAGTGGCCACTCTTGTACACTACAGGGTTGAATCCACATTTCTATGGTTTAATGCATCATAAAGCTTAAATATGAAACTTAGTTTATTAACAAACTTTCCTTTTTAAAGGGGAATGGCCATGCCAAGACCAACGGGGATGCCTCCCCAGCCACTGAGGAGGCCGTCGTCCAGGCCAACGGCACTACACCCGTCGAGGATGCGCCCAAGGATGGAGAAGAGAAGATAGAGGCGGTGGAGGCCAACGGCGAAGGAAAGGAGCCCGCCGCCACCAACGGCGAGGCCAAGGCAGAGGACGGCGCCACTCCCTCTGGCAGTGAGGATGCAAAGCAGAAGAAGAAGCGCTTCTCCTTCAAGAAGCCCAACTTCAAGCTCAGCGGCTTCTCCTTCAAGAAGACCAAGAAGGACTCTGAGGAGGCCACAGGGGAGGAGGGCGCCGCAGCGGAGCCCGCCGCCGGAGAGGAGAAGCCCGCCGAGGAAGGAGGTGCGGCGGCTTCCGAGGAGGTGAAACCAGAGGAGGCTGCCAAGGAGGAGGCTAAGGAGCCTGCTGCTGCTGCTGCAGTAGTGGCGGCTGCCGAGGAGCCCAAAGCAGAGCAGGCGAAGGCAGAAGGAGAGGTGGCGGCGGCAGTGCCCGCGGTGGAGGAGAAGCCCACTGAAGCTTCACCTGCTGAGCCCGAAACAGCCGTCAGTCCAGAGGCCCCAGCTGCCACAGAGTAAAGCAGGCACTCTGCGCCACGATTTGATGAAGTGAGAGGAGTCAGAGGGAACCGGTGTGTTTGAGGGAATGCGAGGACTTGTCTAGAACCAGACTTTATTCTTCCTTTGTTCTTTTTGTTCCTTGTTTGACCTTTTTTTGTTTTTGCCGACTGTTTCATCCATCCATCGTGACAACAGGTTCCTTGGCAGTGGGGGGAGTAAGGGGTGGTGGGGGGAGGGCGCTCTGCTTCCACACTGCTCATTGGTGTTTGCAATTGTGACGTGGGTGAATGTATGTGTGCGAAAGTGAGTGTGAATTTTTTTTATAGTTTTTTTCTCTCTACACATGAAACCATGACTGACTGCGTTGGCGTCTGGCCGCATGACTTTTGACGTATTTAAATGAAGTATTTGGTGCTGGGCGTTTGGATGTAGCAGCTGAAGCTGTGACTGCAAGTTTTGACACATTGTGATATTTAAAAGGGAAAGTACTAAAAAAGGAAAAAAAAAAGATGAAAAAAAACCCAAGTCTTAAATGTCGTCTTTGCAGTGCACAGTTGTTTACAACTTAAAAGCTCAATGCTTCTGTGGACACATTTCCATTTCCTAAAAGTAGTTTTTAGTTAAATGTCGAAACAATAGGTGCTCATGGATTTCTATTAGATTCCACCATCTCAAGATTCTGTAGTAATGCACGTTGTATAGACTTTGATATTACTGGTTTTATGACTGAGATGTACCTAAATAATTGAAGTTTTTAACAAATGACCCATTGTAAATGAAGTTTTCTTGTTTGTTAATTTTCACCATTTGTAAGATTGAAATAAAATTGGGAGATGTTTTAAGCAATTTCTGGATTAAGCTGTGGTGATTACAATGTGTTGTGTCTATTTGCCTAGATTAAAGTGAAGAATGATAAATTGATAGTGGGGCACTAAACGACGTCATTAAACCTGTCGAATTTGGGAGTAAAGCGCCATCTGCTGGAGATGGGTTGTAACAAATTCTTATTGGTAGAGCCTTTATTCACCGAAAGCACGGTGAAAGAATATAACTTTAATTTGGACTAATGAGCCCCGCAGATGATAAATGACCTGAATGCTTATTTATATTTCTTAATCCTGTAATTTAATATTTTATAATTGTAAAATAGAGTATTGTTTTCATAGTGTGCAGAACTACTTGCATGGTAGTGGCCGAATATTTGGGTTTAGCACCCTCTCGTGGTCAGGAACTAGAACTCCAATTTATTAATGTTGGAAGGCAAGCACTGACTTCGGTTCCCTTTGTCGGATTTACTCTTATTCCAAAGGTGCATTACATTAGTTACATTAAGTACCTGTTTTCCATGGGATCAGATGTTTTGGGTCCACATCCGCTTAAATGTAAATAATTTGATAAATTGAGGTGACAGTCCTTTTCTGGGTGTCCCTTAACAGATATCGGGAATTTAGTCATCTTGCACTCTTAAGTATTGGAACACCCCTTCACAGGAACATGCAAAATCTAGGGCAAGGGGGAATAATGGGACGGGGCCTAAATGCCCTGCAAATTGAAGTGCACTTCATAAAAACAATAATCCAGTTAGACTTGTTGACATTGGGGATTGAACTTGATAGCTCCTGCTGGGAGTCAAACAACACACTAGCCATAATCAGATCAGCTCTAGGTTTATGTAGTATTCTACCTCATAAAGGCTTATTTTGTAGGCCTTGTACTCACTAAGGTAATTGATTACTTTTATTGATAGGCTGTAACTTAATTATTCGAAGACATTGCATTACTGTCAACAATAGACTCCTGAAACTCCAAATCAACATGAATATTGATGGCTGATCTAATATATTTGGAATTTTATTTATATGCAAATAATATTTCACAGAATAATAAAAATATTTTTCATAAATTCATTCAAAATAAGTTTGTTTGCCAGTATATTTTGATGGAGCTAAATAGCTGGGCAAAACATTCACTTGATCTATACTTGCTATCTTGGGAAACTGACGGAACCTAGTTTGAGACCGACAACAGCACCATTATGCCACAGACTTGGGAGTTAGTTTCAGATGGATATGAAAGCTGCCGACTTCACTCTGGGAATAACAACGTCTGGCAGCAGTGTGCCCGGGAGAGGCCATGGCTGGAACCTGAGACAAACAACTGCAGACGCGGGGTTAATTGACGGTTTTGTGTGCTGCTGACACGTCGAGAATCCTCAGAGGGAACTTCAGAAATACCCTTATAAACATCCTCTTATTGAGGAAAAAAAGGGAAAGATATGGATGGAAATTGAGGGAGACTCTATCCTCTGGGTGAATGTTTACCTCCCACAGCTGTAGGCTTACCAAAGTCCATTTTTAAACTAACTATTTGCTTTTGCTCCCAGATTAACCCTGTATTCTTCAAGTCCAGCCAACCGCCAGACGGGTGTGTTTTAATGCGTAATATTTTGGTCCCCACTCTAGTCTGGGCCTGCTTGTCCCTTTTGGATGGAAGCTCGCGGTTCGAGACTATAACCGCTTCCACCTCAAACCAATGTTCGTGTAATCCCAGTGTGCTTTTCTTTTCCTTTAGTGGGCTCCTTCGGTGTTGGGGACATTGTGTCATGCAGATAGTAAGATATCTTTAAATGTCGTACAAATTTTGACATTTAGGTCCTCGTAAAACAAAAGGTTGGAATAACATGTATCAAAGGCAAAGGTCAACAGTGAACAAATGCACACAAGTGGCTTTAACAAAATTGTAATATATGTATGCCGAAACTTAAAGGTCCTATGACATGCCACCAGGTGTGATTAGTCGTTACAAGCCGTTTTGAAAATCTGGCTCTTATGACATCATAAGTGGGCGTGTCCACCTAGATGTGTGACGGATAGATGAGCAACATTTGCTACAGTCCACTGGGTAGGCTGGTAGACTGATCTATCCAGCACACATCTAAGTGGACACGCCGACTTGTGATGTCAGAGGAGGCAGATTTTCAAAACGGCTTGTAACGGCTAATCACACTCACACCTGGTGGCATGTCATGGGACCTTTAAAATGAGTGTACACAGGACATATTTATTCTTGTACCGATGAGGAATTAGCCTGGCTAACGCCTGACCAAATCTCAAGAAGATTTCGTCTGGGAACCACACATTAATTTTCTCGTATTTGAGGCGTGGTTTACGAATGCCCTGAGCCGTTTATTGGGCGCTACGATTGTCTATCAAATGCGTCTGTACGTAGCTCACAGCCAATAAAAATAAAATTCAAAATAAACTTGCATTCTAAACTACTTAGAACACTATCTAAGGCTGCATCAAAAGGTTACTTCTCGTCTGCTGCCATGTTGGATCCATAGATATAAACAAACGATAAACTTTGGTGTGTTGCATAGACGTCGTCATCGTCTTGCTGTCCCCCCCCCCCCCCCAATTCTGTGATTGGTTCCCTCGCTGAGGAACAATTGGATCTATGGAATCCAGGCTGCCTAGCAGAGTAAAAAAAAAAAAAAAAGTAGCTAATGAGGAAGAGGGTGGTGACAAGGTCAGGGATCTGTTCCATCCTGTGCCACTGCCACCATGTTCCCTTCCCATCCTGCAGACACCACCTCAGCACCACACATAACCACCACCAGACGCCTGTCTCTGGAAAGGAAGTCTCCTCAGCTGCTTGTGGCTGGTAAACCTCTCTCTCTTTTTCACTCTCCGGACTCATTATACCACAAGGCGTCTTTACCCAGGGATGATCAAAGTGTGTCTTGCCCAACCAGAGGATCCTCCCTGTTCCTCCTCCTTGCTCAGCTGCAGCTATATTCAGCACACACCTCCATCAGATTCTGCCATCTGTGGCTTCCACCCACAGGCCGGCTCCCATGCAGGAAGGACTAATATAGGAAGTCATTAAAGAGTGTTCAGGAAATACAAAATACAAATACAATACAGCATGGGCAAGCAAATATATTATTTGAAATGCTGCAGTTGTGTCTTGACTTTTGCATTTTGCATTTATTATTCTGTACAGTCGTTTTTGTACAACTTGTATTTATGTATCTTGATTTATATTGTTGGCCAATGAACTCGTTGTGAACTGACTTTGAGGTTGTCAGGGCTCAACATAATTTGACGGCACTTGCAAACTTTTTGTGACATGTCTGGTAAAAATATATGGTGTATGATTTCAAATTAGGGTTATTACAAGATTTAACAGGGAGAAGGAAGGGAGGGAGGAAGAGAGACAGGGATGGATAGAGAGTGGGACGGGGGGAAGAAGAGAGGAAGAGGTGGAGATGGAGAGAGATGCAGGAATAGAGAGAGAGAGAGAGAGAGAGAGAGAGAGAGAGAGAGAGAGAGAGAGAGAGAGAGAGAGAGAGAGAGAGAGAGAGAGAGTCCTTGAATCCATTTAAAAACTATGAATAAAAAAAGTTTTGTTTGATTTGAAGCTACATTGGGCACAGCAGGCGAGAGAGAGAGAGAGAGAGAGAGAGAGATGGAGGGAGATGGTTGTAGCTGTTGTTAAACAACAGCTTCAAAGGTTTACCAGATTTGCAGCTTTGCCAAATGTTTAGAACAAGGCAAAGAAGCCATACAACTTTAATTACCTTTGTTTACGATTCCAACTGTACACTTTGTGATTTTAAACTTTCCCTTATGGGCTTTGAAGGAAAGAGATTTGAGGAAGGGAACTATGGAAAGATGTGGTAAGACTTTAAAATTGCACACATCTTTAAGAGACTTTTTACAACTTCTGTAGAATGTCTAGCTTTTTACGTGAACAATATGGGTCGCTATTTTAACAGAGTAAGTTACTTTGTTGCATAAAAAGAACAATTACTCAAGACAAGGCAGTTTAGTTAGTCATCTTTTATTTTGGCCATAATGCTTTACATGACATAATGCATTTCTAGGGTTACAATGATGTTGTTAAACAATTGTGAAGGAAACTTTTGTCTGTGTCTGATATCATGTCTCATTATAACAGTCAATTTGACCATCATCATTTCACAATATTCAAGCCACATACAAGGACAACAGGTACAACATTTTGCTCAGGAAAACTATGTGTACGTTAATACGATTATTGGTCACCCAAAAACAAGGTTGTACGAAAATCACAAAAGACAAACACAAATATAAGAAACACCAGTTGAAATCCGTAAAAAAAAAGAGAAAAAGAATTAGATTGGGAAAGAAATAATCAGGATACAACACCTTAATTTTCACATGCTGTTTCCATTGCAAAACGTTCCCTGGTAACTCTGTGGATTGCTTCCCCTATCCCTGATAACCTGTTTTCATAAATTAAATCTCCTTCTTCCTAGCACCCTTTTCTTGTGTGTGTTTTCAAGTTGATATGCCACTATTTCTCAAAGAAGAGACTCAACTACCTGCCCATGTTGGGCTGAGGAAACCTAAACAGCGAGTCGGTGCTATAATTTGAGAAATAGACGGCAAATTCAGTTGTGTGGCTTAAGGGAACCCTACGCTGTATCACGTGGAGGCAATGAGGAACCCAGAGAAGGAGCAGTGCACATTCTCTGCGGCAAAGACACCGTTGGCCTCGTCGTCGGGGATCTGCATGTAGACTGTGTCCTGCTCGTCGAGCAGAAGGACGGCGCTACCGGACATCTGGTCCAGGAAGCCCTTGCTGTACTCATCGTAGCTGAACATGACGGGCTGGCCGTTCTTGTACAGAGCCACCAGAGCGTTAGCTCCATTTACGTGGATGGTGTAGGAGAAGTAGTACACACCGGGCACCTGGCAGGTGAACATGCCGGTCTCGGTGTCAAAGTGGTTCTCAGCGTTGTACACAACCTGGTCAAACTTGATAGGAGTGCCAGCAGCTGGGTAGGGGGTGATCAGAGACACGGTGAAGGCAGACATTGGGGACTTGACCATGACCTCGCCCATGCCCTTGCTCTTCTCAAAGACAACCTCGCCAGGGGGGCCGGGGGGGCCGGGGGGACCGGCGGGACCCTCGGATCCATCGTTTCCGTTGTCACCGGGGAGGCCGGGGGGACCCTGGGGGCCGGGAATACCCTTGGCGGTCAAGCCAGCGGGGCCGGGGGAACCGGGAAGACCGGGATGTCCCTTCAGGCCAGGAGCACCGACGGAACCAGAAGGCCCAGCGGGTCCTCTGGAGCCGGGGGCACCATCAGCGCCGGAGGCACCATTCTCACCTGCGCGACCGGGGTGACCTTTAGGTCCAGAGGGGCCGGGGACACCGTTGGTACCGGGTGCGCCAGGGGCGCCGAGGTCACCTTTGTTTCCCTGGGCACCGGTGGCTCCTCTGGGGCCGGTGGGGCCAGCTGCGCCTGGATAACCCTGCTTTCCCTGGAATCCCTGCAGACCCTGATCTCCCTTGTATCCCTTAGGTCCCTGAGCTCCAGTGGAACCTACGTCACCCTTGGGGCCGACTGCACCGTTCTCACCTGGGAAACCTCTTGAGCCCTGTGCGCCGGATGGGCCAGTGGGTCCAGTGGCACCAGTAGCTCCGGTGTGTCCGGTGGCTCCCTGCTCTCCCTTCTGACCAGTGCTACCTGTGCTACCTGTGGCTCCCATGGCTCCCTTCTCTCCGTTAGCACCTGGCTTTCCATAGCCGGGGACACCAGGAGCACCAGTGGCTCCGGTAGCTCCGGTGTGGCCTTTAGGACCGACGGATCCAGGCATGCCTGGGGCACCGTTCTCACCTGGCTTGCCTGACATACCGATACCTGGGGCACCAGTGTGTCCCTTGGGTCCCTGGGGTCCCATGGGGCCGGTGGCACCGTCTCTACCTGAGCTGCCTGGCTTTCCTGCCTCACCGTTCATACCTGGCTTTCCTGGCTTACCTACAGCTGACTGGCCGGGGGCTCCAGTGGGACCCTCGGGTCCGACGGGTCCTGCCTCACCCTGGGGTCCAACAACTCCCACCCCTCTATCTCCCTTCTGGCCGGTCAGGCCAGGTACACCTGGGTGTCCCTTAAGACCGGTCTCTCCTCTGGGTCCCATGGCTCCTGGAAGACCAGAAGCACCAGGCTTGCCAGTGGCGGACAGACCAGAGGGTCCGGGGCTTCCAGCTGAGCCGGGCATGCCGCGGGGTCCCTGGAGCCCAGCGGCTCCGGTGTCTCCCTTCTCGCCTTGAGCTCCAGGGATGCCAGGCTTTCCAGGTCCACCTGCGGATCCAGGCTTGCCAGCAATGGAGTGTCCAGGGGGGCCAGGGGGTCCAGCGGGGCCCTCGGGTCCGGTCAGTCCTTCAGCGCTCTCACCTGGGGGGCCAGCAGGCCCTTCTGGGCCCTCGGGGCCAGGCTCGCCTGGGGGACCAGGCTCACCTGCGACCACTGTGGAGATAAAACATTGTTAGGAAAAAAATGAAAAAATATACAATTCAAAACAATACAAATTCATATCTATAATACAGTAATAGTAATAATAAATAATAATTATGATGATGATGATGATCAGGGCACCCAGTTTTAGATAATGATCTAAATAATAATAATAATAATAATAATAATAATAATCATCATATTTTTATATACTTTTTTTGCAATATTAATAATAATCTTTCTATTCTATTTCTGAAATTCCATTTTAATAATGTGTTCATATTATCTCCACAGCTGTTAATTCTAAATATATTTATGTATTAGTGATTGTTTATTGTGAACTTTAACTTGCAATTAATTTGCATGAAAGTTTAACTACATGCCAAGCTGTTTTCTCAACCTAATACTCGTCCATGATACTATTCCTTTTTTTCTTCCCAAAAGGGTTCTAAACTTCATCTCCTGCCCCCCTGAATGTGATGTTTTAAGCCTCATGCTAAATATTTTGAAGGATTCAAATGATAACCCCAATGTAATGGAGATTGTAGTATAGCTTAAAAACTACTCCAGACTTGGGTTTGTAAAGCACCCTTTCTGAATGAGAGATGAGATCTGTTTTCTTCTATTTTGACTACACTGCCTTGATGTGGCCGCGTACCCCTGGCTGTAAGAGCCTAATCATAGCCCAGTTTGAATTAAGCAAAACAGATGTTTCTGCTTCTGTGTGAGGCGGGCACACCCAAACACACCACACTTCTGCTGGGTGACTGCACTGTAATTGTCACAGTCCAGCTAAATATAATTCTACAAAATGCACGCAACTTAGTTCTATTTGGGTCACATGGTTTCTTTTAAGTTAAATATCCATGAATTTACAATTTGAGGTAAAGTTTAGGTGATACCACTTTGTTTTAAATCATGTGTATTGGTGTCCATACCAATACAACAATTAGAGTGGGAGTTATAATGACTTATTATTTGAATTATTCTCTAATCATACTAAATAGTAGAATTGTTTTTTTCAATTGGCTAGTTTGTATTTTACACCCATCCTTTCAAAATGGGCATATTTTAAACAAAAAATTAATATGTAGTACGTAAATTAAAAAAAAAAGTGTGTGGAGTGTGTGGAGTCTCTGTATGTAAGAATGTATGTACTTATGTATGCATGTACATATGTATATACGTATGTATGTACATATGTATGTATGTATGTATGTATGTATGTATGTATGTATGTATGTATGTATGTACATATGTATGTATGTATGTATGTATGTATGTATGTAGGCCTATGTCTTTGTATGATTTTTTTGACAACCGTTCATCCGATCTACTTTACACTTGATGGCTGTAGGCTATTGCTGATAACCCAATGAAGTGCAGTGTCAAGTGTGAAGTTGTTTGAATGACCGCTTCCTTAAAAAACTGCAAGCAGCAATAAGGCCAAGCAAAAGGCTGAGTGGAGCATGCACGTTTGGAACAGGCACTTCCCTAGTTAAGGAATGAGCAAAGGAAAATACAAGCACTAGGCAATGCAAATCCAAGTAGTCTATGTATTATGTAAATACAGGATCTGATTGGACAATCTCATTGGCCACGCCTCACTCCCCTGTAGCCAATCGGGGCATGAACTGGCATTATGGCAAATTCAGCCTCAAGTTTCAAAAAGTGTCCTTCTCTATGGAGTTCACATGCTAATCCAGCAGCTGAGTGATAAGGTAAGACACAATGAGTATGTTTAAGGTTAAGAACCTTTGTGTATACATGTACAAATGGGCTTTTTAAAACTGTAGCTGTAGTATTTTTGGATGTCCTATCAGTAAACCACTTAGCTCCGTTAGCAAAGAAAAACTTGAAAAGTGGAGAAGAAGCATGCACTGGCATCCACATGTCTTACCCTGGCTCTTGACGGAGTATGGCTGGTACTGAGGGGCGGCCTTCACAACCTTCTTCACCACATATCTCTCTCCATGGGCTGCTGTCAAGGCAACCAGCAGGAGGAGGATGCTAGCAATGCGAATGTCCATCTTCAAATGGCAAACCTGTGGACAGTAAGGAGAGAAAACACAGGATGAACAGGCCATAGTCAATCTCAGACTCAGGCAGAAGGAGCCTTAAGCTTCAACCCTACAAATACACAATGAAACCATTAAGGCAATGAACTTAAGAAGTAAAGATAACTTGAAAAGTAAAGTTTACTTCAACTCTACATCTACAATCCAAATGGTTGGAAGCAGCACATCTACAACAGAGCTCAGTTCAGTTTCTAAGAGTCCTTCTAAGTTTGTTTTCAGTTGGGCTATCTAGGCTTCACTGTGCCCCCGCAGTGGAGCGGCAGACACTGTGGAGCATCACCCAGGCCGGCAGAGCTGACTCTAGAGTCCCTGCTCTGCAGACACACAACCCCAAGTCTGCCTGGCTTGTCTGATTCCTCCCTGAATGACAAACTGAGCCAGTCCAAACACCCAGCGTTTGAAAACCCGAAATCTTGCCTAAAATGCTTGCTCCACTGATAGAGAGTAGAGAAGCAGAACAAAAACACACGTACCGGCATCCAAGACAAGGAAGAAAAACACTGGCGATGTTCAGCACCACTGAGCTCTGGTGCCTCTTTGTATCCTTAGGGTTGGAGCACTGAGAGGGAATATGCTGCTTGAGAGGACGATGGTGTGAGTATTTATACTATATCTTCCCAGTGCAAAGTTGAGGAAAAAAGGAAAAGCCCCCACCGCACAAAGTGCCTCCCATCGGAGAGCAGAGCTGTAATTAACAGGCAGATCTGCCCAATGCAGGCATGTCACATCAGGGTGCCTCCAGGGATTGAAGCTCCAGACACATGATTATCACTTATTTTGGATTTCTTCTGAACTACAAAATGATCAGGCACCAGTTGAGCGTAAAAAAGGAAAGTGAAATGCCATGTATTATAATTGAGTCAACTTCATCTTTCATTCAGACTTATTTGATTCTTGATTTTTCACATAACTTTATAGTTGATATATTTTACTTTGTACTATAATATAAACTATAGAGTAAATATATTTAATATTCTTCAATATTTTCTCAACATTATTCTGTGTTTTTCATTGATAATTACACTTCACATTTTTTCCATTATATTATTTATATTTCTTCATATAAATTAAAAAGGTGACTGAAGCTGTTCCGTAATAAAATCTATAAATTCCCGTCTCCTTCCGTCCGTCTGTCCTACCAGACGCTTTGCCTTCCCATGGTTGTCTGCGGGGTCTCAAGGTAAACAGAGAACAGTGTGATGTGGTGTAACACTAGCCAACTGTAACACAACGGTACAAATATATCCCCTTTGCTTTCCTTTGCGTTTAGCAGGCAAACTCTCAAATCCCAAGTCTTATGTAGAAATCTTTATTTCATGTTAAATCATTATTTATGTATTATGTTGTGGAACACGAGTTTACTCTCCCCCTCTTGAAATAAATACACAGATTGAACTACATTCAGGTCCACCTGTTTATTCGGGGCCCATGGAGTACAGAGAAGCGTTACATTTTTTGCGAAAACACACTATTTAAGTCGCTGTTTGTTCAACGGCTTATAGTCCTTAGTTGGTGTATTTTTTGCCAGAGCCCTGGTCAGTACATTGCTAATAAAGCTATATAAAGATCTGGGAAGGTCGTGTGGAGCTATTTCCCTCAGGATGTGAAAGCAGGGCAGTGTCCCCTGTCAGGGCCATGTCTGCAGTACCGTAAAACAGCCACCAGGTGGCAGCTTGCACTTCTGTACCTCGAGTGGAGAGCCTCTGATGAGCTCGAAGAGGAAACTCTGTGGTCGCTCGTTGTTAATTTTGGCCTTCTTATTACATGCGCTGTGGATCACAAGCTTGAGACTCTTTACTGCAATTACACATGATGTTGTATTTCCTCAATCAGCGTTAGTCTCCTGTATTATCCTCCCTTCACCATACACCTTGCTTTTCCTGCTTACTTTAGCATCCTCCAACTGTAATTTCTCAATTCGACCAGAGGCCACATAGGAAACGCATACACCCAAATAATCACATGTCCTGCCATACACAAGTACCCATAAACGATGTGTAGGTTAGGCTGCAGCCCATCCCTAAACATTTTTGCTGAACAAGCGACACTCTATAGTAGCCGCCCACCCCCCCATCCCCTCCCTGTGTTCCAAGATTTGTGTGCTGTTGACTGATAAAGGGCTTTAAGCAGCGTTATGTAGAAACTATAGCACAAGTGCCACTGCTGTGAAACACATTTTTCCTGGAGGTATAATTAAAGATTCCAGATAACCTAGGGCTAGTTTTAACCGTTTCTTTCCAGAACTAGACCAAATTAAGTGTAATTTTCTAAAGTGCTACCTCCAAGCAGCTTGGAGCACTTAATCATGCATGACAGGCATTGTTTGCAATTTCTTACAAATTAAATGTAATGCAATTTGCAGTTTTTCCAAACATCCAAACATTTCCATTTGTTCATGATTCTGAATAGGAGAGACAGCAGTGTGGGCCCGCGGTGTTGTCACAAAGTTCATGCATGCTGAGTCCTATTAACACACGTCACACATGGACCGACAGCTGAGGTGATAAAAGCACATTTCTAAGTGGCGAGAATATAAATTCAAGACAGGGTTCGAGTTTTGAGTTGGATACAGGTTGAGGCTTGAAATTAGAAAAGAATCTTGCAAATAAAAAAAGAGGGTGGAAATATGCAATTTAATTTATTGGATGCCAACTGCCACATAAAATGTTCTGTATGTTAAGTTGTTTTTACATATCTTGGCTATAATTTGTGATTTTAAAGGCCTTTATTTCATGGTCTCGATAGATGCAAGGCGATGCCAGCCCTAGTCACATTTAGATGTATAAATGACAGAGCCAGTGAGGGCGGAGTCAAGGGTTTATTACGTTCTAAGGTTTCGATTGCGTTTAATTCTCTTTCAAAAGAGAAAAGCCACCATCAACAACTTTTTCTTTTTTTTCTTCCATTGATTCTCCCTTTCTTTCTATGATTCGTCTTCTTCATCCCATTCATGTATTAAAACAGAAATCGGTTTGCACGTAAGAACTTGACCAAGCCACACTCAAATTAACATGGCAGTTTTGATGTTGTTTATATCCCCATAACACATCCTCCTTTTATTCTCTCACCATGCCTCTGGGAGCAACCTGCTGTTCTTCTCTCTGGGTTACTTGCTCTTTTGAATTTGGCTTGACTCTTTTACATCCCCCAGTAGTCTGATGTGGTAGTCAATCCTCCTTGCAATTACCATTAAGAAGCCACTTAACAAGCTTCCAATTAAAAGTGGATGACGTCGGCCCCATATGTTTAATGATGTAGGTGTTAAAAATTTAAATCCCATGCATATAATCCATCGTCACCTCATTGCCCCCACACATATGGCACGTAAACCATTTTACTCAAAGAATATAGGCTTCCATAATTGTATTCTTACATGGCTTAACGTCATTGAGGGTATATAAAATCTGTATGTGTGTGTGTGTGTGTGTGTGTGTGTGCACGCACACACACCCAAATACCCACACCCACACTAGAGAACACTTGTCCTAACAGTTTGTTCTACACACACACACACACACACACACACACACACACACACACACACACACACACACACACACCATAGAACACAGCAACAAGGTAACAATATCACTCTTCTACATTTTCTGTGTTTTTTTCCCTGCTCCGGTGCCCAAGAATGGATGCTGCTGCCCTTAGCCTCAGCCCACACCCAAGAGGAGCAACATAATTGGTGGTTGATGTAAGGCAGAAAGAACAGGACACGTGAGTTGAGCAATGGCTAAAGATACACCATCACGGCTGGGATACGAATTTAATGTTTCAATAAACTCTGCAGACCGCTAAGAGCTACTTTGAGCTTTATGAATGGTAGGCCTGACGGGGGCCCCTTGGAGTGATTGGTGGGGAAATTACAGGGTCCCAAAAATACAAACACAGGGGCCAAGCTGGGGCCCGGAAGTAGAGGCGAAACAGGGTAGCTCTGGCCCCAATGTCAGGGGTGAGGGCCCCCTCCCCCTCCTCCTCCTCCTCCCCCCCGGAGATCAAGACCTGGAAGCCAGCAGGAGAAACAAAAACGCCGTCATGGGGTTCTTCAATGAGGAATATGGCAACAGAATGTTTTTGTGTTTTGGGTTATAGCACACAGGCCACTGAGTCAATTGAAATGTGTCCAGAGTTATGCACACTCTGTACTATGTATCTTACAGGGAGACATGAGGCGGAAGGGGGCAGAATGGCTTGAGTACATTGCTGAGATGGGCATCTATGCATTCCGTTTGTCTACTTAGTCCCCTGCTGCGACCCACACACCCACATCCAAATTTTAAATATTATAATATATATTTTTAACAAAAATGATAGTTTAAAATGAGGAGTTGGAGTTGTGAAACTCTTTTCTTAGTTGTGAAACTCTTTTCTTGACTTTTATTGCACTGGTCCTCTGTAAAACTAAAGTCTTGTCTATTGTTACATGACAAAACCTTTGTTTAACCAAACATACTTTTTAATTTATCTTCAGACTGAAATTGAGTTGAAGAGTTGAATTTCCAGGATTCATTTGGGCTTTCTGGATTGTTCTATCTAGCCAGTCCTGACTCAGTGTTTGGTTTGTGGCAGTTTTAAGAGGGCTTTGTTTTGTAAATGAACACGCCGTAGTGGCTGCCAAAAAGTGATTTTAAACCACCATGCAGACCGAAGGGGACGCTTTATAGGGTGTTGGAGGAATGACACTTAGGCATAGAGAGTGTGACAAAGGTTGAAAGGTCATGACTATATATTTTAGAGCCTTAACCTCTTGTCCTTGCTCTGCTCTTCCTCAACAAGGAAAATAAAGGCATTTATTTACAGGGTATAGCCCCTGTTTTAGCAGGAGATACAAATAATATTTTAAGGGTAATCTGGGTTGCAGACCCCTTGTATGTTTACAAAAATATATAGTTAAATAGTTGTAGACATTTTTGCCAAAAATCACAGAGAACTCTGCAGCAACAATTTGTGAGACCCAAACACAACAGGTGTCAATTTATAGAAGAGATTTGGGGGTTACTCAATCTTTCATAAAGTATACTTGAGTAAATAAGCCACCTGATTGTGTTTTAAACAACGCCATTGTGTATTTTTTTATATTTTCTTCTCCAAATCATACCCCTTTTGCTTAATTTGGGATCACTCATGGATATCAAAGTTAAATAAAGTCCCGTTAATGGAATCCTCAGGGCTTAAGTGTGGGTTGGATGAGTGCTGTATTTAGGGATAACGACTAATCTCACACATCAAGCTGAAAATTGTAGGCTTCACTGTCTACGGCAAGTAAAAAGGACAAACACTGTCTCTGTCAGACAATGCCAGCCGTTTCCTAGCAGCATTTATATATTTGTATGTCTTCGGCCTACCTTTAACTCACCTGTACCCCACCTGACCTGTCACTATGTGATGGAGACATTGCTCTTAAACTCTATTCCTACTCTATATATTTAGCATGCTTAACCATCTTTTTTGTTTTACTGGTAAAATAAAAAGGGAAAAACAAAAATACAAAGTGGCCAAGCCCATGTTCAAGATGTAAAGTGTCAGGTTTGGGGATGATGAATGACAAGCAAGACACCCTTCCTAGAAGGTTACTCTACTACACAATTCCTCCTGCAGGAGTTTCTATACCGCACTTAGCTCCGCACCATAATGACATAGGCTTTGGCCGTGGCCACTGTTGTGATAGCACATTCGGATCCAGTCAGGTCCGTTCCAAAATAAAAATAAAAAAGCTTGGCGCCAAAACGTCCGTCACTGTCTCTCCCACGGTGACAAGTGTTGGAGATGAACCGGAGCGGGGTTGACATCCAACAACACACAGGACACTGGCGGAGCCGTGGAGGACAGGGTGGCTGGCTCCTGGAGCTTGTGTGGGAGGGAAACATGCTCTGGTTGGGGCCAGAGACAGCAATCCAAACAACTGCACCTAAAATAGGTCCATGTTGTATAATGGTGTCTGTGGTGGGATATAAATATGTATGCATCCATATAGGAAATTGTATATGTACTTGAACAGTAAAATAAATGTACTTGAAAACAGCAAGGCCAGTTAATATTATTTTATCAAGTTTATGATGTCTACAAATGAAGACAGTTAAGGTGAACCATTTTGCACATGCTGATATTGTATGGACTTTTTTTCTGATTGTGTTCATATTTGAGGTTCTAATTTATCAGACCTATGTTGAATTCAAATGAGTTGCCGGTCTAAAGTTCACATTCAACCAATTCAAAAAAGAATAGTAAACTAAAGGGACAACTTTGCTGAAGTTTTGAAATCATCTCTCGCTGGTCAACAATCTGAGAGTCATCTCCCGGTATATTCTGAAGGAAACCTGTAAGATTCAGGGTTTTCCAGTATGCTTGTTTAGAAGGTTTCGGTTGCCTTGCTCCCAAATATTTGCCTGACACGTTCAAGAGGTCCAAAAATAAATCATGTTGAGATTTTATCAAATATTTCACATTCATTTCCGCAGAAAGGCAAACTTTCAGAAGAAAAACACCTCATTCCTCCAGTAATGTATTTTTATTTTCTGAGTGGCAAAAAGGGAAAACCAAAGTGTTTCATAACTGATTGACCATAGGACATAGGTCATCCGGTGGCAGGAGACTGGCATCTAGACTAAACAAAGCAGAGGGTCAATGAAATACCCATAAATACCTAAATATAGCATTACTACGGGGGAAAAAATGTCACCTTAAGCACAAAGGAGCGATTATAGCTTCATTTGAATGAAATGAGCTGTGCTTGGGTTTGCGTGTTAAGACGCTGCACTATAATGGCCTGGTGTTTGAAGGTTCCTTGCATGTGCTGCTAAGAATACCTTTATCCTCTTAAACATGGCACAGTTGAAGTCACAATAAATCAATTAATAAAGGCAATTATATAACATAAATATGAAAACTATGGAGATTCTACTTTTGGGAATACAAATGGGTATTTAAGATACTGCACCAACCGTTTTACCAAGTTCTATTTAAATAGACGAAACCTGCACCAAGATGAGTTCCTTGTACATCTGACCATTGGCCAATACATTTCTAAGACAGATTCCTCAGTTCCAGTTTAAGAATCATAACCAGTCAAATTGTGTAAAGAGGAATGGTTTCCTTGCACCTTTTTTATCAACGTATCAAAAAAATTATCAATTTGTGGTCTGCCACGGCCGAGTGCCGACATTATATTATGAAAGAGAGATAGAGGGTTTGTTATTTTGATGAGACAACAGATTCTGTGCAGGGAGAGAGAGAGCGCCTCCTCTCATTGTGTCAGAGCCTGTCCAAGGCGAGCCCTAGCCCATGAGTCAGCAACGCGCCGCCCTGTCATTTGGGTGCGCAGCAGTTGTCTTAGTTGGTCAGGGAAGAGAGAACTGCTTACTGGGGGTGATTCACATGTAAGGGCTTTTTCTCTTCTTCCCAGTGTTATAATTACAATGTCCCGGGGAAGCTGGCATCCCAGAGCCTATACGTCAAGGACCATAGAAAGCTTCCTTACTGGAAGAAGAGGCACCAGAGTATAGGGCCCTGCCAGGCTGCTTTTGGGAAGTTTGAGCAGCCTTTCCCAACAATGTAGCCATTAATCTCCCCTGTACATCCTGCATCGAATCTATTGTTCCTCACTTTCCAGGAAGATGGGAGAACTGTTGATAATAAAAGAAACACCAAGGAACGTGTTTTTTTTGTATTTTAAAAATACATCTCAAACTCCATATAACCCAAGACGCCTGGCTCAGCGGCATGCTGCGTTTTACTGGGTACTTACTGCGGATTGGATGCGAGGGGGGGGGGGGGTGAATTGCTGCACATGGCAGACTTTGAAGGGATTTCCAAGTGGTAGTTTTCTCAGCTATTTTCAGCGGTGGATTTCAAACTAAAATATCTAACTGTGGCACGCTTGAGGTCCTGTGGTGCAGGAAGAGAGTATTACAGTTCTAATATTGGTACACCTAAACCAATCTCTCTCTCTCGCTCTCTCTCTCTCTCTCTCTCTCTCTCTCTCTCTCTCTCTGTGTTTACGCTAGGCTAGTCCCATTTTTTTCGGCATATTACCAAAACTGCTGGCCGTTGAATAACCGCAGCCGTAGCCGCTGTTTGAATTCTGTCTCGGACACAACAGGTGTACACATGCACACACGCACGCACACGCACACACACACACACACACACACACACACACACACACACACACACACACACACACACACACACACACACACTCACTCACTCTATGTCTGGAAACTCACTGGCAGTTGCATGGCCCTGGTTTCCTGAAGTGGCCGATGCTGTGGTCAAATGTGTTTGCCTCAAGATGGATGCAGACTGCATCATCAACACCAAGTGTACTGTCTGTGTTTACGCTGTCTGCGTGTGTGTGTGTGTGTGTGTGTGTGGTAGGTCCGTCTAGTTAAGGATGTCTATCTGTGAGAGGCGGCTGCATTGCTCATGCATTTGGGTATTGTTAACATTTTAAGGTGTATATATTTTCCGAAATTGCCTCAATTATTCTCAACAAACATTTGTCCAACATGGTGTTCAATTACCGTCATTAGTGACCAAGGAGAACAAGATAACCACTACCAGATGAATATCAAGATTCATTTTGTCACTGTGTGCTTTACTGTTGGTTAAACAGTTTTTAAACACGGGAGGCCCAGAATGAACCAGATGGATCATGCTGTTTTCCATATAAAAAATGACAGCAAAATGACCAGTTGCTGCTTGAATGATCCTGTAACTACAGCACAGTTAAAAGCCATGCAGACAATGACCAATTTGATGTCACAAATACACTTTCCCTAAATAACAAAAAATTAAATTATTCAAATCGCACTGGATTTGAGTTGGCTGGATGTTGCAGGCCCCAAAATGTATGCTATTCGAAAACTGATTTGTGGGTTCCCTTGCAGTCGTAACCCACCAATTCCCGCCTCCTCCAACAAGATCCCTGAGGATACGGTTTCAACGTGTAAGAGTTTAATCTCAATGTTTTGCAACCTTATCTGAAAAGGCCTCCTGCTACAGTACCAACACAATGTGAAGCTCCTCTGTCAAAGCTGATGGCGGATCAGCTTTGATCCCTATCTGTGACACAGAGAGACAAGCCGTTCAGTTCACTGAAATTAAGCTAATTATATTCCACGCCTGCACACAACGAGGAGAAGCTGTAAGCCACCATTATCCCTGGCTCCGGGACTTCTCTCTTTCTGAAACACCCTCTGCAAATTAAAGGTCGAAAAGTGTGCCAAAACCTGACATTATAAGCGGCAAGCTCTTTTTCCTCTTTGGGAGTGAAAAGCTGCACAATCTTTCCCTGTCAAGTTCCCTAACTGATACTCTCTTAATGTGAGCGCAACTGCCAAGGTCCGATCCCGCTATAAGCTGGGAGCTTGAGAACATTTGGGTGTTTATCTCTGAAGCGTGGATTGGAGAAGGGTGAACTGCTGAGCTCTGTTGAGTCATTTCAGATCTCAGGACCCCGATAAAGTACGGTAATTAACTTTCAATGGTAATAAACGCCTTGTGTGTGTGTGGGGGGGGGGGGGGGGGGGGGGGAGATATATGGATGCAACCAGAGGTGATACAGAAAGAGAGGAACTCTGTCTTCCAATACTAAAATACTCTCTGGTACATAACTGCACTCCTTAACGCACAATCACCATATTTCATCACCACAGAGTTCATTGCGTGTATGATATTAATCCAATCCCTTTTGTTCATACTTATCGATTTGTTCATATTTCCCTGTGTAACAAACACAACAAACAAGAATAACAACAGTTATACTATATAGATAATGAAAGACTTATATGACTGATATCCATATATTCAGTGGTAAAAAGGAACAGTAACAGTAATATAACGTATTAAAGGAGTAGATAGTTGCAGTGTTAGGTTGCGCTATAATCGAAGAGACACAGGGCACTTTGAAATGAATTTCAGACAACTGTCCCTGTGTTTAAACACGGATTACAACTCTGTCCCCTGGTATACAGCACCCATAATGAATGGATTCACAACAAGTTGACTCAGGCTCACACATGCATACGTACACACAGTCGTGGTTGCCATGGTTTTGTTTCTTTGTTAAGTGACATGTTTAGGTTACACCATATGTTCAAGAGTTTGGTGGTTTTGAAGATTAGACAATGTTAAAACAAAAAGAAAAAGCTCCATTTAGAAAACTGTCATTAAGTGCACTTTCACCACAGAGAAAACCACACCTTAAAGACCCGGTCCCAAAGAGAATATAGCTCATGCAGGGAACGGTAATACAATATAGTAATTAGGCAAAAGTGGTCCAACAATGTATCACTCCATGACCCACCAGTGGAGGTCATCTTTGTCCGGTGAATGTCGAGGATGTTTCTTAGTAAATACAATGTTTTCTGTCATTGTTATGCTTGTTGCTATGGACGCTGCTAACATTGAAACCCCTTTCATGTTGTTTGAATCGTTATCTTTGTGAGTGCCCCAGGGTGGGACGTATTCATTCGCCCTCTTTCGGACGGACTAGGCCGACGTGCTTTTACTGGGAGAACCGGGGGTTATGTTGCCATTACTTCGCCAAAAAAGTCAATTCCAAAGGTTAATTCTCTATAAAAATATTTTTTACTAAGATAATCATGAGAATTGAATCTTTAATTTTCAACGTTTTTTGAAGTGTAAAGGCATTTAATAAAGTAAACTGAAGAAACGGCTGAAGAAAACGATTTTCAAAAGAGTACTTAAATGATCCACATGGGGGACGTAGCCCCACAGGGAGTAATGCAATATGCAGTTGTCCTAGTCGTCTGGGAGCTTTGCGAGCCTATGGTCTGTTTCAGATGGAAGGGCATTAAATAAAACTAAAACTACTAACACAGGGCTTGTAGCTCGTACTTAATGCCGAGTTGGAGTTCTGGAGCCTGATATGTTCGGGGGTCTGATATGGGGTCTGATATGTTTTAATGATAGTGTATTTTTCTGGCCCAATTTTGGGCACAAAAATAATTAACACACCATTGATGTGCGCACAGAATGACTTGGGAGTAAAATAGAGACATCTGGTCTAGTAGTAGGTAACCTTTGGGGTCAAGGACACATAATAGGAAAGAGGGCCTTGGGGACATATACGATTATACATTTTGTTTCTGTAGCACTACAAATAGAGATTAAAATTGTCATTGGGAGGTCGTCAGAAGATTAAAAAATTTTTTTTTATTCGGCATAAATTTACTTGGAAGTAAGCTAGAGCCCAGTGGTCTCCTTTTATATGAAAGAGGGATCAAAACGGGGCGTGACCTCCAACATTACTGTGTGTTCACACCAAACACGACGGCGCGACACGTTTCAATACAAAGTCAACGTAGAGACGCAAATCAGGCAAAATTTGTCATGGCACAAACCTGCGACAAGATTTGATTGACGGTGCGACATTTTTCCCTGTCACAGGCAAGTGCGTTCACGAGGATTTGCAGGGATTTGCAGCGAGAAGTTTAGCTGAAGTTGAAATATTTTAACTTTGCCGCGGCATTCGCGTGAGACAGCCAATCAGCATTCACTCCCTGTGGGTAACGTGGGTGAAGTAACGTAAAACAGCCAATCACCGTTCAACCAGCTGGGCCAACCGTTCCCTGCACTCCGCAGTGAACCGCAGCTTGGAGGAGAAAGTGATTGTTGCCGTTTGCGACTCCCGGAGCTCTATATATAATATTATATGATATTATATATATAATATATAAATATCTATATAATATAATATATACAATATAATATCACGGCACAAATCTTGCCGCAGGTTTGTGCCGCGACAAATTTCGCCCGATACACGTCTCTACGTTGACTTTGTATTGAAACGTGTCGCCCCGCGACGTTTGGTGTGAACGCACAGTAAGAGTAAGTAAAACGGCAGGCTTTCAAATTCCATTTTGTCCTTCGCAGACAGAAACTTGACTGTCGCAAGTATTGCTGGTTTTCTCGAGCAGCCAATATGGGCTGGACCAACAAAACGGTCATTAAGTTACCCTTTATTGTCCCTTTTTGGGGGAAATTCTTTCTCTGCTTTTGACCCATCCAGGAGCCAGTGAACACCCAGAGCAGTGGGCAGCCGCAGTGGGCAGCCGCAGTGCAGTGCCCAGGGAGCAGGTGGGGTTTCAGGTGCCTTGCACAAGGACACCTCATCCGTGGATGAGCACGTAGGAGAGTGCTGCACAACTACTCCCGCTGTCCATATTTTTGCTTACCGGTCGGGATTCAAACCACCCTCCGGTTACCGGTCCAACTCTTTAACCAGTAGGCCACGGATGTGTGTGTTAGAAGGAAGGTGTAGCACATCAATTAATATAACAAAGAAGGAGATAGTGAACTTATCTGATGAATGAATTGCTCAAACCGCGGTTACTTTTATCTATTTTCTTCTTATTTTATTGTTTTTGAAGCGAGAAATCAACCAGGACACGTATCTTCTTCTCTGGTGGTTTTGTGCGCGTTGCTCCTTTTGGGACACATATTGATTCCCGGACTCTCCTGAAATACACCTCAACTATGGGTATGTGTCAGGGTGTTTGGCCGAAGGAGACGGCCTTGGCATGGGGCCCAGCGCCATCTCGTAACCCGTCTATTCTCTGTCTCACCATGATGGTTATGTTTCACGTGGAAAAAAAGACGCCAGCTCGTGAAATGAATGTTCCATAGGACACTTAAAGAGAGATCCATCCAATCCTTGGAAATAGAATAGTAATTCTATGCTGCAAACATGAAAGCACCTCTAATTTGTCCACAAGGTTCGGCTGAGGCTTTGATAGCTAGATACCACATTCTTGATAGCACGTGGGGCTGTTCCCGGTGCAACAAAATATACACAGATTGTGCAAATTGCACGCTTACTTGAAGAGAAGGGCGACTCAGGGGGCATGTGAGGTTAGCGCTAACGTCGTTGCCACCCCCACACCCCCTCTCCCACCCACTCAGTCCTCCCCCCCCCCTTGCCCCCCGGAGCCTTGTGAGTATAGCTCTCTGCAGGTTGGCTGGTGGCAGAGTTTAAGCAGGCCCTCTGTTACTTCAGCGGTTGATACATCTGTGGGGGGCTCCCGGGCTTTTTTTAAACTCCCTGGTTCCTCTATTGTGGCGCAGGGCGTGTTCGTGTGCGGCTAGCGTTGGCGCTAAATGTCTAATTATGCGCAACACTACAATCTCCACTTTCTCAGGGTAGGCTACGGTGGCGCGTGTTCCTCTATAATCAGGGACGTCAGGCACCGCAGTCTCCGATGATGTAGTGGTGCAGAGACCCCCCCCCCCCCCCCCCCCCCCCCCCGGGTCATAGTGCTCCTTCTCAGTTTAGTTTCACATGGGACAGATACATAGAAATAACCTCCTGTTATTCTACTTTAATCTTGACTAAGATTGCTGCGCTAATGCTGCTCATGAGCATCCTGCATGGATGAGTGACCGCTGGAAATCTGTGGATGAATGCCGTTTACATGGCGCCCAGATGTACGTTCTGCCTTATGTGACATTATAGCACATAACACTTCAGACAGTATTCAGACCGAGACACCGGGAGGGGTTTTGGATGGTGGAAGGAAGTTGACAATCTTTTAAGTTGCCTTAAAGCTAAGAGGAGTCATTGAACTCAAATGTGATAGATACTTCTGTTAGATATTCCTTAAATGTGATTGGATGTTGATGCTAGTCAGCTGATAGTGGCCGGCAACCGTTGCTGCTAGCTACGGTTAATCAATCATTTTGCTGACGTTCATTTTGACACACAACAGTGACAAATACACAACCGTCTCAAATACTATACAGCTCATAACAGATCAGAACGTTACTGACCGTTGTTGAAAATTCCTCTTTTAATTTGAGCTCATTAGGATCATCATTGTTTCTAACTGGGCTATGTTTACACATGAGTTTTTTTTCAATGTGTTCTATTACTAGCTTTCCCTCCTTTCCGTCCCTGAAAATTATCCATGGAAAGTGCAAATTGGTAACTAGGGGGACGAATGCAATAAGAAACAATCATAAAAAATGACCTCAAACCTCTCCGCCTCTCCTCATTAGAAGAGAGTGAGGTGAAGCCTCTTTACATAATCATAGCCGATTCCAACTGTGAAAAACATGTGGGAGTGCCAAGAATTTTCACAGTGCTCTCCGTAAATGAACACGCACTCTCCTCCTCCTTAAATAGTTGTTATTAATGCGTGTGTACACAGAACATGATTAGACTAATGCTGTGTAAGTAGCTGGGAAATTTAGTTCTGGTTGAGGGAAAACACTGAAGTATCTCTGTACGCCTGACAGGTACAAGTCATTGAGTTGAGTTCAACTAAGGAAACTAGGCCAGACTTTAAAACCCTTAGTGTGTGAGTACAACACTACGATGACAATGCTAATAATGTCATTAGCTACTTTATTCAAGTCATAACCCCAAAGGAATGACAATTTGGTCCATTTAGCAGAACATGAACTGCATTTACTTTACATAGAAATAATAGGGCTGAGAGATCTGCTGAATCTTTTCTAGCCGATAATAGCAGCTTGCTACCCCTAAGCCATTGCTTTCAATTTCCCCATGTCGTGTGTGAACCCCAGGTCTATTTGGGCATGGAAAGGGGTTTGGCGGGTGTCTGTGGTCGCCGCCTCTCCCCTCTATGTCTCCATCTTGGCCACCCAGCACATTTCTCCCTTCCTGGCCCTCTGCCAAAACCAAAGGTAGAGAAACGCCATGAAAATGATACCTCTACATTGGGGGGAGTTAAAAAATAGATATGTTTTGATCATCGTCTTCAACATTTTTTTTTTTTCCTCCCCCACCAACTTACTTAAAACGACGGCATTAGTTTGAACCGTGGAAAAAAAAGGGGGGTGGGGGGGAATGAAAGAAGGTTCAAGCGTTTAGGTTTTTATGCTACCTTACCATTATTGCTACCAAAAGGGATGCAAATTAAGATTCTCCCAGAGACCGCGGAGGGACTGAAAAATGCGTCATAAGCGGCAGGAATCAGTAATTTGTGGCCGGGTCTATAAAGGTCCAGAATGCAAAACAGAAGCATTGTGTATTCATTATATTTATGGAACTACCTGTTACTGTGGGCACGTTTTACGTTGGTTTTGCTGGCAAACTAACAATCTCAAAAAGACATGAACGTCCCCAACATGACTGTTTGTTGGACTTGACTCAATTGACTTAATATGGTAACTCGGCTGTAAGACGTTCTATGTCTTACAGCCGTGTATGTCCTTGAGGAACAGACGTATGGAAACCAAGGCATCGCTAAGCCACAACAGCGCCTTGAAATATAACTTTCTGTGTTTCTTTGCAGTCCTCCGAAAGTAGGATACACAAGTAAACACAAGCTGCAACTCAGACTAGAATGTCTTTTTAGAAAAGCACAAGAAGAAAATGTTCTTGTTTTGCCGTCTCCCACTGGGTCTTGGGTGGTGGTGGTGGTGGTGGTGGTGGGTGTGTGTGTGTGTGGGTGTGTGTGTGTGTGTGTGTGTGTGTGTGTGTGTGTGTGTGTGTGTGTGTGTGTGTGTGTGTGTGTGTGTGTGTGTGTGTGTGTGTGTGTGTGTGTTTATTTATCTTGGGAGACCAATGTCTGGATAGTCAGCATGCTTTGCTTCATAACTGTTGCATATTTCACATCAAACTAAGCCCTTCCTTCCATCTGAAGAATGGACCATCTGGGCAAATAGCCCCCTTAGAGAGCCGGGAGCCAGAACGGCATGGATGTGTGTGGCGTGCTCAGGCCGGCAAATGCGTACATCACAAATGACCTCAGATTCCAAAAAAACCTGTAAAGACATACAAGAGCAAAAGTCTGTCTTTAATGCCCCAACCCCCACCCCCAACCTTGCATTTCTCGCTGCCCTTTACATCACATTACTCATTTAAACACAATGTTTTTAACATCTTACAGATGATACATTTATAATTTATGAATGTCTTAAATTGGATACAGCTAGAACATCTGTGCTTTTGTCATGTTTACCTTTAGGCTGCATTTGGGGAGTTGGTCAACATGAAAGATGAGAAAAACATATTTGAGGCCAACTGCCCACAAAGTTGTTGAAAAACAACACCGGCGTTCCCAGAGGGCGAGGGTAAGCCCCACCCTCACAACGGTCAAACGGATCATCAGACACGGCCCTGCCCTCGGCCAATCACGGCGGGCCTAGCCCTCTCACCCTGTCGATAAAAGCCCCGGAGCTGGCCGGCGCGGTTCACTGCTCAGGAAGACCTCGAGACCTCGAGACGTCCTCACAAAGAACACCTGAGATTAAGGCCAAGTCATGCAGTGCTTTTCAGAGACCTTATCATGGATATTTTACTGTGACAAACCCTTGACTCTTTGCATTTTAGTATTCATTAGTGATTGTTCAACATTAACAGAATGAACAGACTTTTCTTTAGAGTTGGAGTAATTCAGTGGGAGGAAGGTGAACAGGAGTACAACATCTTCGCAGAGGACTATAATAGAAAATGTCTTAGAGTCATACACTGTAGTAAAGTTAGTAATCACAGTAAATATAATCCACTGCATATCTACACAGTACTACAGCAACAGTAGCTAAAATCAGTAGCTAAAACCTAACTGCATATCTCCAGCCACAGTAAATCGCCTTCATATCCATGCTAGTCCCAGTAGATATAATCCACTTCATATATACAGCACTTCATTTCAATGTGAGTCACAGTAGATGTAATTCACTTTATATCCAGACTAGTCATAGTAGAAGTAATCCACTTCATATCCAGACTACGATCAACCAAAACTCCCTAAGGCTTTCCCTTTAGTCTTGTCCCAACATCCATCAGCCAACAGTATTTGTTGTTCTTATATGGTCAGCCTTAATCGCTAAATTGCAACCGAAATAAACTAATGTGTTCTAACACTGTGTTCTTCCATATACCATAATGATATGTGTTTAAAGTTTATTTACAACTACATTTCCATACTGGGTTTTTTTTCTCTTCTTTTTTAAATCGACAAGCGTGTGTTACCATTTGAGCGAGGTCCACAAAAGTCATGGGAAGATTTGGTTGGTTAAAAGTAAGTAAAAACCTCAGATTACTGCTGACTTCATACACAAACATGTAATTTAATACTTTATGAAAATTAGCTCATGACGGAAATAAATACAACCCAAATGAAGCCCTAATGTTAGATTTTAACAATTTATTTATTTTCAAACCTGCAATTATGATTTATTTTTCTTGGCATGAATGTATAATAACATATTTGGTCACTGAAAAAACAACATATAAACAATATAGGATACAGATATATATATATATATATATATATATATATATATATATATATATATATATATATATATATGTGTGTATATTAGTGTATGTATGTGTATAAATATATATAGTATATGTTTATACACACACACACACACACACACACACACACACACACACACACACACACACACACACACACACACACACACACACACACGTGGTCAGTCAATAGTTCTCCTCGGTCATCAGGTTGACCACAGGTGGTTTCCCTATAAAAAACCGTCTGATCATTGATTCTGTGACTCAGGAGACACTTTATAGCTATTGCTGTCCGTAGTACTTCAAGGGAATGGCTCAGACGTGCCGGCCCTAAAAAAGTGCATTGCTTGCTCTTTGGGTTGCCTGCTGGATGTGGAAACCCTTTACTTACACGTGTGTCTCTGCAGCTAATTGAGGAAGACGTCTGGTGGACGGTCCGTGAATCAAAGCCTTGTTTGTTGTCTATCTGGATTGTGCGCTTCTGGTCCAGGTTAATAACCGGGTACTTATCATACAGAATAGACAGGGGAAGGGATGACAAACACAAATACACAAATACACACAGACACAGACACAGACACAGACACACGCACACACACCCACACACAATACATATATGGTCACAAACACCCACTCTCACATGCGCACATCTACAGAAACACATGCAAACCTCATCTGTACATGGTCATTAACACAGCACGCGCACACAGGCACACACACACGCACACAGACAACCACACACAGGCACAGGCACACGCACACACACACACACACACACACACACACATGCACACAGGCAACCACACAACCACACACATCCCCTCTGTGTCTCAGTGGTTCTGGGTGTTAATGCAGCTCGTGTGCAGGAGTTCTCCCCTGACGGTACAGATGAAGGCCTCAGTCAGTTCCTTCTGACAGGCCTGACACGTCTGGCCCCTGTGCACCCTCACCATGGTTTTAGAGGCCTGTGTCTGGGTGCGAGACAGTGAAAATGAATACATGTATGCTATTCATTTACAGCTATACATTAAAGCTGCACTATGTACTTTCACCTTCACTGCAGCCATTACTTCCATGGGGGGATGGGTTTTAGACTAACATATAAAATGGACTGTTTTACTATTTAGTCATTTGCAGATGTTTTTATCCATGGCTTATAGCAACTTATGTCAGAAGTTGTGGTGTTAAGCATCTTGCTTGATAGGAGACTTACAGGTTAGGCTGCGGACATTGGGGATCGAACCCAGTTCTTTTCAGCTGGGATTCGGGAACCCTAACCACTGCATTATCCTACCCGATTACACTTGGTTTTGATTAACTTAAAATCGATAGGCATGCTATAGTGAGAAAAAGTGCAGTGACATAGTGCAGGTTTAATGGGCATCAGAACCAGTATGTATGACTTATGAAGTATGTAGCAGCAGTAGTAAGGCATTGATAACAAGAGAAAAGCCTCATCCTCACCCACAGGACCTTGTGTCTCAGGTACTCAGCATGGGCCAGGGCTCTCTGCAGCCCGCCCATCCTCCTCTGGTGCAGGGTCTCCCGGAGTGACCCGACCAGGTAGCGGCACACCAGCCCCACGGACCAGGCCCCGGGCAGCAGCTCCAACACCCTGCCTGGGGGGAAGTGCAGAGCGTTGTCCCCCAGGAGCTCCAAGGCCTCGCCGGCGTGGGCGTCCGAGCACAGGTACGTGGTGAGAAGTGTGAGGAGCAGGGTCCGCCTGAGGCCCGCTTCGTCTTTCGGCCCACCGACATGGCTCCACTCCTGGGCGGCCCTGTGGCAGTAAGCCTGGGCGGCGTGCGGGTCACGGCCCTCGTGAACGAGCACTCTGAGGGCCTGCGTGTGATCACCGGACCTGCCCAGCACGATGGCTCTCTCCACGTGCAGCGGAGTGGCCCTGATGCGCTCTGTCACGAGAGAAAAACTAGGTGTGACTGTTCACTTACCGTTCATTTACAATTCATTTGCTTTAGCAACTTAGAGTGAAGATCATTCAGGTCATTTTAGGAGCAGGAATGGGGTTAGGGGGGAAACTCAAGGATGCCTATAAGTAGAGTGCAATGGACATTGGGGGGCTAGAGCCCATTAGGTCTACTTTAGGCCTACAGTAGAACACTATTTTGCCCTCACTATGAGCATAAAACCATTGGTCTAATCATCTTGACTTATTTCTCCTTTCACTGTCGTAGAATATTGTCTGTATAGTATGATGGCCCAGCGTGTCCACATACTCTGTACGGCTGGAACATCGTAGGACACGGAGCTCCAGAGCAGCTCCTGTAGTTTCCCCCGCGTCTCCCCTGCCTCCAGTGGTTCATCCTGCCCTGAGGAGGCCTGCAGGGTCTGGGTGACGTACGCCAGCGCCAGCTCTGTGTGATGGCTCTCCGTCTGAACACAGATATAACAGTGTTAACTTAGCAAAAGTGTTGTTGCTGTTGTGTTGTGTTTTATTTTATTTGATATCATTTCATTTCAGGTGGTGTTTCAGTCATTAGTCTAGTTTAGTCATGCCCATGACTGTGGCTGGATGCGGTTGCACTCCTACCTCTGATTTCTGCTTGTTTATCAAGAACTCAAGATACAACAGAGAGGCCTGTGGGTAGTTTTTCAAAAACTTGAGGATTTCTTCTGCCCCAAATGTGTTTTGATCGTTATTCTTCTGTTGATGTTTGGTGAATATTTGAACTCCCACCTTTTAACAAAAATATTGAATAGTTTAAGTACATTGATGGCAGATGACAAGAGGCACAACTTGAATCGTATGTGTTTTCTTTTTTGTTAATGGCTTATATTGCATTGTATCAACTGAGGAGGTTTATTTGGTAACTTGGAACACTGGGGCTTTTTCTTTTTGAGCAACTGCGCCCTCTGTTGGCGGTGTGAGAACTGTGCAGCCAGGCACCTCTTGATTCTTTTGAAGAGCCCACTTTGCAAACATCCACACGACGTCGATATCCTGCGTGGTGAGAGTGGACACTATGTGCTCATACACGTCTGGGCAGGAGTGGTCCTCAAAGTGGCCATCTGCGATTTTCACCCACGTCTGGTTAAACAATAGCACGGCTTTCAATGAGAGAATACGTTTAGACTTCTTTGGTATATTTAGAGAAAAAAACAATTCATACCTTGATTGCTTTAACGTGATTGCCATGGCTTTGGTAGAGCATACCTAGTACAAAATATCTACCAAAAAGACATTGCATTATATATGTTAGGGTAATTAATCCATGTTCTATCATTTGACCGAATAACGGCAACAAACATTACAATATCTCAGTCTACAGCTGATCAAAACAAAAACAGATCCCATTTCATAGGCCTGCAGCTGCATTCTCAAATCCGTTGAGATGTTCTGTAGTAGTAGTCTATGATGACCTCATACACACACACACACACACACACACACACACACACACACACACACACACACACACACACACACACACACACAATACGGACTAAGTGCTCTGTTTTACAAACCTGTTGTAGTGCTCCAGAACAGAGACACAGCGATCCAGCCTGCAGGCGTTGGGTGAGGCCACGAGCATCCTCAGTGACTCTCCCTCCCCAGCACCGCCCTGCTCCGCGTACACCCTCAGGAGAGCGCAATCAACCGCCTCCCTGGGTCCTCCCCGCCCCGTCGCCCTGACAACGGCCAGGTAGTCGGCCAGGAAGGCCAAATAGAGCTGGTAAGCGGCGACGTCTTCTCGCTGCAGGCACGGCAGATCTGCTCCCTTCTGACTCCCACGCTGAGAGACGAAACCTTCGTCCCCCAGGCAGTGCCTCATGTCAGGGTACAGGCTGATTATCTCTCTGGGGTCCAAGTCACCAGCTCTTCACAACAGAAATAAAAGCATGTGTGTGTGGTGTGAGTCACTAGATCACAGCAACAAAAGAAGAGGGCAGAATGAATGTTAATGTTATTAAACAGTTAAATCTTACCGTCTAACTAAATCACCACAAATCATACTTTTATTACTGAGTTTTAGAGTCATATACTTACGCATTATTAATGTTTTATGCTGAATGTGTCTTAATATGACTTTTGTTTGAGGACTTTTATTATGATGTCCTTTTGGTTATTTACAAAAATGCTTTAAAAAATAAAAAAAATAAAAATAATAATGAAAAGCATTATCGTGATAATTATGTCTTCAAGCTCCCGTTTATAATGCCCGCACTACGTCGTGTTTCTCCCTCACATGAACAGCTCCTTGGCTGCAGCGAAGGCCTGCTGGTTCAACTGATGCACGCCAGCCAGATAGGAGATGTCCTTATGCAGCTCCTGCAGAGGTGAGGAGGAACACACACATTCACCACCACACAGATCACATTGTTTATTTCCCGTTGATTCAACCACGAGGCGTAAGAGGAGCCCGATGCTGTTTGTCATCAAACTCTGAATAACCAATCGCGTCAGGCCCCCCCCCCCCCCCGCCAACCTCTCAACCCCCTCCGTCCCCCGCCTGCACCCAGAGCATAAATAATGCGTGTGTTTGGGTATTAAAGTTGAGCAGCTTTCTGCCTCAAACATCTGACCTGTAACCTGAGATATCAGGGAGATTACACAGAATCTTAGCCACCATCTGGCGCACTCGCAGCCTCCTCTCTGATCCGGCCAAGACACACCTACTGTACCGAACGCGCCAGAGCGTATAGTCCTCTGCTGGGGCAGCTTTTTAATCTGTCGTGCAGTAATGGAATATTAAATTCTTACATTGTAGTGCCACTCTCGCTGCTTTTTGAAAGGCGTGCCTAAGTGTGCACGCCAGAGCTCTGTGGACTTATGTCTGCACCGCGTTGGGGAATATGTTTTAGTCTTTCTGAGAAGTGTAAATGAAATGACATAGTGTATTATCCCTTCATCCACCCGACTGAGATAGTGTTACATCTTTTTCATTATGTAGAGTCTTCAGATTTACATTTTTCATCATTCCCTCCTCTGCCGGCCATCTGTTGGATCTGGATTCCGTTTTGCCCACACAGTGAATACCATTTCACTGTTCAGTCGTTTGGTCTGACTGTCGAATGAAACTCAGTCAAAAAATGATATGCATGTTGGACTTTGTTTCACCTCATAGGATTGTTGTGGGAGATGGCTTTGAACTCCATCCAGCAGGAGAAAGGCCTGGTCCAGCCTCTGGCAGCTCACCAAGGCCTGGATCTGCTCCTGTAACGGCACCAGAGACAGACCCCAGATCTGCCTGTCCGTGAAGACCAGCACACCCTCTGAGCCCCACATGGAGAGGAGGAGAGAGGCGGTTTACTGATAGAAATAATCATCTCAGTCTTGTTTCCAAAAATGTGTTGCAAGGGGAGAGGAAGAGAGACAGAAATGATGACTAAATGAACGCTAATATTTCTACTTTTCAAACGAGAGATGGCAGATTTTTATTTTTCTACCTGCACAACTTTCTGCATCTCATAATTGTATCTACCATTTTCTATCCCTTATTATCACAATTATCACTGTGTGTTTTAGATGTTGTTCAATAAACCTGGTCTTGTCATAAGAACTACAAAATACAAAATGTTCTACTGCACATTTGAACACTTAAACCAAGGCTCTCTTATAGCTTTGATAAACAACAGTCGACCTGAGGTATTAAGACACTAAACACTAAACCAACACAGACCCATCCACAGTATAACGCATTTGCTCATGTGCTTTCATGTTTTGTGTTCGCCAGATCCACCAGGGATGCAGGCTGGAACATGTGACCACCCATCAGGGGATTAGTAGTGTTAGCAGCTTTGGAACCATGCGTGGAGCGTGTGTGTATACCTGGCCCCGGCACTAGGCCCCGGGCCCCGTCCAGGGCCACCATCTGTTTGAGCGAGTGATCCAGCAGGCTGTAGACAGACAGTCCTCGGGGCTGCAGGGCCACAACGTAGGGGTAGCAGACAGCAGCTGCCAGCACCTCCTGGGGCCACGGCATGGGAGGGCGCTGGCAGGTCCCAGTGCTCATCACAAACATGCCTGGGGGCGTGGAAGAGTGAAAAGAAACTAAATGGAAAATTATGCTTTCATACTAAACTGATAGCTACAGGTGAGTTGGAAGGACGATGCTGTATACCAGATCCAGGCTGCAAGAACTGTTTTCCCCTGGGCCGAATACATTTCACTGATCGCTGCTTTGCAATGTAAAGCAGGCGAGTGTTGGCTTTTTTACTGTGTTATCAAAAATCTGACATTTTGTTTACATGCCTCTTGACTCTCTTGAGAAAATTCATGGTTCAGCATGACGCCTGTTATTAAGCCTACATAGTGCTTCGTAAAGTGAAAAAGTAAAGCATGCACATTAAGGGGCAGAAAGAAGGGACGAGAAAAAAACGGAACTGTACCTAAGGATCCAGGGGCGTTGAGCAGGAATTCGCCTCCCCCCGTGGGGACCACGATGGCCCCCTGGTGCCTGCTGCGGTCGTGGGGGAACAGCTCCAACGTACTCCCAGCACAGTAGTCAACGAGGTGGTACCGGTCGCTGGTGGCCACGCAAACACAGGATCCGTCCACCGCCAGGGACACTGGGTCCTGGGGCAGCGACACCTCTCGCAGGACCTCCCAGCGGTCCACCCACACCGCATGGATCCGCACCAACTTCCTCCTGCTGGAGGCGGTGATCAACCCCACGCTGTCCCCCTCGCGGCGGCAGGGGGTCTGTGGGGTGGAGGTGGAGGAGGAGGAGCTGTGGTCGCAGACCTCCATGCAGGAGGTGTGCTGGATGGCCTTCAGGCCCCGGATGGGCTCCAGCGAGAACATGTTCAGAGCTGTGACGCACTGTTCCCACAGAACCAGGAGATGGTTGAAGAGTGGCACGGTCCGCAGCTGTTTGATGGGACTGTTGGGGCTGAGCTTCCTCGTCCTGCATTCCCGGGCCTGGGCCTGGGATGGTGCCTGGGCCTGGGCCTGGGATGGTGCCTGGGCCTGGGCCTGGTTCTGGTTCTGGTTCTGGGCCTGAGCCTGTGCCTGGGCCTGGTTCTGGTCGAGGGTGAGATGTTGGACCGTTGAGTCTTTGGTCCCCACGTAGATGTTGCGGTTGGAGCACTCAAGGCACTGGATGCAGTATTTCTCCTTTTCTTTTGGGCCGGCGTGTTGAGTATAGATATCGGTTTGGGTGAAAGCTATTGCAGCCATTGTGAATATGGTTGTTGATTAAATCCTCTGTGAAACTGAAAAAAGGTCCTGCATTTTATGTTATTTGACACAATAAAAAAATAAATATAGCTTAATAGCCTTGTCAACTGGATGGCCCCAGCAGTGATCAATCACAAAAAAAACAATGTGAATAAACCCAGCTGTACCTTTTTGTGGTTTTCCAAGCGTTCTTCCTCAGTGTCTGTAAGTGTCTGTTAACTGTTCAGTTAGTTGGACCTGCCCATGTGACCGGGCCTGGGGAGGAAGTGTGTGTGTCAGCGTTTTAGGCCTCTAAGCCCAGCCTTCAAGGACAATTGCACAACTCATCCAAGAGTGTGGCAGATTTCTTTACAAGGATATAAAAAAAAAACTGTGGCTGAAGGGTCCACAAGAATTCCTGATTTGACAATTCACAATTCATTTGGGCTAGCGTTAGCCTCAAGCCCTAACAGCAGACGGATTGTTTACAAAGTATAAGTCCAGTGTAGTAGGCTACGAAAAATGTGTTGAAGATGTTGTACAGACCAGACAACAACACACACCAGAGGTCAGCTTTTTTTAATCACTTTTAAATTGATTTTCTAAAGGGTTAAAGGGCTAAAATAAAAACTGGGGGAGAAAGAAAAACATCAAGCCCTTGTGTACAGATACATTTAATACACTTAATTATTGTTCTGCAAATTAACTAACTTTTAACTAAGCCCACTTGCCAGGAAAAGCATTTTTCTCACTGCAATGTATAATAATAATCTGCATGGCAGGATACAGCATTCCTATCACTCCTACATAGGATAACTATAAAAACATGTTTATATTGATATTGAAGCTAATTAACTGCGGCCATACTGTGTGCATTTTATTGATTAAATCGCCTCCTTTATCTAACTAATATATCTAACTAATAAATATGGTCCGGTCTTGAATAGAGATTGCTTGATAAAGAGAAATGCATTTCAGACCTTCCCAAGGCAAGGGGATGAAAAGGGGTGTACTTGTTTATGCTACAAGCGTAAGAGGAGGAAGAAATCAATTTGAGCACCTCACTATTATCCATGAAGTGGCTGTGCATCGAGATCCAGGGGCTTATATTTCATCTCTGGCTGGAAGACTACATCAGTTTCTCTCTCCCCGCACTTTGGAAAAGCTTTCTCCTAATAACGTGGGACGTACCGGTGGGCACATTTACCAGGATACCGGGCCCACCCAAACAATCAAATGTGCTTTCCTTCAAACGATCACAATGAGTGCTTGACTACTTTGGGGAAAAGCACACAGAAAAGACAGAGGACACAGAAGAAGATGAAGAAGAAGAAAAATACGCTTCTGATTCTTTTAAGTGATCTGATTAAGAACGCACCAGCCCCTTTCCACTTCCTGTCAATGAGGTCACTTTTCCCTGCCGCAGTCTGTGCACAGGATGCTGTCTCGCTGGGTGTGGAAGCCCCGCCCCACCAGAGACACGGAGCACAGCGTGCACGTAAAACACTCGCTGTGCCACTGGCGCTCCTCGAAGGAGATGTACTTGGCCCCGGCCAGACCTGCAGGAGGAGGAGACGCATGTGCAGGCACACACACACACACACACACACACACACACACACACACACACACACACACACACACACACAGGCGCACACACACACACACACACACACACACACACACACACACACACACACATTAGAGCCTGTCCCCCCGCCCCATTGTATCAAACTTGGTTGCAGTTCCATTAGAATTCCACTGGGGGTGATTGCGGGGCTAGTGCAGATTGAATGGGGGTCTATGGAGCTAGCCTAACTTTCCATCAAAGTTAATTGTTATATATAATATGTATGTATATATACATAATATATATTATATGTGTGGAAGTGACTCAGAACTGGACCTCTGGCAGTATGAAAATATGTGATGTCATCATCTTTTTGAACAGATTTTTAGAACAGATAAGTGAACTTAGAAAATACAATATTCAGCTGAGTGTATTATCTTAGCCCCCCCCTTTTGAATGCAACTTTCAAACTGCGTTACAAAAAATGACACCCTGAGAAACAGGGAATTTTAGGGTGAAACCCCGTCGACCCCCATTCATTCTGCACTCGCCCGCGAAGCGCCCTCGGATGGACAGAGATGTGTTACCGCAACCAGTATAGAAACCGCAAGTTACCAGAGAGTGCCGGTTCTCTTCCTATTAGACATTCTCTGACACAATTTTTAAAAAGCCACAGCGTTTCCCTGGGAGTTGTTGGGGACTCACTGGTGATGGGCTTGGTGCAGCCGACACACTTCTTGGCGTAGAGGTTACTGAAGCAGTCCAGGCAGTAGGGGAAGTTCTCCCGGGAGGTGAAGCGCTTCCCCGACAGGGGCTTCTTGCAGCTGATGCACAGGAAACAGTCCCGGTGCCAGGGCTTCTCCTGGTAGGTGACCCCGCCTGCGGTGATGGCCTGGAGGAGGGCAGGGATACACACTGCATACACTGTATACACACCTAGAGGTATGGGTGCAACCACAAACATGCACAATTACCTGCACTGCTACACAAACGCAAACACATTGCGGCCCACCTCATTCGCGTTGTGAATGTGTGCAGGAAGACCACACCTTATTCACAATACACACACACACACACACACACACGCACATGCACACATACACAGTATAGATTAAAAAAAAAGAAATAGCCCCGGGCCGGATTGCCTTTCTTACTTTCTTACAAGCGCAGCACTGGTAGGCAAACTGCTTCTCAAAGCAGGGCACACAGAAGTAACCGGTGTCTTTGGGGATAAAGGACTTGGTTCCTATTGGCTGCCGGCACCGGTTGCACTGGAAGCAGGTCTCGTGCCAGCTGCTCCCCTTGTACTCCATTTTGCGAGAACCTGGCGAACGAGAAGACGAAACAAAGAAAGCTTTAGTCAGCATGCTGCTCCTGGATGAAAGACACGCTTTGGAGACAGACCCCCCCGCCCCCCCACACACACACACACACACACTCACACTCACTCGCTGCTGCTGTCGAGGTGCTGAGAATGGTGTTGCTAAGTGTGTGCAAACTGTGGCTGGATGAACGAATGAAAGGAGGACGTTGGTCTGCCTCATTATTCTTTGAAGTACCTGTTTTGGAAACTCAGGAAGGATGTAAAAGCACTATGTTCATTGATCCCTGGGGACATTCCCTTCCCTTCTCCTAGAAATGCACCGTTCAGGTCAAAGTGCTGGATAAGCTTTAAACTACGCTGCTTTATAGGAGTACAGTTTATTATGTGTTAACGTAGTTGCTGAAAGAGTAGCTTGTTTGTATTGCTGCTGTCATTGTAACTGCTATCATTGCTTCTGTAAAGGCCTGTTTACAGGTTATAATGAAGCACGTTTTCAACATTTGTCTAGTCTTCAATGTCTTCCTTTGACATCTCTTCATTGCCCTCATCTTCTCACCTTCATCTTCTTAACCTCATTATATCTTCATCCTCATCTTCATCATTCTCAACATCATCATACATTACCATCACCACAACAACACATTTCCCAATAATCCTCATTCCATTGTTATCTTGTTCATCATCCTCATCACCCTCATCACCATCATCACCATCATCACCATCCCCATCACCACCCTTCCGCTCCATACCTGGCATGATGGTCTTCTTGCAGGTGGTGCACTTGGAGGAGTACTCCTGGGAGTAGCATTCGGTACACAGGAGCTGGTCTTCCTTTGCAGCGAAGGCCTTCTCCACCAGAGAGCGGCTGCACTTGGCACACTTGAAGCACTGCTCATGCCAGTGGCGGTCTTTGTAGGAGAGGTCCTGTCAGTGTCAGAGGCATCGTGCAGTTTTACCGGTGGTTGGTGAGTGACTTGGGATAGTACGGCTAGTGATGACGAAGGGGTGAAGGGGTTAAGGTGTGCACTATCATGACCTGCGGGCTACCAGGTGACACAAAACCAGTACTTTATTTTAGCACTCTTGGGCAATTTATTTGTCTGTTCACTGAAAGCATGGAAATCAAAGCTCTTTACTTTGCTGTTGCATCCGATCGGCGACGTGCAGTCGGCGCAGCAGTTGGAGAACAGGCTCTCGTAGCACTTAGTGCAGTACTGTGTGTCCTCCTTCATCACATACTTGTTCCCCAGCAGGGAGTCTTTGCAGTAATGGCAGTCAAAGCGCTCGGTGGCTGACATGTCGCCTCTTCTCTCTCAGCTGCTTGCTCCGAAAAACCGTGAAGAAAAATCACAGAAGCGGTTAAAAGCCCTGTAATAGCACCCCCTTCTCTGCAATCAGCATCCAAGCAACCCCCCCCCCCCCCCCATCAACATCACATGCCCACATACACACACACAAATACACACAACACAACACAAACCTGCTTTGACGTTACAGCAGTCAAAAGTTCACGACGCAATCTTTCCTCACTTTTCTCTTTAAAAGCCTGAGAATTACTGCAGAGGGGGGCTTTGATGGAGTAATGGAAGGAGGAGCCCTTACCTCCGAGGTGATGTTCAGTCAAGGATGAGAGGACTGGAGGCGGTGGGTGACCGGCTGGAGACCCTGGGACCGACACAGCCACAGGGTGGGGAAGAGAGAGGGGCTAGGGCAGCAGGATTATGGGGATGAATTCATGGGCGGGGGGATCTTCTATAAATACTCTACCTCTTATTAGCCTTGACTCTCTGGGGGAGGCTGGACATGCTGCCCATGCGAGCCCTTCTGGACCTTTTATGGGGGTGACTGGTCGCTGCTGTGTTTGTATTGATTTAATCAGTGTTCTGGGAGGTTGTTGGGTGTGTATGTATGTGTGTGTGTGTGTGTGTGTGTAAGGAAACAGAAATGAACGTGCTGATTTACAACATTTTATTTTGTCACTAGACAGTAAAGTTAATTAAAAATAAATTCATATTTGATTTGACTCAACTGTGACCCATGTGTACCCCCAACAGAAGGATGGAGATGACTGCTGGAGAGCCATGTCTGTCAGCTTATTAGGATTCAAAGAGTGCATGCAACTATGTTGGCGGACCAGTCAAGGGTTTGACACATTGACAATTCCATTATTCATGTTTTCACATGATTTTTTTTTTTTTAGCTCTGCAGACGTCAGTGAAATTACCACAAAAGGAAAACGTTGTTGAGTGGGAGGAAATCATACCAATTTTGTTCTAGAAAACTGTTCACATCCGAGCAAGATTTCTCTTTCAAGATTAATACTTTTTTGTTTTTGGTACATCTTGAGTGAAATATATTTCTGTTGAAATATATGTGTAGTGGTTAGTATTACTGGTGACAAATAAAACAAGAAGAATATGTATATACGACACCCCCCGTCCCCAACACACACACACACACACACTTACACACACGCACACGCGCACACGCACACACGCACACGCACACCCCACCGTCCAACGAATGGTCCATTGCCCCACTTATTTTCTTACAAATGCAAATCTTGATAATCATTTCTGGCTCAGGGCCAACTAATTCCAGTGGCATCTCAGGGAAGGCGGCCGTATCGGCTTGCAAGACAATCAGGAGGCAGACATTTGTAAAAATAGCCCAGCAAAATTACCAGCCGTGTATCCCTGTGTCCTAATCCTTCATACACACACACACACACACACACACACACACAAACGCACAAACACACAGACACACACACGCATGCACATGCACACACATTCACACATAGAGAAAGAGCTGGAAGAAGTTATGATTGGAAGGCTCTTCTTCATCGCAGAGCCCTTCGCTTCCTGCCTCTTGATGTCTGCTGGAGATACAATAACATGTGAAGACGCATGTCATTAAAGGAATGGTCTGGTGGCTGTCATAATAAATGGTATATTTCCAACCGCATCTAGATAGCACAATCATGCATGTAATTATGTTGGACCTGTCTCAGTCTATTTTTGTATTATGACTTACTATAGACTGAGACGACAGTTGGTGGCAATACTTATTCAGCCATTCACAGTTTAAATGCTGTAGAGATTCTGTGTGAATGTGGACCTGTCTGTGTAAATATGCGAACCATCCACCTTCAGCTCCAGTAGGGGTTCGGTGTGAACCAATCATTGACATTGTCTTCTTTATAGCTGACAACATCCAACCAGGATTGAAGGTGTCGAAAAGGTCATCGGGAGAGACCAGCTTAACACACAAGATCACATGAAATGCTGCAGGTCCTACACATCATTTCTACAAGAGGGAAGGAGTGTGAGCATTATGCCAGGATGAGTATTATATAAGTATTGTATTGTGTCGCTGCTTGACTCTCCCACGACAGCTGCACATCACAGACTAAAGCCATCCACCCCCCCCCCCCCCCCTCGCCCCCCAGCCCCCCCAATAGGTCAAATATGATAGTGGACATTCAAAAGCTCTTAAGCTTTATTGCTCCGGTCAGTGCGGACATCTCTTGGTGTAATACCAAGAAGGGCCACAAGATCTTGTTTGGCAAATGAAAATACATTCATGTTACTCTCTGACCCGTGAACTGTCCATGTACGGTAGTAGATACCGAAATGCACATCAAAGCAAGTCCTCGAACAGGAATCTGCTAATATGTACGTTTGTGTGTGTGTGTGTGTGTGTGTGTGTGTGCGTGCGTGTGTGGGTGGTTGGGTGTGTTTGACGGCTTTATGGATTTGCCTGACTGCTTTATACACACAAAATGATATCCATATAATTACATTAATCGTTTGCATATAATAGAACTCAATGAGCCGCTGACTGTGGTTGTCTCATCGTTAAATGACCCGCCAACACTGTGGCCTGTGTGTTACAGAGTAACAAAAAAGCCTGCTGATCTTGCATATTCCTTTGCATGCATAATCCTCTGAGGTCAACCGGTAGGCAGCTGCCAACAGGCGTCCTGCACTGCCTGTCAAGCCCGATAAATAGACCTTTCTCTGACCAGCACTCAAGTGACCTCTTATCTTTAATTCATCCATTCATCTCCAGTCTTTACAGTGACATCTCAGTCAACATTTTGTTTCCTCCAAATCACATGCTTGGACAAAAAGAGGAGAAGAGGAGGTGCGGTTAGTATGAGTACGAGTACCGCCCGAGGTATCGCCCGGTTACACAGCGGAAGGTCAGACCTATACATGTGTCGACCGCCACACGCACAAAATCCCCCGCACACCATTGAGCTGACGGTTGGTTGGCATGGCGATGACAGGATAAGTAGGCCCCATTGAGGGATGAGACGGGCGAGGGGGTGAAGGTCCTGGCGGTTAATGAGAGGACACAAACCAAAGCTCAGAACAGGCACTCTGCGCTCCCCGGGTCCCGTGGAGAGGAGTGCCCCCCTCTTAGCCGGGCATTCACACCTGAACAGGATAGCCAAACAGGGAAGGCAGGGGGGGGCATAATCACTAAGTCTGTCATCTAGCAAAACCTTACACCACTTCAGGGATGTGCTGGGATGGGCCCGAGATAATAGCCAACCACCAGCACTATCACCACCAGCACTGTCGCCACCACCTCCACACCACCACCACCACTAAAAGCCCTATAGTCCTAGTCCAGTCGGAGTGGTGGGGGACGAGACCTTGTCAGGGAGCCATGCATGAGATCAACTGCTGAGGAGGCCAGACTGCGGTGTATTGCTCGGAATAAACAATTTGTTGAGATGTAGACATAGATATACACTTCAGGAAGGAAGGAAGGAAGAAAGGATGTGTAACATTCAAACATCTTTTCAAATTACACTATCGTCCTCCTTGCCGCGAGCATCAAAAACAATATGTATGTCTGTTGATAGAAATAGGTAGGGCTAACACAGGGTTGGAAAGCAGTAGCTTTGCACATCCACAGAAAGGTTGGGAAAGGTTTGTGTTTAAATATAGTTGTGCTCGATTATAAGACTGAGACAGCTCTGACGACACCACTGATACTTTCTCCAGCTTCCCTTGAATTTTTTGTTAAATCACTCCAGGGTACACACACACGCACACGCATACACACACACACACACACACACACACACACACACACACAGTGCTGCACAAATACATCATCTTACTCTGAAATGATCCCACATTCTGGGATGCTTTCCAAAAGTGGCAGTGGCAGTCAGGGAATTTTATCTCATGTGCTGGTAAACCGGCTGCCACGGTTCAGGGGGTATAGAATTCAAACAGCAGTAATTAGCTGAAGTGCTGTATTTTGTTTTGCTATTTTTAAAGCCCTACATTACAAAAGCAGTGATATGAAAATATCATCTTTTGTATACAGTATATATACAGTATTTCATCCAATAAATCAGTAATGAGTTACACTTTGTCAATGTATAATCCCGTTGGTATATCGTTAGTAGATGGTATATGCCGCCATCAAGATTCCTTTCCATCTTTGGAATGCATTACTCGATGCACATGTCTGTCTGTCCGTCTCTCTGGGCCTATTTAAGCTGCTTGTTAGAGCTTGTTAGAACATGGGATGTTGCGCAGTATTCCGCCTTGCCGTCTGTCTTTCTGTCTGTCTGTCTGTCTTTCTCTTACCCCACTATACCCCCCCCCCCCCCTACTCCCCCAACCCCCACCCCACCCCAACCCCGTTACACCAAGGGCGAAGTACAAATATGTCACCTGAACTTTACTAGTAATCCTCTGCTGATAAACCAGGGTATTATTTACACCATGTCGTTCCGCTCAGCGCACGCACATCACTAGTCTCAGGGCCCCCGGTGCTGTGGCCCCCAGGTTGACCCAACACGGCCAACAAGGGATCCACTGCAAATGCCAGGGTACTGGCCGGGGGACAGGGTAACCAACAACAGCCGCCGGGTGGAGGTGGCGTATCCATCGAAACAAACTCGCCTGGCACTACTCAATCACTTAACGCAGAGCTTTGGGGGGGTGGGGGGGGGTTCACTATTTATACCCCTCTGTGCACTGGGGCAAACGCTTGGATCCAGCGGGCAGCAACTGTGGATACACTCCACAGCTGCTGCAAACGGAGCGACACAAGAAGGAAGAAGGAAAGAAGATATATAAAAGCTACGACCGTGTGGAGGACAGGGTCCATCGATGGATCCGCCACCTCACATGTTCTGTCTCTCTGTCCTGTCTGTCATAGACCCCCCCCCCCCCCCTCCCCACCCATGGCGGTGAGAGGGTCTATCCTGGCCCAACAGCGCCCATGCCCTGAGTGCTAGTGATGGCACAGTGAACAGCAGTGTAAATAATAACAGAGTCATCAGAGGGTTACTTGAAAACATCAGTTTACATATTTGTGCGTTGCCTTGTATGTGTTGGGGGAGGCGAGGGGGGTCTATGACAGACAGGACAGAGAGACAGACACTAACAGTGCATCCACTAGTGCATTCCATTGATGAAAAGGAATCCTAATTACGCATGGCACATGTGTAATTAGACATATGACATCTACCAACAACGCCTGATACGCCAGAGTCCTCATCAGAGCAAAGGCCTTCATTAAACTGGGAACAACTCAAACACTTCCATCTCCGGTTCCTACCAGGAAATAACCTGATTTGGCCGGTTGGGGTGGAGAGGATGTTCTTTCCGAACAGTGTTTTGTTAACATCATTTATTCAGAAGTAGCTAAGAGGTAGAGTTGTGTGAAATAGAGTGGGAACAACCAACAAGCCAGATATAGATGCAGACGCCTCAGTATGATGTGAAAGGAAAAAAACTGTTACTCTGTTAAAAGAATTCCCAGATTTGATCATATATTTATTTTTCTTCGACACGATCAGACATTTAGAGTTAAAACACAACATTTGGCAAAATACAATGATTCGGCAAAATTAATTGTACTTCATCAATTTAGTCATTAATTCAGTCACCTGACAACAAATGTGGGCATTGTTTAAGATGTTTTTCGTGTTAAATAAAACATTAGGTGTTTTAAGGCTATACCAGCACAGCTGCCGGGTCATACAACATCAAATCTACCGATAACACCCAATATCTTATGCTCAAATCACCAATCATATGACCCTGACCATCTAGCAACGAAACACACTTGAATACTCTGTAATCAGAGGACCAGAGGACACCACTTCTTTCTTTGTCTTCAAAAATAAAATAAAATAACAGAAGAGAGTCGACTAGAAAGAGAAAACAAACTTGTTACTTTGCTAAATCACTGTTATCACAGTAACAATAAACGTTGTACTCCATACATGTAAAAGGACTGTACAATATGATCACACTCTCTGGGATTGCCAATGTCTGGAGGGACAACTTTTGAATTTAGGAATAGCTCCGAGACACAAGAAGAATGAGTCACACAGTTCACACGGATGATAAAAGTGCTATATTTTTGCTGCATTTCAGCAGGACTTCTGCAGTTAGGCCATGCAAAGGGATAGTGACCTAATCCAAAACCAATGCCTCTAATCCTTTGCGGTAAAATAGCCTAATTTGAAGGAATGTCCACCTCTAGAACACAAAAAACCTTAGTCGGTATAACACTAATTCCCCCCCTTTCTATCTTTTTGCCATATATTACAACTTCTCAAAGCACCAGAATCCTTAAGTGATGGCCGGGGACATTGAAAACACATTCAGCCACCTGTGTGTTAGAAAGAGATTTTACGACTAGAAATATATACAACACATAGTTTATTAACAATTTGTTAAGTTTTTTTTACAATGGAAACACCGTAGGAGGTTCCCAAGTCTGCTTAATGTACAGAAATTACCTATGTTAGTGGGCTACTTTCCTTTAGACATGTCTTATATACAAGATTCGTTATTAAGCTCTGAACCTCATCCATTATACATAAGAAAAATATTTCAAGTCACCCCCTAATTTACATTAATGGTCCCTTGGAAAGTGACAAAATACCACTAATACAAATGAAAATAACCTATGGAAGAAAATATAACCATATCAATATCATAAATGCTTTATTCAATATAAGGTGATATCACTCGTATATCCAATTGATCGTTGCATAACCGTTGAATAACCTACTGGTCGATATGTAAATCTAAAGCACATTATGTAAAGATGAATGAATGCAAATGTAGTTTCTTCTTCACATCATTAATTCATGAACTGATGTATATAGCTACTGATTTATATCCATATGGATGCATATCCCTATGATGCACACTGAAGTACATCCAGCACACATGGCCATATGGTGAGACATTCTCTCTCTCTTGCTCTCCCTTATAAAGGCCACAGTCTTCTTGTTAGTCTTTCTACCATTCTAATGTGGCCTTACAATTCCCAGTTTCAACCAAAGCAGTTTTTTTTGTTCTTCAGCCAGTAATGGTCCATATGCTTCAAATATATGCTTATGGACCCTAACAAATCTTCACAACTAAGGTTACATTTTCTGCCACATGAACCTGAAACAAGTTTGACTACTTAAACGGAGAAGCCTTTGATTGTGGCTCTTCTTGCATAAGAACTCATGACAGGGTTTTGGACAGCTCTCGCAGGAATATTGAAGCCATAGAGAGTTGCTTGCTCATTGTTGCATTGTTCCGCAGACAAGATGTTTTTGGGAAGGTTGAAAAGGTCCTTGTGGTGTGTGTCTGCATACAATATGATGATGTGTTGTCAAGCGTCATGTTAGCTCAAGTTGGTTGGGGCTCATGCCCCGACTGTAAACATGGATGTAAACAGGAATACAGAATGACGTCATTACTTCACTGACAATCTTCAATTCAAGAAAAAGAAACAAAAAATGGTATACACAGCGATAGAAGGGGCCGGAATGTTCAATAACACCTGAAAGCATGGTGATAGAGTTTTACCATAATAGTTTATAACCATCAATGTATTCTATCTTCCACATATGCTACACATTCAGAGGTGATGCCTTTCAGCTGCATGATACTACAACCTTGTTATGTTCACACCCCCTTGGACACCTCATCAGTATAATCTGAACTCATAATAAAAACATGACAACATTTCATTCAGGATACAGAGGCTGAACAAAGCAATGCCAAGATCTGCAAAATCAAAAAGAATCCTGATTTGTGTTGTTTAACTTGCACTCTCTGACCTGTCTTTGTTCTCACCTCAGATCCAAAACACAACATATACTGTAGACTCAAGTCAGAGAGTGGGAGGGATTTTTCCTCCCACCGTCCATATGGAAACCAACCAAGCTTTCCTTACATGGGATATGCACACAAGTCAGTGGACCTACATGGTTGTGTCCCCATCTGGTGTTTTAAATAGATCTTTGATTGTTCCTCTGTCCCATGGTATGTTTTGTACAACATGTGGAAGGTTACGTTTCTCCACTTTTCGCAGTGCAAATGCAGTCTTTCAACAGCAACAAAAAAAATGTGTATGGAAGAGACAACCATTTTGATAGATTCAAAATTACACAGTATGTACATTTCACATGAGATGACACAATTGAACTATACTTCCATGTTGGGGCTGAGTAAAGACTTGATCAATGACTGGGTCAATATCACGGACAAAACTGGTCTTATCGTATAATACCCTCCATTTAATAAATAGTTATGCTGTATTTTGTTCATATAACATTGTTCTCTCACAGATTGATTAAGAGTCCCAGTATGCACCACATGATGGAAATTAAATATGTGTCATGTCATTTTTACACACAAACATTAACCAGATTGTACGAGTACATACATCCAATCAAGCACTGCACGATAATTATAACAGCAATTAAGCATGCCACAAAATAGCAGCAAATATGTTCGGAAATTAAGTACAAAACATGATATCAAAGAGTATGACAAAAAAAAACGCATGCATTTGAGATCAATTAAAAAAATTAATGGAAGTCATAAATTAAGCAGAGAAGAATCAGGAAAAAGGCAAAGAAAGGCAAACCTACAAACAATGTTGAAATAATGTCCAATTTTGACAACAGAACAAATAGAAATAAAAGGAATCGCTGCACTTAACAGTGAGAACCCCCAGGAGATGGAATGAAGGGCCTAGAGATCAGAGCATAAGGAGATGAGACTGCAGAGTCCCTTGCCAGCCTTATCCACCCCAGTACCATTTGTCAAGGCTGTTCACCGCCTTGTATTCTTTATGCCTTCGCAGGTAATCACAAGCCAGGCATGTGTGCTCTGCCCAGAAATAGGCCTTCTTCACTTTAAAGTGCCGCCGCCATTCAAAGTACCTGAGATACATCTCCTCGTTCTTATCCAAGAGTAGCAGGTAGTCTGCCAGCTCTTTCGGCGAAGTGAAGTCATCCACATGGATGAATGCATCTCCCTGGACAAAGTTTTCATAGTTCTGCCTCGCAGGGCCAAGAACCACTGGCACTGTGCCTACGGAAAGTGGGTTGTAGAGTTTCTCTGTGATGTAGTCCTTATGAATCGAGTTCTCAAATGACAAGTAAAACTTGCAGCTGGCAATGGTAGGGTAGTAGTCTTGGTCGGCAATGTACTCTCCGAAGGCCTGTCCATACGCATGAACCTCGATGTGTTTGTACAACTCGTTGTAGTACTTGACCCGCACATGGTCCGGGTTCCAGTTGCTCACGATCCAACAGATCAGCTTGCTTTTGCTCGGTGGAACAAAGTCCTCCTCCCCCTCCACCGCTACGATGGATCCGTAAGGCACTTCAATGTCAGCGTCCTGGCGGTAGTTGAGGGTGAGGTTGAACAGGTTCTCGATGCCCGGGATCTGGGAGGAGTGGGAGGGGGACTCCAGGTTCATCCATATCCACTTCTGGAAGGATGGCCTCTGGAAGGGGGGCAGGTTGGACATGTCCGTGCATATGTCCCTGTGGTGAACGACCACGCCATCTGACTTGTTGTAGAGGTTCCTGTCGGCTGTGATGAGGCAGCCCTCGATGTTGAACAGGGAGCTGCACACTGTGAGGTCATACGTCTGTCCGAAGGGCCAGAGCCAGACCAGGACAGTGGTCAGGTTCTTGTCGCTCTTGGTGGAGAAGAGGGTCTTCCCGTGCTCTGTGGATGCTGTGGACTCTACGGGACCGGAAAGCCAGCTCGTGGATGGTTTAAAGTACATCAAAAACAGAGTCACAAAGCATCCTAGTAGAAATGTGCCGAGCAAAAGGGGTCGTAGGATCCTATGGAAAGGTGCAGATGTCATACTCTGTCCTGCAAAGAAAAGATACCCAGAGATGATGCTGATCAGAAAAAAGGACAAGATCACATGACAAGAGTCCACCAAGAGATAATCTCTTGGCAAACTCAAAAATGTTCTGAACAATAAAGTGTGAGAAAGGCATGCAATCCAATTGTATCCCTCATATCCCTTTTCCACCAAATCAGTATCTTGTTATACATCCACGATACATATAATAATGATGATAGATACGTCCTTTAAAATGTAAATGCAAAGAACACAGCTTGCAAAACTTTCCATATCACATGTGTTGTGAATCAGCCATTGGCATCACAACACACTTTTTTAGAGTGGTTTTAAGAGTGATTTATTTATATTACTGACCTCAGTGAGCAATATAAGCATCCAATGTTTTCCAGCCACCTATAGCTCCCAAGAGTGTCATTAGCATGAGCTTGTTGAAGACTAATGAGACAGAGTTTTGTCAGTTTGGCCCCCATGGTGAGCATCTATTGGCAAAGATCCTCCTACCTATTTTGGTCGTTTTGTGGAGGAGTTCTAACTGTGCGTTCACACCAAACGTGACGGGCGACACGACTCCATACAAAGTCAACGTAGAGATGCGAATTGGGCAAAATTTGTCGCTAGAAAAACCTACGGCAAGATTTGACTTGTGGCCGCGACATTTGCGTGATGACAGCCAATCAGCGTTCACTCCCTGGGTGATGTAACATAACAGGCAATCAGCGTTCAACTGGCCGGGCCAACCGTTCCCTGCACTCCGCAGTGAACCGCAGCATGGAGGAGAAAGTGATTGTTGCCGTTTGCGACTCCTGGAGCTCTATATATAATATTATATGATATTATATAATATAAGATATAAATAGCTATATAATATCACGGCCAAAAGCTGTGTGCGCCTCCGTATGATAGTATGAACCCATAAACGACGGGCATTCCGACGTCTCTCCCTCTTCCACAACAGGTTAAGACATCCAATGGTGGTTATCTCGGCCATGGTTGAGAATGAATTGGCATGAAGCACTGTTGGCGGGCAAAATATCTAGCGCGGCAGTTCACCTGTTAAAACTTGCACAGCGACGGAATATGATTTGTCACGCTGCAAAACTTGGGCGACAACGCGACCCGACGACAATTGTGTCTTTAGGTGTGAACGCACAGTTAGGCTATGATGTTCAGGAGGGGTACAGGTGGAACCTAGAAAACCATGACCTACTTTGCTTATGGCGTAGACCACTGTATCTTGACCGTCGCAACTGTTCTCAGAGAGTTAGGCTGAGGGAAGTTAAGGTCCTTCTCTAAAGGGGCGACTATGCAATGGAGGCTTACGCTGTCCTCTGCAATGGTTCCTAGGGAATATTGTGCTTCCACAAGTTGCGCAGCAGGCACATCAGGAGACTCTCCTGCTACAGACCGACTTGTCAAGTAACTTGATGGCTCAAACAATGTTCTTATCCAAGGTGTTTAGAAGCAAAACCTTCAATAGAATGATCCTTTGATTCGATTGAACCCAAACTTCTGAGCGATAAGTGGGGAGCATGGAAGAGAGGGTAACCAAACCTCCTCCCCCTAGGGTTTCCCCGGACCCAGAAGCCTCAGGTCTTCCTGATACTTCAGAGATAGCATATGGGACTGGCTATGTCAAAATGGTAAATGGACTGCTTTTATATAGCGCATTTTTTGTAACCAGTGGGCACCCAAAGCACTTTACAATATTGCCTAACATTCACCTATTCATACACACATTCACACACCGATGGCGGCGTCAGCCATGCAAGGCGACAGCCAGCTCGTCGGGAGCAGTTAGGGTTAGGTGCCTTGCTCAAGGACACCTCGACACTCAGCTAGGAGGAGCTGGGGATCGAACCAGCAACCTTGCAGTTACCAGCCAACCTGCTCTACCTGAGCTAATGCCGCCCAGCCACAAGGATGATCAGCCACAAGGATTCTCTGATGGAGAATCTGTGTTCATATCAGGCTCCTTCAACCAGTTATTATTGGAATATAAGAGATTGGAACATAGATGGGATCAGAACATAATTGATCTTGGTGAACAACATGGTATGTATCATGTAGATGAAGAACCATCAAAAGATGATAATGATGTTTACAATAAAGGAGTGCAGTTCATGTTTAAAGCAACCGCCACATATTATTTTATATAAATGCTTATTCTATTACATTCTGCGCTTGATTAGATCAAATGCAAATTTGTATCTATAATTATAATATTTCTGTTCAAGCTGTATTTTATTTTGTTATTATATTGCTAGTTTTTCCTGAGCAGGTGTAAAACTATTTCCCCCGGGATCAATAAAGTCCTCTGTATCTGTATCTAAGGCTTTAGCGAATATGACATTTGATTCATGCATCAAAATATAATACAGACCTGGTGGATTTGACTTTGTGGAGGGAATCCAAGCGAGACCGGATGCTCAGGGGCTCCGAGGGAAAACGATGCTACATCGGATCACTCTCCTCTCTCTTTCAATGCTCTTAGGAAAATGATAGCGTTCTTGGCCACAGCGGAGGAGATGCCTTGCTTTGGAAGTGAAGAACAATGATGCGGCATCTAACGAAGATGGCCTGATCTGGAGCATATGGGAGTTCTCAGTGATGTCTCCTACAGAAAAAGAGAGAAAAGAACACACAAGTTGATATGGTAGCCGGAAGACAATAATTGAACCAATGTTCACGAATAGCTCCAAGCAACACAAATGCCATGTTAATTTACCATGACGGTATGGTTACATATACATACATTTTACATACACACTCTTTTTTATCAACATTTTTTTTTATCACAGAATGAATTATATATATACTATATACTATTAAACAAGATTACTTTATGTGGACTGGAGAGATTGAGCACTATGGGCACTCTGACCTTCTACATGTTGCAGCTGAACCATTAAACCAGAGGCCCATTTCAAACACCAATTGTCCCTATAACAGCTGTCCAATATGGCCTGATTTATGCTGCGCAAAAACCTTGCTTTTGACAGATCCATTTAATCTTTGCCTATACGCCTGGCAACCATGACTATAGGAACAGTTGCTCTGTTTTTTCAAACAGACCAACAAGTGTGTGAATGATATCAACAACTCTGTGTAACAGTTACAAATCAACAATGTTTTGTTGGTTGAAATCTGCTTTGTAGTTCATTCACGTATTCATGTGTCGGGTAAGTATGCCACAAACAACATACATACATATACATATACACACATATATAATTATAATATATATTTTTGGAATGTAAACAAACCATACAGATGTAATATTGATAATGTGCAAAACCAGTGTGGAATAATGTGATTACCTCTTTAAATGTTTCTGCCGTTTGGCACCAGGCTTAAAAACCTCTAGACTGCTCTGGACTACTTTACTTAAGACATTTTAAAACACAAAAAATGTGTCGCCTAATGCAAAAATAATGTATTTCCTATTGTTTGGCATGATGTGAACCTAAAAAATATTGACACACTGAAAGTCAAGGTGAGGCAGCTGCTGGGAATTCTTACCAATGCACACTTTCAAGTTATTGGCCTTTCATTGATATAGGTGAGGAAACTAAAAAATAATTAATCTAATACAAGCAGGTCCAGGGTTACATATACCACCACAGAATTGAGCCTACCTTGTACAATTTCCATTAAAGAGCATTGATGCAGAATGTACACAGTGAAAGAACGATTCAGTCTATGTGGTTGTGTGTGTGCGTTTGTGTAGTTTTTTTTACGGACTGTGTGTCCCTATCAATGTAGGGCCATTACACTGCTGATTCCTTTAAATTAAAGGGATACTTCATCCATTTGCATTAAGCTTTGTATTGTTAGAAACCCAGTCATATTTTTGAATGGTCCTGTATCATTCCCTCATTTTCCCCTGAGATGGGAGAGCTCTGTATCTACCTTTAACACTTCCTGACGCAATGATGCAAAATGACGATTTTTGCGTCTTTTAAAGGTGTGAATTTGCACTAAGGTATGGACTTTGACATTACCGTGTGACCGCTAAAGAAGCAATGATGTAGTACCAGAGATGCAGTCGTTTATTCATAATCCCATCTGAAGGCACACACAGCATTCGATGGAATGCCGGGGAATGACACTACCTGGTGTTTGGCGTGGTGCTTTAGATTGCTGTGCAAAAAAAGCACATCATCCACTGTGGACGGTTTTAAGGCGGCCACACACCACGCCGAAAATCGGGCGTCGGTGAGTCTTGAGAGGTCGGTGACATGAGCCTCTTTGGTGTGTGCGGTGAGGTCGGCCGTCGATAAGGTCGTCTGTATTATTTTCAGCCGATTCAACATGTATAATCGGCCACTACAGTCGTTCAGTCTTTACTAATCTGATTGGTGGAGGGCTAGCCCTTGACTAGCGAATCAGTGAAGCCCAGAAGTAAAGATGGTAAACATACAAACAGTGAAAGCGCAGACAATGGCGACACACACTTTCAATGCATTGTTTGGCATCGTTTTGATAGTTGATATTAAATTCTTTGACCATGTGGACCGACGAAATCGAGGAACAATTTATCAGCATGGTGGAGGATAGCGCCTCCTGCTGTTTTGGAGACATTACATCTCGCGCAGGCGCAGAACGTACGGCGTTGTCTGTAGTCGTCTAGGTGTGTATTTCACACTTTTTTGACCGAGTCGGTGAGAGTATAGCCCGACTCCATTTTCTGGCGACGATCGGGCAGTTGTCTTGGTGTGTAACCACCTTTAGTTGATTCCTCCGCTCGTGAATAACATATCCACCACCGGAGAATTCTCGCCATCGCAAAACCCGTGACCGACCCGGTGTCCGACCCGACCCGCACCTGTGTCCGACACAGTACATTATTTTTCACCCGTTTCATCCAAATTGTGCGGGTCAAGCAGGACTCTGGCCGAGATAACTCCCACTACGAGTCTTTACTTGTTGTGGAAGTACCAGAGACGTCCGAGAACCCGACGCAGTCTTTAATTCATAATATCATCCGAAGGCGAACACAGCTTTTGGCTGTGATATTATATATTATATTATATTATATTATGTTATATTATATTATATAGATACCTATATATTATATATTATTATATTATTTAGATATAGAGCTCCGGGAGACCGCAAACGGCAACAATCACTTAGGCCTATCCTCCTGCTGCATTCACGCTGGACTGCAAGAAGTGAACGCTGATTGGCTGTTATGTTACGTCCCTCAGGGAGTGAACGCTGATTGGCATTGTGGGAGTTGTCTTCAATCCACAAGCGCCAAAATGTCACTCGCCTTTTCTCGGTCAAGAAGACACCAAATTAGAAATTTATGTTACTATTTGACTAAATATATGACCCACTTTCAATACAGATTCATGTCTCCACCGGTGAAATTCTCCTTTAAGCGATGTATTGGATTATTATATAAACAACTAAATGTGTTTTGGGTTGTGTTTTAATGTAAAACTATTTAATGTGTAGCAATTTTTAAATGTTCCGTTCCATAACGTAACTAAGGGATGATGTTCCACCATGTTCAACCGCACATAGGCCTATCAGTAGCCTCGGAACCAGACGAACTTGCGAGCTCATGTTTTATTTACTCTGGCATATGCGTCTAATGGATTCCCCACCGTTCATACAGATTTCCAGAAGACCTTGCCCGGGTCGGGCCAATCACAATTGTTTATCTCATATGGAGCGACTTTGATACGATGAGTCGAGAGCCCTATCACACCTATGACGCATTTTAATAAACAACTAAGACGGCTGCTGCTGATGTGTGTTACAGGTTTCACTGCTCTGATTGGTTGTTGGTCTATCCAATTCCGTACGCATTTCGGTATACGCCCGTTGATAACGCCCCGTGGTAATCGCAAATTAACAGAGAGGTTCCAGACTAAAGGGCATTTGTGAATTGGTCTGACGATGTCATGCTAACATATCAGACTCATTTATAGCAGAAAGTGGCTGCACTGTATTATAGGAGAACTCTGATCATGTGACAGGACCGTATCCCTGGAACTGGTGTAGGTTTTACAATTAATCCGAACCGTCCACGGTCACTTGTACACAGGTTACAGGTTCATGCACGTGAAATATAATCTGAAACAGCATCTTATACCATGCACGTTTAAGCGATCATGAGACTTAATCATATCTTATCTGGCAGCAAATAGGGATGAGCGTTAAAACACGTGATCCACTATTTCATTCATTCAGATGTTGGCCAGATAAGCTATCAAGCAGTTGGCAGTTGTCAAAATACTTGTCGATCAAAATAATGCTCGATTTTCCAAACGCACTTGTACGTGATGCTGCATAAAAAAGCAGAACACAGAACACGGTTGAATATAGGTTGAACATTTGGACATACCAGTTTGTGTGTGTGTGTGTGTGTGTGTGTGTGTGTGTGTGTGTGTGTGTGTGTGTGTGTGTGTGTGTGTGTGTGTGTGTGTGTGTGTGTGTGCGCAAGAGAGAGAGAGAGAGAGTGCGGTGTGTGCGTGCGCGCGCGTGTGTGCGTGTGTGTGTGTGTGTGTGTGTGTGTGTGTGTGTGTGTGTGTCTGGAGGGAGGGGGGGGGGGTGGGGGGTTGCGCGAGAGTGCGTTTTTGAGGATTTAAGGAACATTCAATAATAGAATAACACAATAACTACCAATGCTTGTGATTGCAAAAGGCTGAGTGCTATTCCATTCTTCTGTTCTGGTGCGCGCTGATAAGCACTAGCCTATCACACTGTATTTGTACTTGTTTAACACCATCATGCCCGTTTGACCAAAGGCACGTTTATCAAAGGGCACCTTATCCAAGGTGAGAATTAATTTTCGGCCAATGAACACTGAAGGTCATTTTAAGAGGTAACCGTGGTGATAACAACTGGTGGCAATCACTGGCTCGCGATTGCATTCAAGTTTACGATATAATAGGCTGTATGGACTCTTTGTGTTCTAACAAAAAAAAAAGCTTTTGGGTTTAATAGCCAATTCGCCCTAAAATAAAAAATCAATAGCATCCGGACATTTAAAGTGTGCAGTGGTGAAACAACGTATTACAATGACGGAAAGGTGTCCCCAATAAATAGTAAATTAAGAAACGTTTAATATAAACGTGTAAATTGCGATTCGATTGGTTAATAAAAAATCGGTAATTAAATCATTTTAAAAAACGAAGAAACTGGGTCTATTCCCACATTTTCACAGAGATGCATTATTAGCTGAAGAGGATTTGGCTGCAAAAGCAGGTACCGTGCTCAGCCATGGAGTGCGGGTTTGGGAAAAGCGTCAAATTGCACTCACCATCTCGACAAGCGTGAATCAAAATAGACCTTTCTTTTCATTTCCCCTCTGGATCCTTGTTTTGTTCAAAGACACCGATATATTCCGCATTTGATGAATTCATATCAAATGAACATCTGCGCCGGTCGCCGATGTTGCAATAATGGATTCGGATATGCCCATCCATCGTCTTGAAGCCGAGAAACGGCTATACCTTACCCAGCAGCGTTTCTCACCCTCTGCCAACGAATGCAGAAACATATAGGCTTTTAATTGCCCGTTTCAAAAGGTTGCAAAATATCATCCAGAAGCCGCTGCTCTCCCTCCTGGAGAGAAAATGCATCATTTGTGTGTGTGTGAGGAGGACGCCATGAACGCTCAGGGTTGTGATGTGGAATAATTCCCTACTGGCTGCCCATGCGCTACCTTTCTCTGTTTACCGACAAGCCTGCTGCGGGCATAGCGTAGCATCGTAGCATGATGATGAGGATGCTGAGATTCGCCGTCAGCCACGCGCTTTTTCATAGGCTGACATGTGATGATCAAAAAGTCAAACGTTGTTGGCCGAAAACATGAATTACGATCTGAATAAATGACGGCAGGTCATCAAGACGTTTTATTTTTTCCTCTTCATGAATAGAACTGTTGTAAAAACACCAGACTGCCGTTCAGTCACCCGTTCACCCTCCTTGTGCGACACCTATATATAGACCTTGTGCATATGCAATTCAAATATCATGTTCATTTTACCGCAGTTTTCGTATTGACATTTTTTTGTATAAATAAATTTAATTAATAAAGCTTTATTAAATTAATGAATTGAATAAACCTAGTATCTCATTACAAAATTATAACATAAAATACAAAAACGTGTTCACATCTTTTTTTTTTATTACAGATCAAAATCATTTGGATATTTCTGTACAACTGTTCCCACTAGTTATATATTACAATTTAATTTACATGAATTTGTATTTTTCTTTGTTTAGCCTTTACATTAATGAATCACTGCAGGCTGTTCAGACCGCGGGACTAATCCTGCCACCTCTGGCGCTCACTACCAAATATAGCTCCCCACTTGCGCGTTATCTCCAGGTAGACGGCTGGCCGGTTGGGCAGGTAGTCCAGGTACGGTGCCTGGCCCGCTTTGGGCACAGCCATCTCGATCTGAGTGCCCTCGTGCCACTCGTTGAACGACGTTATGGAGATGAAGTGGGGCTTAGCCTGCAGCGCTGCGCTCAGGGCGTTCTCGTAGTACTTCCCGTTGATGCGGTTGCGCGTGTTCTGAAAGTTCCAGGGCCGCACGCTGGTGTCCACGTAGCCGGGCCCCACGCTGGGCACAAACAGCAGGTTGTTGTCCTCGCAGAATGTCCCGATGGACTCCCAGTTGCGGTGGGTGGAGCCGTAGGAGAAGCCGTTGGTGGCGAAGTAGGTGTACAGGCCGTCAAAGCCGGCCGTGAGGATGTCCCGCTTGTGCTTCTCATCCACCATCAGGGCGAGGAAGACAGCATCGTAGGGTGTGTCGCGCACGCTGCCGCTCTCCGTGTGCTTCAGCAGCTTGGCCCACTGCTCCGAGTTCAGCAGGTACGAGTCGTACACGTAGAACAGCGGCAGCACTTTGCCGCTGGTCGTCCTGTGTCTGAAGAAGGCAGGGTGACCTCCGTATCTAAAGGCGAGGAGCAAACCATAGCATCAACACACTATTGCAGAGCGATGAGTGAGTCTCAGGTCAGACGGCTGACGTACTCACACGTCAATGATGTACTTGATGTTCTTCAGCATGGACGTCTCGTCTCTGTCTCTGTATGGCTCAATGTGGAATGCAACCTGCGCTTAAACAAAACCAAAGGCCATGTACATAAAGAAAAATGGTTGTTATCCGTTTCATTCACTTTGTGTTTGAATATGATGGGATAGTTGGGCTGGGCAATATGGAGCATTTTAATTATAACTGAAATCCTGTTAAGTTGGGGTATAAGACAATTTAAACTTCAGCTAGTTTTGCTCTCAGATACTTCAAGCCTCATATTTTCATAACTTTAAGAGCATATTTTTTTTCTCATCTTAATTCATTTAGACTATGAAACTGGGTTTCACCATTCACCGATATCTTAATTGCATGACGATACAATACCATTCAAAGATGATAAACAATAATAGTGAATTACTATTGGTATTGTGCAGACCTTCACATTGTATTTATGTGCCGCGTCCATCAGCATAGTGACTATGTCGTCTATAGGCTCTCCATTGTCATCCTTCAAACCAGGTGGGTACCATGACACTGCAATAACACCTGAGGAAACAAAACACAACAGAAGTGCAGTAAGAACATGTGGTCAAGTTTTGTCAATCACATAGGCATAGACAGACTGCATCTGCTGATTTATGAGACAAAAACAAACTGATGTGTGCCTTACCAATTGCTGCGGTCCGTAATTGCTGCATGTGGGCCTCTAGAACTGAAGGGTCCCGGGAACTGTACGCCCCCAAAGCTGGGTAGAAGTTGGCCCCAATGTCGTCCGGTGGGGAGTGCCTTCCTTGGGGATAGGCCTTCGCCACTTTGGAATCCCAGTGGGGCAGCTGAGGGTGGTCCCAGTGGATGTATTTGCCATCAAACTTTGGGTTTCCGTACCATATGTAGTAGAAGGCATGGAGGTTGTAGTTTGGGGGAGAATACTTCTTCAGTATTGCTTCCAGTTTAGCATCCCTTTCCGCCTCTAGGGGGTCATCCACTTTTGTCCGCTCGGATTTCAAGTCAGCCTTGTTTTCAACTCCGTCGATGTGTGGGAATAGTTCATGAGCACCGGGGAGATCAAATGGATTTTCTGTTGGTGCATGGGTCTTTAAAACCACGGTTATAATGAAAATTAGCAATAACAACCCTAGGAATATCATACAAGTTCTGCGCCTCAACCTTGCCATACTTCACTTGCTTGGAGCTATTCACTCCCCATCCCAGAGACCGATGAGCAGGGGTAGCCAGAACCTCAACAACGGGATGGTGTCCGAGCCTGGACCTGGAAGATAACGTTAGCCTGCATCAGCAGCGGACACAAGCAGGTGCGGCAATGGGCGGGTGGACTATTATTGACTAAACGAAGTCCATAAGGCAAGACAATGCATAGGTTTAAAACGTAATAGTTTGATAAGTTTTTTCAATTTACCTGAGATGACGTTTTCAACGATTGACTTTAGACTTGTTAAACATCAGCACTGGAACATGGTTTGTATGGATTTTGAATACGACGAAGAATCAGGATATGATGGCGCATGTTTTCGCCACATGAAAACCGTTACCTTCATGTGCTTTATCTTTATGCTTTACCTTCTACTATAAGCAATAACTCATCAATTATTCGTATGTGATGCAGCAGACTGGGGGAAACGTTCACTTCTGGTATCTATCTGCGATTGAATACTGATCTCCAAGACGTTTGTGTACGAACGAACAACTCGTCCAAAGCGGTTAATAGCCTATCCGTATAACATAGAGATTTGATCATGCGTACAGCGCTCAGTCAACGACGTCCACTGTGTTCTTGTGTTAGTCGACAGCCAGATGTTACTCGCCCCCAGTCGTTTGGGAGGATGCATTGCATACAAGCAAACGCGACTATCATTAAACTAACAGATCTTGATTTTTTTTTAAAAGATTGAAAATACATTTCAATGTATGTCGCAATTACACAGATATGTAATATTCTACACAATTGTGCATCTGTGGATATGCTTTTGCACTGGCATTTGCACTAATTAGTTGGTGATTAATTATATTAGAAATATATCTTCAGACACAACGAGGCCATACTGAATTTAGTTCATTTTATTTCATTCAGACCTTCAAACCAACTGGTACAAACAACTTTTGGTAACACTTCAAAGTTTATACTATATTTATTATGAATTGAATAAAGTGAAAAAGTAAACAACGTGAAGAGTACATACAAATAAAAGTGAAGTCAACCAAGCAAAATTTAAACAAGGCAACCATTTCACACAATAAAAAGATACCACCGCATCATTTTTACTTGAATATTAAATGTGAACCTGGCTTATGTCACAATTAAATAAACAAACACCTCCTTATGGTCTTAATGATGCAGCATCTCAACTCTGTTTATGCTATAACTTGGAAGCTGCTTGTCAATGATAAAACATGTCATGTACTGGCGATTGTTAAACACCAGGTGGCATTACTATCCCAGAGTGACAGCTGTCACTTCCTCCCATTCTCTTGTGCTGATTCTTTGCTAAGATGTCCAATTCTCACATCAGATCCTCAAAACAAAAACAAAAAAATACGACCATCACATCCTCAGGTAATGCTGTGTTGTCTGCATGCAGTACAACATTTAGTATATATTGCATATGTTCTTCTGAATCGTTGCCATTTATGCATCTTATAATAAAGCAAGTAATCAAACCTGCAGCTCATGCTGTTATTTTGTTCTACCCAGACACATAGGAAAAAAAGCACAACACATGGCACTGTAGGCAAAGGATCATTGTACTCCAGTTTGCCTTGACAGAAAAGAGTAAAAATTGTATCAACCACAGAATAATCAAACCATGAAAAATAGGAGTCAAAACCCTGTGGACGCATGAGATGCCTCAACATCACCCTAACCAAAGCATTTGCCAGCTTGTTTACATTCAGAACTGAAACACGTACCGCATAACCGACGTGAGGAGGAGGGGGGGGGGGGGGATCTCATTAGCAAGACGCGGGGAGAGTGTCAGTGCCACCTCTGTGTCAGAAGTGGCATGGAGACGTGTGGTGGAGGACTCCAGACACAGAGAGGCACAAGAGAGGGGGGCGGGGCGGTGGCCATTGTGTGTGTGTTCATTTATGTACGCTGCCAGCAGCAACAGCAACCCATTAAACATGTGCTTCACTACAACCCAGCTCTCTTCACGTTCGGTTAAATCTGCGGGGTGGGGGGGGTTCACCACAATGGTTAAATATCTCAAATGTGCATTTTTTTGCTCCAACAAATGTTAGCGTGCGCAAAGACACACACGAAAACAGTCCCACACATGTTTAAACTGTTAGTGATACCATAACTGTTTATTAGTTTGTGTATGCCCCGTGTGTTTAACGCCACAGTGTGTTAAGCAAAAATCTACAATTATTGAGGAAGCTTCTGGCTGCGCTCAGAGAGCTTGAGGCAAAAAACAAAAGTCACTGTATGTTTACTGTTCAAAAGGGTCAACAAACATCTCTGCCTTTTCCCCTTTCATCCTCTTTAAAAAGAAAGCGTCACCTTTAAATAATGCAGAACCTCAGAAAGCCTCGAATTACATTGCAAGGACAACCACAAGTATCCTTTTTTTGTTATATGTATAATATAAAAAAATACCAACAGAGAGGCCAAACAAAAAATAGAAATAATAATACATTGGTCACAGCAAATTTATGTACACATACATATTAAGAAAAGAGCCGTCAGTGGGGTTGGGGAAGGGGAGAAGGTTGTGGAGGTGGTGATGGTTAAGCCCTGTATTCCTTCTACACAGGGAAGGGGGGGGGGGGTCGTGGTGGAGGAACCGGAGAGGCTGTGGTGGTCATGTGGGGGTACAGGAGGTGGAGCCTAGTGGACGCCTGGTGTTCACCTCTTCTTGGGCGGCTGGGCGGTGCGGGGCGGGGTGACTGGTCGTCCCGAGCTGACGCCGCTGTACTGGTACTTGGCCTTCTTCTCAGAGGGCTTCAGGATCTACAAAACAAAAACGACCACGGTAAGAAGACCATCTTGAGGAGGACTACAATCAGATTTTTCCCGTGTATCGTTATTTGCACACCTGGTTACACCTGGTGGTATAATATGTCACCCTTAATCTCCATTGTCCCAGTTGCCAAATGCACAAGAAAAGCTCAAACAGTTGCCGAGTCTTTTAGCGGTTTGGCCATCAAACATTTACACAGGACACCACCATATGGCCACATTTAACAAACGTGATTGGCTACAAAATCTGAAGGTTGTAACTGTCATTAACAGTCAACATCGTCTTTCATGCCGCTCAAGCAGATCAGCTGTCCCCGATTCCCCAGTGCTCCTTGATTGCAATACTAATGCTGCTGCCCGATGCCCAGGTGATCTAGCCTCAGCTCCAGCATTCGGAAAAGTATTGATCCCTGTAAAATGTTCTACTTCCGGCTTATTGGATCATTGATGTGAGAAGCAGGGATAAAGCCGGGGTACCTGGAACGAGCACATGAGGGATTCGTCCACGCTCATCATGCCCCCGGCGTTGTCAAACTCCCCGCAGTAGTTAGGAGCCGAGAACAGAGTCACCAGCTGGCGTTTGGCAAAGAACTCGTAGCCGTCCTCCACCACCTGAGTGAAGGACACATGATATTTAAAATGGTTGAAAATATAGGAGATGGGAGAGGAGATTGGCGGAATAGGATACACAGACAACGTGGTGAATCAGGAGGACTTGTGCGTATGTGGTTGTCGATTAAGCCAATCACAGGCAGAGTTCATATTGGCCATGGACATCTCATTTAGGTTAGCCTTAGATGGGAACCGCACAAACCCTTGTGCCTTCATCAAGTTATGTATCCTTGCTGTGTTACAGACATTAATGTAGACTTTTGTTTAACTTATCCATTCAAATTGCCATCCACATCACCAAACATGTTTCAAAGCTGTTACATGCTGCAATGCAACGCCAGTGTGATCCCGAGCACACAGACCATCCCCTGAACCATGGCCGTCTTCATGTCCTGTTCATTCCCAGAGTTACCTGGTGAGCTCGGCAGATGAGGTCCAGGTCGTGGCGGTTGAGGAACTTGCTGACCACGTCGGCCCCGAAGGTGAACGAGACCCCGCGGTCGTTCTCCCCCCAGCCCTGCACGTCCTTGTCTGGGTCCGACCACAGCAGGTCACACAGCAGGCCTAGGACACGCACAGTGAACATCATTATAGGGCTGTGCAATTAATCAAATTTTGATTGTGATTTCGATTTTTGGGTCAAACGATCTCCAAACTAATATGCATCGAGTTGAAAGTTCTCAGTTACAAAGTGTTTTTTTTGGAGAGAAATGCTGACTAAATGCATCATGTTTGAAACTCAAAAATAATCTTGATTTCAATATTGACCAAAACAATCATGATAATGATTTTTTCCATAATCGAGGAGCCCTAGTTCATTATAAGGAATACAAAAATTGGCATGCTACAGTGTAGTGTATGCTACACTACACTACATCACTATGCTAAAACATTATTTTGTTGTGTTCAGGATCAAATTTTGGCAAGCAGCAGGGGGGACAGATCTTCTACCTGTATCAGGCACGTCTGTTGGCCTCATGATCCTGCGAATCTGTTCCATAGATTGCAAATCCGGTGACAGCCCTAGAATAGCAAAGTAAGAGAATAAGCAAGGTTGGGGTTAGATCACTGATTGGGCAAAGCGCTTAACAATAGAGTCAAGGCAGAAGCCCATCAGTCCCGTTGTCTGCTCACCTCCATGGCAGCAGAAGATCTTCTCGTCGATGATGGCAGCAATGGGAAGGCAATTAAAACAATCTGTGAAGGTCTTCCACAATTTGATGTTGAACCTGCGCTTACCTATAGAATAAAAAGAAGATGGCATCAAAAAACAGGTAAATATTTGTTACTTTGAATTTTTCGGTTAGTGTGCGTTTTGAATGTATACATTTTACATGCATGCCCACGGGCATTAAGTCCATTCTTTGTTGCAGTGGCGCCATTCATGACTCACACTCATCGTAGAAGCCGTAGATGCGGTTGATGGAGGCACACTCGTGGTTGCCCCTGAGCAGGAAGAAGTTCTCAGGATATTTGATCTTGTAGGCCAGCAGCAGGCAGATGGTCTCCAGGGACTGCTTGCCCCGGTCCACGTAGTCCCCCAGGAACAGGTAGTTGGCTTCTGGGGGGAGGCCTCCGTACTCAAACAGCCTCAGCAGGTCTGTGTACTGCCCGTGGATGTCACCTGAGGGGAGGACATGACAGAGAGGGTGGAGAGATTAAGGGTGGAGGTCCAGGAGTTAACTTGGTGCATTTAGGGTATGTGGGCGCGGTGCGTGTAGAGGCAGATGGTTCTCAGACTAAATGATGGAATACGGGTGCTCAGCTAGTGGGAGACGAGCAGAGAAAATAAAAGACTGGATAGGGGTCATTCAAAACAGCTAGCCTAGGCAGAGTCAATAGCAGAAGTACACCATGCCGTGTGTGCAGTACAGAACAAACTAATCGAACTACAAAAAGGTCACACTGCCCAGATTTCTATGAAACACACTAAATTGAGAGGCGTTTCCAAGAGGTTATTTTCCACTGAACTCTGGTTCACTTGTTTCCCTTGCTCACCACTTCCTGAATCCCGCTTGACATTTAGTGAGGTGTGGGGAGTGTGACCGGACTGGGGGATCTACTCATCCACATATGTCGTTTAGCTCTAAACAGGAGCCATGAGGCGATATAAAAAAAGGCAAAATTAGCTGCTGTAAATTCAACCGCATCAATGCCAGGACTCAGGAGACATGAAGTGGAGCAGGAGAATCCTCTGACAATTCAGGTTAACCGTGTGCATGTATGTATGAGCTCACACCTCCCATCTCATGAACAAAACCCCACCAGTTTCGGTGCATGAAATTGTACCTGTGTAGAGCGACAACACAGTGATGGGGGCGGGGGGCGGGGGGAGAGGCCCTTCCTGGTAACCCAGCCACGACCTGCTTCCTTTTATATCTCCTTGCACCATTTAAGAGCTGCTCTAATTTGGGCACAGTCCTCCAGAAAAGACCTGGTGCAGAGAGCCTCACCACATACATTAAGGTGCCAATGAGACACTGTGCTCTGGTAGGAAATGGAAAGGAAAGGGTTGAGCCATAAGCTCCAACCAAATATTTGGTACAAGGTTTCAGTGCCATGTCTACAGACTGCACATATTGTGTGCATTCACATTTGACAGATAAAAGGTGACAACCTAGGATTTGGTCTCTTATTCCAGATAAACATTTAAATGGCCTTAAATCACACAATAAGTGTAAAATTCAACAAACAAGACAGTTTTTTGCTCTGCTGTAACAATTTTGTCTGTAAAGAGGACAGACAACGGATTTTTCACAAAAGACGTACAACACAGACCAGGTAGCCAATGGCAAGCCCTTTTTACATTCAACATTACAGAAAGAAAGAACAGAAAGTTTTGTTCCGTTTTGTGAACAGCTTGTGAAAAGGGGTCGTGAACAGTTCCCCATCTCTTTCATAATGGAGTCTGCAAACAAGTTTAACACTGTTTTCTGATGAGTCCGTCATGGTGGCTCAGCGATCCGATCACAACGAACCTCCCGCGGTAGTCTGTTTGATCCGAAATGCAATGCGCCTTTTGGAGGAGTCAGACCCGTCACTCAACACAGCCTGGCGTCATCGGAAACTCAAGAATGCCATTGAAACAGTGAGCATCACCGCAGCCCTGGTTATACGGTGTAATGTTTGGCCCGTGGATGACCTGACGTTTGCCTTGCATTGCGGTGACAGAAAAAGCAAGTTGGATAACCGGTTGAATTGCAACGCAAAAGGCACCTTTTCTAGTCTTGCTACTCGCGCGAGTAGTCAGCACTAACCACACACATTTACTCGCAAAGCACAAGGATCTTACCTCGAGTAAACACCAACATTTCTTTCAGCCTGGCCTAGATGACCCCCACCCCACCCCACCCCACCCCACCCCCCCTTTTAGTTTCACGTTCTAATATTTCATCTCAGGCAAAAACACAAAATTAGCATGCTCGGGGCGCCCCATTTGTTCCGCCGTCAACGCCCAGCGAGAAATTGACACCTATTTGCGGAGAGAGGGCACCGTTTTATTCTCACATGGGCTTTATTCTCACATTGAATAAAATGGTGTAATATTCAAAAAGGTACAGGTTCAGTTGCCTTTCAGGAAAAAAATATGTAATTGGAGTAATTGGAATGAATTTCCATCACAAAATGTGTAGTCAGCCACCGCCATCACTTAAAAAAGGAAAACATGTTTCAAGGCCAAAGTGTGTCAGTGTAAGGTTGACGTGTGAAAGGGAGAGTTGGAGCAGAAACTGATAGGACACACCGCAGTGAATTATTGAAGACCCTTTTTGCAGTGTATAAGGTCAGCATGAGATTACCAGGAGCCCATCACCCCTGGCATGGCTTAGAGGCAGCCAACCAAAGCAGGGTTAGAAGTTCATCAATAACAATGCCAAGGCTGGGGAGGAAACACTGATCCCCCCCCACGACAAAAACACATTAGGCTGATTCAAGTATTGATCAGTTATGCCCGTTGTTAATTAACCCACACGGCAATTGAAGATGATGAATAGCAGGCTATCAATTATGACAGGAGCCACCAGCTAAACAGCCATTAACCGCTGTTAACGTTAATTGACCATTAATAAAAGGAGCCATATTTCAAACAGCAAAGTGCCCCACAGCAATGCCTTGAAGCTGGCATTCAGGGACTGGAACGGTTTATTAGCCTAGTTACCGGCTGAGGGAGGAAGCACCCTGTGCCCAAATGAAAGCCGAGATGGGCCAGGCACTCCATTGTCGGGGCAAGAACAGGTCTGTAGGGAAGATGGTAAATAAATGAACAGGGTCAACAGAGTTGAGTTAGGAGCGCTGCGTCACCACTCCGGAGAAGAGGGATAAGGGTGCCAGAGTGTTTTGATAGCAAAAAAAAAAAAAAAAATGCTAAAGAAAGACCCATATTGTGACAACCGAAAAGTGGGGGCGAGATTCTGTGCTAGTCTGCAGTTCAGCCAGCGAGACACGAAGCAGCAGCCGAAGTTAACATGCACACACATGTTTATGTCTGCGTTGGAGTACGTTTACATGTCCCCTAACCCTGTTACATCTGCAGAGTACATGAGGGCACATAAGTCAAGTGAGCAATTGTGACTTAATCTGGCCTAGGCACAGGATGTGTTACGTGGGGGCGGATTACATCATCCTGTCAGATTGGAGCTGCATCAAAGCAGTGGTTTGTTACTGCTGGCCCTGGAGATTTGGCTGCATGCTGGTGAGAGCGCTGGGGACGTTGTTTACTTTATGCTTCCCTAGCCTGTGTATCGTCACCCCATGCAATACCACTGCTCCAAAAATACATTTGTGCGAAAGCTGCAGCCAACAAAACCAAATAAAAGAAAAAGGGAGGGTGTGAGATAATGAATTCAATAGCCTCATAATACTACTAAAACAAATGGGGAACTGGGCTTGAATGGATACTAATGCTCATAAGCTGTGGCAGATGCAGAGGGATAGAATGGGGCAGAATATCTTAAAAGAGTCCTATGAACACATTTTGCATTTGATTCAAATAGTAAGATGGAAAATGCTTACAATGCCGAATGCAGCATGGAAGCTGCCAGACCTGCCAAGTTTCTTTATGTACTGGCATATAAAAGTTGTGATTTACAGCAAGATGTCATCACGCCTGTATATTTTCTTTTTTATTTTCTAATGGAATAAGTATAAAAGATGGTATTACATGGAGTGGCTACTTTGTGTAGTCTGGACGGGCAAATTCACTGGAACTTCGATGTGTAACAATAAAGATTCTTAATATTCACAGGCTTTAAATTGGCCCTGTTACATTCAACAGATATTTAGAAAACGTTTTGAATTAACAATGTCCGCCTTCCATTTACCTTGGTGATCCCATGGAGTACAACAACCGAATACCTGTTTAATACCTGTGCATGTGTCGGAACAACATGAAGACCAACAGTGACTGGTGTGACGTTTGACGTTACTGACCACAGATCTTGAGTGGGGCCTCCAGCTCCAGCAGGATGGGCTGGCTGAGGAAGATCTCTCTGGACTTGATGCAGAGGCCCCGCACCTCCGCCTCCGTCATCTGGACGATCTTGCCCGGTCGGCATCCTCGCACTGGAGAGCAGAGAGGACGACGGGTTGGGCATTAAAGCTGTATCAGGGGCCGTTAAAGAGCAACTACACACCCAAGTTAAAAACATAGGGACATCACCACCAGTGCTTAAACTCTGGTAATTGCAATTGCCATTTCGGATTGAGCTCAGGAAAAACACAATGCAGAGTGATGCTGCCTGCTACAAACCAATGGGAAGTGAAATCCCCCAGGACCAATCTGATCAGATCAAACGGCGATAATCATCTTTATGCATAAACTCTCATGGAGAATGGATTGAAGCATTTGTTTCTCTTGAGCAACCACAACATCTCAAGCTCTGGACTTGATTATGCTGGTAATAAAAGATATACCTCATTCCAATAATTAACTTTACTAAAGTTTGTAAATCCTAAAATCAAGCTAAACCATGGGGACTTGATGAAACTACAGACTAATGCCTGGAGTATGAGAGCAGACTACTTCTTTGCTATATAAATAAAGTTGCCTTTAAACGTCGCAGCGTGGGGGTGTTTGGTTGTTTTATCTGCAATGCGAGCACACTCCCACCTGCGAGCCCTCCACGTGGGGCTCAGAGTGCAGATGAAGATGATAAAGGAGGCAACAACAATGAAAGTGTGGGCTGCTCAACTTTTAAATAGGAATCGGCCAAAGGGAGATTTTAAGCCAGAAGACAAAACATATCAAGTTGATTAGAATCTAAAAATAAAATCGGTATTCGGAGGAGCCACAACATTTAGTGTTAGTTTGGATCATGTTTCCGAGAAAGTTTATGTTTGTTTCGCCATCTGATAATTATGTGTTTTAACGGTAACATTATCCTCTACCTTGTTTGAAATTGCCTGAGGAAAATGATGAACTCGCTGTTTTTAGGGAGAGTTCTGTAGCGGACTACATTGAATTGATAACGGCTGTTTGTTCATTGGATCAGCAAGATCTTGATTTCTGAATTAAATCAAATTCCAAATACGTTTTTGAAGCATATTCACAAATGTTGGTGTCATTTGGACCGATGGTTATTAAGAAGCTTTTAAAACGGTACACAAAAATCGATCCAGATGGGTCCAAGAGGGAAAAATATTTAGCATGTTGGCTTGTGCATCAAAAGCATCAATGGATTTTTTGTAATCATTTTACATTTTTAAGATCTAAAATAAAAGTAAATATACACTAACCTTGGCAGTTCAAAACTGTTTGTGACTCTTATGAGGAAAAAAGGGTGGCAGTTTCAAACTCAACCATAATCTCCCCATATGACAGATCATTTCACGATTACCACCAAAACTATTCTAAACTTCCGAAATGGGGACGGTCGTTGCGATGTGACGTCACGATGTACACGCCATATCGTTTGTCCATCGGGGCGGCAGAGCTGATCGTTCAACTTTGACCGCAAATACTTGACAAATCGGAACACGTATGAGCGATAGGAGTCACCAATCCAATAACACGGGATCCCTAGAACAACAATAGTTATCCACATATACAATGCAAATACCTGATAATAGAGTATGGATAACAGGAGGAGTTGTGCAGCTAAAGCTCCTAATAACTGAGTGATGCAACGCTACCCGTCACCAGAGGTTCACTTTTTTCCTATGCTTGACTTTAAGACATACACAAGGAAGAGATTAACACGACAGCGTATACGTTATGTTATGGTCAGTTATATTAACATGCAAACTACCATGAAAACCGCGCACAAAACATCGGGTCATAAATAACAGGGGACGAAGGAAAAATAAAGTTGAATCCTCCGCTAAATAAAAACGATACAGGGTAACTAATTTGGTGCAACATGTTGCAGTAATAAACACATTAGACTGTAGGTGTTCACCGTGAAAACGTTGTTTTATAAACATGTCAGGCTAACATTAGCCCAAACTAGCCTGGGCGAAACAACGCAGCTAGTAGTAGAAACGGTGGCAATCGCCATCTGATTTAAACCCTTTCCACAAAAATATCCTTTTTGGGAGTCAGCAAAGGTGAGCAATAGAGCCATCATTGTTAAATGTGTGGGTCAGAGACGCGGATCTACTGGGTTTAAAAGAACACTTACCTTCTAAAAGGCGAGAGATGATGCTGTCCACATTCAACTCGCCCTCCGCCATCTTTCAACTGATATTTAGAGTACTGTGGACGCGGTCAACTTTATGGTGCGTCGGTAGGGGGCGTTGTTTTGCCAAACAAGGATATTTGGCCTGTTGATTTATAGTGGCACGCAGTGAGGAGAGAGCAAACCTTATAGGGTATGGTGCAGCAGACCTGGGCCAAGAGAAAAATGTATTTATTTTTTTCAGAAATAGGGATGCGGTTACATAATGTATCCATTAATTAATGTGTGCATAATAGTGTATCTACTGGCAAATCATATGTTTCAGGTATATAAAAGTAATTTGTGTGCTATGACCTGCACAATACAGTAACTATTCAGGAAACAAGCTGTGATAAGTGACAAGGCTGACTAGGAACCTTATGTAGGGTATATATCCACAGACACAAAATAAATACAAAATTATTTATTGGAAACATTGTACATAATGAGATTTAAAAAAAAAAGGTTAAGACTATCATGTTACTCAGAGCTTGAACAAAAAAATAATGGGGGAACTACAAAGATTAAGCACAGGCTGCAGAGGTAACAAGAGGAGGAAATGACAATGCAACAATGCAGGATTTATGTTCACCACATACTTAGTTTCATTTATCAGCAGCAATTCCCCAGCAAATATTTTCCAGTTAATTGAATTGGTCTTTCATATTGGTATTTTAAGACTGGTTGGCAGATTAATTTTCTAAGTTGCAAATATTTGCAACTTTCCTAGCTAAGTGGCTATTGTTACACACACACACACACACACACACACACACACACGCACACACACATGCACACGCACACGCGCGCACACACACACACACACACACACACACACACACACACACACACACACACACACACACACACACACACACACACACACACACAATGCTTTAGAACTTGGTGTCTTTCATCTCAGACTCCAACATCTTTATCTTCGGACGGTTCTTCCTCTGTAAGTAGGAGCGGAGGAGCCAAGTGAGGGCGGAGCCAGTGAGAAGGCCCACCACGGTCAGGACAGCAGCGGCCCAGGCAGGCACATCTGAGGTGTAGTAGATAGGCGTGGCCGGGGTTCCAGTGGTGGCTGAGCTGGGCCTGGATGTGGAGGAGGGGCCTGGGGTCGTGGCTGGAATGGAATAGCTGTTGACTCTTGTGAAGATGTAAGGATGCTCCTGTGGGACACAAATGGTATTTATCTTCATGGTAGGACTATAATATATTGTGTCATGTGAAATGAGAATTTAAAATATATGTGTGTTATGTACGTATGTACGTATATACTTATGCATGTATATATATATACTTATGTTATATATTATGTGTGTGTGTCTCTGTCTGTCTGTCTGTCTGTCTGTCTGTCTGTCTGTCTGTCTGTCTGTCTGTGTGTGTGTGTGTGTGTGTGCTTGCTTGCTTGCGTGTATGCATGTATGTATGCATGTATGTATGTTATGTATTTGTATTTGTATTTTTTACCTCAGCAGGGCACTTGACCACGTTCCTAGAAATTGTGAAATTGTTGTATGTCTGCTTCTTGCCCACGGGCTCAAACTATGAAACAGATAGAAAATGTCACAATGTCACTTAAATTGTAATCTGTTGAAGGCTATGAAGAAGAAAAAGACAACCGTCTGTCCGATACAGTTAGCGGTTAGCTGCTAGCTGTACCATGTTATTCCACAGTCCGCTGGCCATGTCTGCCTGGCCCTTCTCGCTGAAGTGGAAACAATCCACCGTTATGTAGCTTGTGTCCGGTTTCCCCTCCTGCAAACGACACATCGTCATCATCAATCACATGAATGCAGTTAGTGTGTGTGTGTGTGAGTGTTGGATGTGCTGGAGGTCATACAGAGTTCAAGGGAAGGATGGTGTTTCTGAAGAAGGGCTGCAGCACGATAGTGAAGTCCTCCCTGCCATCGTAGTGTCCTCCGTATACCAGGTTCTCCGTCTCTCTCTTGGAAGTCGACCAAAAACCAAAATATTAAACCATGAAATATTACATTCTACCAGAAAATCATATTATACCACAAAAAAATTGAATATATATACCAATTTTAACACACACACATATATATATTTTTTACAAAACATACTATAGAATAAAATAGAATATAATATAATTAACCAAATGTAAAAAAATACATTATAACCACAAAAAACATTTGTATTAATGTATTTTTTTGGACTATTTTAGAGACTATTTGTGCTATTATGGACAGAACAGTGAAGATCGATAGTGGGTTGAAAGTGAGATGGAATTACATATATGTTCTTTGATAACACGTAGGGTTAGAACATTAGTTTGTTACACATAGGGTTAGAACACTAGTTGGTAGAGCAACCAAGCGATCTTCTGATCAAATGTACCTGATAATCCCGGTTGATGCGTTTGATTTCAGCTAGCTCGGGTGAATCATCGCTCGGTTCCACAAAGCACCGACAAGCCAGCCTGTGCTCGGACAAGCAAAAGAGAATAAAGAATAAGGTTAAATGGAAAACTACAGCAACTACAACATTTTGAATGTGTATTTGACATAATGCAAAGTTTAAAGCAAATGTAAATATAAGTGTATGTTTTGAGTGCCTCAGCCATTGATGCAATATCTTGAACTTAATTAATAGCATACTTTTGAAAGAAATTGCAAAAAGCGCCCTTTTTTATTTTGCGAAGGGCCTTCAATTCTAGGATTTCCACCACATTAACCAGTAGCTTGGGGACCTAAAACCATAATTACAAAAATAACGTGTGTTAATTCAACATTTTACACAGCTCCTATCATATTTATTATTAAATTTGACTAATGTCAGGTCACCTCTACTGAAATGGATGAAATATATTTTTGCAAACAAACATGTATAAATATAAAAAAAAAACATACCTCGTTGTAAAGGATGTCCAAGCTCGTCTTTAAATGATGAATGTAGTTCTTTGTTGAAAATGCAGCCTATGTTGTTTTCCAAACAGGTAAAAGTTTTTCACACATCTTTCAGATTATTATAACCTCAACTACAAAGCAAACATCCTCCATAACAGAATTGCATGTACTGTATTTATTCTTTAGTTTTTATGAAACTCTAGCAACAGTGGTGGCTGGCAAATATGGTCACAACCACAGTAAGATAGATAATTTTACATTGATACAGTACTTTGCTATTCTGTGATATCAGAGTAGGGTGATATTGGAATTACTGGAAGATTAATGTAGGAAGAACAAAATTAAAATTACAGCAGACTGAAAAAAGGAAAGAAACACAGAATACAATATAAAAAGCCCACTCAAGTTTTCTAACTTAAGTGGGTTAAGCTGATGATGGATGGATGGTGAGCTCACTCTGTCATTGCAGTAAGAACACAGGTCATTCCCTCCGATGAAGAGAGTCACCAGCTTCCAGTCATTCTTAAAGTCCACAGCCTGTTTCAAGGGGGGGGGGGGGCATTTAGATAGAGAAACTGTGTGTGTGTGTGTGTGTGTGTGTGTGAGAAAGATAGAGAGAGATAGAGGGAGAGAGAGAGAGAGAGAGAGAGAGAGAGAGAGAGAGAGAGAGAGAGAGAGAGATCAAAACTTACTGTATTGTTTCTCATGGTTTCAATAAGCCGTCTGGCTTGCGCTGGGAAGTCGCTGTAAACATAAAGCATGTATTGGTTGAAAGCTCATGTGATGTTGATGATATGTCATGTTTAAATTATTATGATATGAGTTGATGACAGGAGACTAATATAGGACATACAGTATATGACATGATTCATATGATATGTCATATGACATTTACTCACGACACCACAGCTCCTCTCTCAGCCATGTTAAAGCCTGTCTGCCTATTTCCCCGGCCCTTCGACATCCCCTTAATGTTGGCATTGAACTTCCTGAGGATGTCTAAAGACAGAAACCGGGGGATACCGCCGCATAAGTGACATACACATTTTTTCGATTCATCTCATGGAATCAAGCAAGAAAGTCTGAACGAAAAATTTCAATTGACTTGTGGATTCATGCATAGAATTTGACTCACTGGGTAATGTTGTGACGGTCTCAAGGGTTTTATCACCTCCAATGCTAATTCATAAACAGACAGAGAGAAATCAATTATATCTTCATATTATCATAATAAGTATTATTATGTTTTTCTTGTGATTGCATTTGTTCTGTTCAGTCTCACCTCCACGCAACACCTCTGTATTCAGTAAACAGCGCCAGAAGGTTCGTAGCCTTAGCCCCAAAACCAGACTGTATCCACACACACACACACACACACACACACATACACACACACACACACGCACGCACGCACGCACGCACACACGCACACACACACACACACACACACACACACACACACACACACACACACACACACAGATTATATGTTACATCCACTAGGAAATCCTTTATTATATAAAAATGGCAGAATAATAAAAGTGACTAAGAAAATATTTGTATTCTTCATTATATATATTTACCGTTAGCGAGTCTCCCATGGCGCCCACCACTTTGATGTCCCCAGGTCGCAATTTATGCACTGCAAAACATAAATACCATTCAAGCCCCCTCTCTCTGTACTGTCTACTCAATGTCACTACAGGTGATATCTGAGGTGAGGTGGTGCCTTCTCACCCGAAGCAGGCACAGAGTCCGATGGAGCGGTGTTAGTGCAGGTGAAATCACTGCCCCAGTTCTAAAGGAAGGAGACTGTTATTAGCAGAAGTAGCAGTATGTGAGGTACCAGCCTATATGCGAGAGACATTGGTGAGAAATGTGCAGAAATGTGGTCTTGTGTACCTCAAATGATAGATAGCATGGTATTTGGTTCCCACTAAGGATACCCATGCTACATCCACCAAATGGAATATATTATATATTAAATAATATCAGAGTAGAGAGGCAGACCTACCGTAACAGGAGGAGGACTGGGGCGAGGGCCGGGGTAGACGTAGTCGCTGTTCCGAGCCGTCCTGAGGAACGGCATTTCCTGATGATCATAAAACACATGAAAAATAACAGAACATCCATATGACGACATGACAAACACAATACACAGATCATCCTAATATCCTAACGAACAACCCATTTCGGAATATTTTCTGTATTGTTTTATATATCCCGTGGGAGGAATATGTATGTATGTGGTTCATATAGACATATCTTATTACCTTTGAAGGACACTTCAAATCAACGCCAGCGCTGAAGTCTTGGCTAAAGGTCTTGTTGCCCACAGACTCGATCTAAGACATTGTGAGAATATATTTGGTTTAGTTTTTTTCGATTTGAAATAAATATACGTTTTGCCGTCTCCTATTATTAATATATATTGTTAAAGAATACTATACCATGTTGTTCCAAAGTGCAAGAGCCATCAGCGTATGAGCTTTCTGGCTCAGGTGAAAACAGTCTGGGGAGAAATAGGAGCGATCGGGGCGTCCGTCCTTTGAAATTAATGCAGGGGGAGATAGTGAGCGAGAGTGGGGAAATCAAAGTTCCAACCACAGTGTTCCTATTCACTCCGTAATATCCATCTTTACCTCTAGCTTAGGGATGATGACCTCCCGAAAGAAAGGTTGCAGCACCACAGTGAAGTTCTCATGGGTGTCATAGCGACCAGAGTCAACAAGCTTCCTCATACCACGCTGCATGGACGAAACGGAGATCATTCAGGAACTGATTTGATTTACTTTGAGAATACATGTAATAAATACATTCATGAGCAGGAAGGGATTAGGCATATTGAAGACGTTGACGTGTGAACCCAGAGTCTTTTGACTGTGAGTCAGTGGTATACGTTACGTTCATAGTTTTAATGACTTATGTACGTATCTGTTTAATGAACCCGCAGTATTGGCTGGGGAAACAAATGATAATGATTTTTTTTTTGTGGTTTACCTGGTATGCTCGGTTTATATCTTCAACCTTCTGGAGTTCCGCTGTTCCCTTGTTAGGGGTCAGAATGCAAGGGCAAACAATTCTGGAGAGGACATGTAGAGGTGCAAATAAATCGCATCATCTATTTGAAACACAGACACTGGTGCTATACAGGAGGACAATAAGGAGCCAGTTCCCAGTAATCACATACTTCACAAAGAAGGTGGGGCACTTTAGGCTCTTTTCTTGGTGCATCTCACGGAGAGGAATGATGTGCATTAGCTCCACCAGATTCACCATGGCCCGGGGAACCTGTGGGGTGAGATAGGACAGGGGAGGCGATGAATGGGAGATGGCCACGGAACACAAGCCGCTTAATGAGGAAGAAGCGAAAGATCAATTGGGACTCATGGGATGCAATCCAAACTGAAGGGTCTCTTTCTAGTCTACCTCTTTATGGAGGATATCCAGGGCCTCACGGACACGACCCACCACATTCTCCGGTGAGAAAAAGACCTGGAGGATGGCAGTGAAATGTAGGGAGGAGTCATTAGTGTTGATGGATACCGGATAGGGTGATGGTGGGACAATCCCATGGCACATGTGACTGTAAAAACACATATTTGTTTCTCCAAAATTAGTATGAAATAACTTTGAACTCACCGTGTCTGTGCAGAAGTCACAAATGTCATTTCCCCCAATAAACATGGTGATCACTTTCCAGTCATTCTGGAAATTGATGCGCTGAATATAGATGGCAAGGTAGTTTGATCAATGTCTTTGGTTTAACTAAACTTAAAGATACAATATAAAAACTTTACTGAACTTCATTATAAACTGACCAAGATATGTCATTAGAGATTGAGGAAACATGCTGAATCGATAATTCTGTGACAACAAGACTCCTGTTAAATTAGTTTGTGTTTTTGCCTATGTGCCATCCTTCTCTTTTCTATTGCCACACCAGTGCCAGTGTGCTGCAAACATGGAAGCAAGTAAACACAACAACTCAACTAAAGATTGTACTCAGGTTCAATGTTACATATTGTACCTTGTATTAAAATAGTTTGTGAATGTGTGTGTGTGTGTGTGTGTGTGTGTGTGTGTGTGTGTGTGTGTGTGTGTGTGTGTGTGTGTGTGTGTGTGTGCGTTTTTGTGTGTTTGTGTCTGCCCACATTGAAATGAATTAAAATCACATTTCACATTCAAATCATATATGCTCACCGTGTCATTCTTCATTTTTTCCACTAGAGTGCGCACCTGTTTCACCATGTTACTGGAAGCACAAGACATCAATTCAAATAGGCCATAGAGAAGGGGTAGATGGCAATAATGGTTTAAGAGTAGGTCACATGGGAAAAACGTACCCACTCTTGGCCCCTGATACGGCTTGGTTCAAGAAGGCTTGAGGATCGCTCTCATCACCGATCCCCACGGCCCAGCCAGTCAGATTTGAGTTAAACTCCTTTAAGATATCTGGACAAAGGTTCAAAAGTGAAAAGGAAGATGACATGATGGAAGCCACTTCAAATTTCCAATAGTAATGACTGTGTGCAGTGGACATGGTGACCTTTTAAGGTCAGTGCGATACCTGTTGATAGTTGAATCTGAGATAATGCAGTGAAGCGTTAAATTGGGGGTCACTATCTACTAAGTGCAACTGAACCAGATAGCGGGAGCACTTATTTATGAGATAAGTCAACTGTCACTATTTTATTGTAGTAGTTAAACCATATTATATCTATCAAATACAGAGCAATCATATCATTTGATGATAAAAGCCTACTTTAAGGTTAATTAATTGTATCTGAGCTTCTGTTATATCTGGATTATTTTCTTTAGAGATATTTAGTTTGTCATAATGTTCACCCTGTGGATGTGTACAGTAATATGCTATCCTATAATAAAAATTAGGAATACTTCTGTATATTTAGGTAGTACTCACTTGGCAGAGTGGTCACATTGGCAAGATTGGCATCGCCGCCGATACTGAAGAAAATAAAATACACAAACTATAAGTCAATTTGGACTCTGAATAAAACTGCGGATAACCCCCACTGTTCACCCATGGGTGTGTGCTCTCAAACACTTCAGCACGCACGTGTGCTGTATGCTAGCTCACCTCCATGACAGACCTCTGTATTCATTCGCCACTAGCAGAAGACTGTCTGTCTTGGCACCAACACCATTACCCGCCTGCACAGAAAAAATCAACAGTGGATGCCAAATTAATAATAATAAGCAAGGACTAGAAACAATACAAAAGCAATTTCTAAGGACCTCACTATTTGGTGGATAATATCACATACACACACACACACACACACACACACACACACACACACACACACACACACACACCAAACACACACAAACACAAGCACACACAGACTATACAAATGGAGGAGCACTGACTGTGAGTGAGTCTCCCACTGCGGCCACTACTTTGACGTCTCCTGGTCTAAGTACATGAACTGAAAACGCAAAAGAAACAATGGAGTTGGGTTTAGTATTATAATCATTACTATTATTAATATTGACATGAGGGTAATAAATACAATCCATACCTGAGGTAGGGGTAGTAGGGGAAGGATCCCGATCCATACAGATCATCTCTGTACCCATAATCTGCATGAACAGTTAAACAGTAAATGTGTTAATTATTGCCTCTTGTCTCTTTTGCGTGTAGGTGTAGGTTCATAACCGAGGGTCACCAAGACTTACAGGGTCAGTCAGGGAAGTGTTGCTGTACTCTGTGGTTGTTTCTGTCCTTTCTTTGGGAGAATTGTTTAGTGTGCGCAGAAATTGGGCCTGATACTGAAAAAACTGAATGAAAACAATCAATAGCATTATTTTCACTGAAATCTTACTCGAAATGTGATATTACATTCCGATTTATTATGTTCTGTAGATGAATGCACATACATACAAAAGAGGAATAACAGAAACAGGAATGACAGTTATATAACCAACACCCTTCTCACCTCTGTAAGGCCAACGTCCTTATCCTTGACCGTCGCCTCACCTGTGTACGTCCAATGAAACTGGGGACGCAAGAGGACCTAATTGGTCATTTCAGATCTTTATGTTGAGATAAAAAGCCTGCGTTATCTGACGCAGCCCACACAGCCCAGCTAGGCTAGATTTTGCTGATTAGATGTACAGTTTTTTTATGTAGATAGATATTTGTGCTGGTAAACGAAATGCAATTTAATTTCAAAATCCTTCCAAGATAATCTTGATCAGTGAACTCTTATCTAATCTCTAACGGAGTACAAGACGTTATGCTTCGTCATCTTCCTTATTGTGTTCAAGAAACAGAAAGGCGGTCAAAACCCTTGTGGGGTTATCACACACGTGCTGTGTATTGTACTGTAGATTGCTGTGTACCAAATTTATAAATAATGTATTTGTACATAATGTACCATGTTTTCCAGTAGCTGGAGTGCTAGTTGGTTCAAGTTGTCAAAGTTGGACTCTTCCTATGGAGAAACAAAACAAGGCACTAGTTACATATACAGGTGACGTTAAGCAGAATCAGGTCGCTTCCTGTCACAGTAGATGACTTCCTGTAGGTTCCCTTCTTACTGAATCCATGGTCGGACCCACGATAATGGGTTTTGAGTGCAGAAGGACGGCAAAGTCTTCACTCTCGCTAAATCTTTCCATGGCACGCTGAAGAGAGTCCTAGAAAACGGAGGGATGGTTGAATCATGAAGCGAAACACACATTGATTGGACAGGGGAATCAGTCTTTTAAATGTGATCCAATTGTACCTGTAGTGTTTGTACATCTAAAGCTCTTTGGATTCGTTGCTTCATGCTGATATCAGTTGCACGCTGGTGGCTGTACATATGATGAAAACAAACACACACCACGTGTATTCATATGAATAAAGCTTTGTAACATAAATAACATTCTATGATTAAGGAATTAAACGATTATTACTCACTTTTCCAATGAATTGGGACTGCTCCATACGACTGTATGAACCAGTGTACGATGCAGCTGCAAGATTCAAACTTAAAATTATTATAACTAACAAGTAGATAGCATTTAATGATAAGTAATATGCAATCACTGTTTCGGGCTCTTCATCTGTAATACCTTTTTCTTCAATATCTCTAGCGCTGCCTCCACCTCTCTCACCATAGTTTCAGTTTCCATGGCTGCCTATGGTACAAAGGGAAGAACTTTTTTATTGTGGTTTAATTCGCTATGGTTTCATGTCCAATGTTACTTGAAACTAGAAAAAGCAGCCAGCATGACTGCATGGAATCTCACCTGCTGTGTGCGGGACCACAGAGGATCTGCCGGAACAAAAAGCAACACAAACTTCCAGTCTGTGGCCTGCAAGGGCACAGAAGATCAATGAGAGTTGAATCTCAATAACATTTCAGAATTTCAGGTCAAACGCTAGTATTTATCACAAATTCTATCATATAAATTTGTTTGTTTTAATGGATTTGTTTTATGAATGAGAGGGTAAATGTAAGCTTTAAATAGGATTGTCAGAATGTAGGTTTTGTAAGTGTTAAGAGGGATTCAGTCGAACCTGATGCTGGGAAAAAGATTGTGAAACATCGTCAGCCTCCGCCAACAGATTCCTGCATCAGAATAAAAAGAAAACCGTGTTCTTGTGAGTGTGTGTGTGTGTGTGTGTGTGTGTGTGTGTGTGTGTGTGTGTGTGTGTGTATGTGTGTGTGTCTGTGCGTGTGTGTGTGAGTTACCCATGTTCCGATTCCAGATCCAAGGGCAAGGAGAAGACGTCAGCATTGAAGACAGACATCTCTACAGATGAGATAAAGAGATAATTATCTATCCCCGATCCGTATAGAACATCTCTTGAAATCAAGTTAATTTAAATGATATGCTGATAATGTAAAAGCATACGGCATGACATTGAAATGTGTGATTATGCTTTTTATGATAGTTATTCTTCCTCTCTCTGGTCCATTCGGTTATACACTAGAGGGGATTATTGACCTATGTTTATGGCCTTGCCTGATTCACAAAGATAAAAAACACATCTCAAATAATCTTTATCGGTTATAATGTTGACGCACGTTGCATCAGGAAAAAAAAGTTTTGAAGGTCACATGGTCAACAAGGTCAACTACCCAATGAGGAAGGTGCCTGAGCTCATCATAGTGTTACAGATTTTGAAACCAATGTTGTTTCACCAAATGTATATGAAAACAACATATCTATCATAGTGAAATATATTTGTAAAATCATATTATTAATCACTCTTAATAATGAATCAACCCAAAAAAATATGAATCAATAATAACTTCATAATCTCACATAGACATATTAATCCCCTGCTGTAATACATCAATGATATTATATATAACAAAAAACAGCATGTATTAGCGGCCATAAAGAAGAAAATTCAGACCTACCAGCCACTCTTCTTAATATCATATTCGCCATAGACCTAGGAGGGGAAAATGTTCACAATGAATTTCAGTTCTTAGCACATCAACACTTACTTTACCACAACCAACTTATGAATTACTTATGATTTGGTCCACTTATATTTTTGAGGCATACCTTTGTAATATTGGTATTCCCATGGTAGAAAACTGGGATATGTCAGATGGTCTGAGAGAGTCAACTGGAGATTAAAAGTAATATTGAACAGTCACTATTATGTAAAGAGTGTAGCATTAAGATCTGATGCAACCTTTAAATAGGGTAGTTTAAAATTCTGCAATAGATCAGTTGTGAAAAACACAACTCTCTAATGAAGCACAGGTTGCTGAATGCACTCTCTTTTGTCTTTAAAGTCAGTTTATTGTGCCATTAATGTTGGGTTGGTAACTGCGTTGGCCTCAGTTAATTTGAATTGTTTAAATAATTGTAATTGTGTATTTAAACATGTACCTGAGTCAGGTGGGGGTAAAGAGGAAGGTTCCGGGACGGCTGGGGTTTCATATTTAATCTGGAACCGAAAAATAACAGAAGTAGGTTATTAAATAAAAGCATTTATCCAATCACGTTGTTTATGATGCAGAAATATTTAGATTTGCAAAAAGAAAAGCATCAACATAATGAAACCCAAACCTTCTGGTATATTCCCGATTTATTTCGCAGAATTTTCAATCTGACAATATCCCCAGCATCTAAAAGTGGCATTTATAAAATAAATTATTTTTTATTTAACAATGGGACTAGAAAACAGCGCAACACACACAAGAATAATTTCCTACTTATTATCCCTGATAAAGTCAAATTACAATTGTAGTAAGTACACTGTATTATAAGAACTATGAATAACTAGAAACACAACAATGGGTTATAATAATGTAAATATTATGCTACTATAAAAATTGGAAAACAAACTTCACTATGCATATACAGTATCAGTAAACTTAACTTATATTTGTAAACTTAGGGCATTCTCTCAAAGACTTTCAAAACAAACATTTGTTATGCAGCTCCGACATTGAATATAAAAGTACTGATAGCTAACTAGCATAATACTTGGCACTAGCAGGAAGTGTACAATACAGTCAAGGTCACGACTGTGACAACCCATAATGGGGAAAAAGACATTCTTCAAAGCAATGAAACAATAACCTATATTACCTGCAAGATAAGCAGCCACCACCAGCACAGAAACCCTGAGAAGTGTCCTAAACATCATCATTGGGTATTGGGTATACACCACAATAAAGTTCTTAGGAAATGTAGTTCTTCAAATGTGTAACCTATAAATCTTAAAAAAACTTCCCACACACCAATGAATGTATAAAAATAAGTGTTGATTTACGAAAGCCCACAAAGAATAAATAAACCGGCCATACATTGGGAGGTGTTTATATGGTGGAGAAAAAGAGGAGGAGCAGGACCCTTAAAAGCAGGTGTGGCCAATTCTAAACTTTGTAGAGAAATGTTTCAATGAATGACTGAATCCCAATTCCTTTTTAAATTATTATTACTAATATTGGAAATGACTGCTTTCTCTCAAACATACATTTAATTGATTTTAGAGGTTCAACGGTTTGAAGTATTCAGAGTAGATCTACTTGGATTAATTAGTAGTTACTTAGTGATAGTATTTGATATAATGGTTTGACCTAGGATTTACTTTTTATGGATCTAAGGCTCTGAAGAAATTACATTGTTATACCCAATGTTACTGCTTGATACCACTTTCAAGATGTTCTTTAGGGGGATTATATATAAATATAAACAAAAGAGCCATCTTCAATTAAACACAATGCTTTGTCTAAAGCTGCTTTGAGCAGACGTCTAGAGCTTAAATATCAATGCAGTATTTAACATTATTGTAGAACAGAGTGGTACAGAACATCCTTGGTCCCCACAGCCATCAGACTAAACACCTCAGGCGAGGGTCGAGCCCTATCGTGACTCTCTCTCTATCCCTCTCTCTCCCTCCCACACCTACCCCCACACTCCTTGGACAATGTGCAATTGCATTATATTTATTCCATTTTATATCAACCTCTGGCTCTTTTATATGGAATTTTAATTATATGCAATATTGCTTTCTATTGACTTTTATTGTCTTTCATTGACTAATTTTGTTGGCTTTTACTGTTTGTCCATTTGGTTTTTAGTCTGTTGCTACTGGACACCTGCATTTCCCCAAGAGGATGAATAAAGTATCTACTTACTTACTTACTTATTATTTCATCTAATATATGAGAAGTTCATACAGCTTTTGGGAGGCACATCAGAAGATGAATCCTTCATCCTGATCCTATTGTAGGAATTGGTGCAAATGCATCATTTTGAAAATATGATACAGATGTAGCCAACTTTGTGAGCATGTTAAACGTTCTTGTACCTATTGAAAATATGATACATTAATTCATTAAAAGCCTTATTTGTCCGCCTTGTCATATCCATGCCACCACTGCTGACCAACTTCTTGTATGTCACTCGTAAAGCAAACATGCCTACACAAGAATCCAACTATTTTTGTGTACTTGCAAGTACACAAATCATTAAAATGGTTGGCACTGATAAACTTTATGTTTTGGGGATGACGTGATAAGATATGAATAGATTGCAAATAGATTGGCTTGACATGGCATTATGAGATTGTCTTAAGATTGTCATTGCAGATGCCCTGGGTTAACCTTTTGATTTGATTTTAAAACTGGTCGTAAGGCATTGATTATATAAGGTATAATATTGATTTCAAGTAGAAGGCAACTGCATACACAAGCTTTGAAATATATCCATGTTTAACACTAACACTTTGTTACCTAGTGGCCTGAAATGAAGTGCAATCAGCAGCCTGTTTCAAGTAGCAAAAAAGACAGACTTCACAAACTTATTGACAGAAAGTTGCTCATACATGGAAAAAAAGCTGTCTTTAGAGGCGCCGTATTGTTTTGTTTATTATCCTTAAATACCATCAGATAAGGCTTTAGGGCTGGTACATCACAATTCGTAATGGGATTTTTTGTGGGCAATAAGATATGATCACTGGTGATCTCGTGACATAGGCTAAACAAAATGCTTTTTTGCTACGTCTCTTTTAATAAACAACTACCAAAACACCATTGGTACCAATAACATTCCGATGCCCCTATGCATTCCTAGTCCTAGGCCATTCCTAGGTCATTGCGTTGTGACGTCACGATGTACAAGCTGATTGGCCTCTCGATGAAGGGAACCGCGCTCCCTCTGCTAATACCGATGTTGTCTCTGGTTCGACCTCTTGCTTCAACTCTTTTGGTCCTAGCATTTTCTAATACTATCTTTGTTTTCTTACTTTGTTTAGCGTAGCAAGCTGTCATATGGTATAGGTGGGACTTCAAATATTGGCTGCACTTTCTTGTGCCATTCTTGTGACTACTCCGGTCATGCGCAATGTGTATGTAGATTGACAGACGGGTCATCCAATCCTTTCATTCGGCCAGAATGAAAGGATTGGATGGTCATAATAAAGTGCTGCGACAGCCAGCCACAGATTTTCGGTTTCTACTTCGAGGAAAGAGTTAACCAAGGTTGAACCTAGATGAGATACCCTGTGAGTGAGTGACCCTGTTAGGTTAACAGAATGAGTTGCAATGGCAACTACGAGTAGTCTTACTACGAGTAGTCTTAGGGCCCGTCCACACGGAGCCGATTTTTGGTTAAAACGCAGATGTTTTGCATCATTTTGGCCGATCGTCCAAACGAATCCTGTAAACGCATCGCATGCAAACGGACTTTTCTGAAACCAGGTCCCAGGGTGAATAAATTCACAAACACAGCCCTTGAGTGTTCGTCTGGACGGCCAAAACGCATACTTGCGTTTCGATGATGTCATCGCCACACCCCTCGAGCGTAACCTCTTGTAACCTGATTAATCTTGGAATTAATCTAGATTAATCTATATTAAAATGGCTCATTTGAATTCTGCCGAAGGCATTCATAATGTGTGTGTGCTACCTAAATAATGACTAAAAGTAAGTCTTTGAGAACGGGTTTCTCAAGCCAGGTGGCGCATTAAACCAGGGGCTCATCTCCTGTTTCCAAAATGCATCACAAACTCTAGTATAACTTACTACACGCTTACTATCACAAACTCAAACGCGGGAAAATATAACGGCGCCGGGACGTGCTCTCGCTACAGGTCCACGGCACGCTCGTCTCCGGTGCGCGTCGCGGCAGCCGGGGCGGCGGCGTTGACGGCAGACGGCTGGTACGCGTCCGCCTACCGCCGTACCAAGGCGGGTAGCTCGGAGGAAGATTTGTATGGCGAGTGAACAGTGCCGTCCACCGGCGGTGGTGTCACGGCGACGTACATACGGAAATTCAGACTAAATGTATGGCGAGTGAACAGTGCCAAACCTAAGGATAACCAGGAAGAGGCGAAGGAGCAGTCTAACCCTACGCCGCCGTCACAACGTGTGAAATTTTGTATGGGACTGATTGGGACTGCAGACGAGAGACCAGCAGCGACGCCACGGCGACTGCATGGAAGTTCCGTCCACCGGCGGCGGTGTCACGGCGACGTACATACGGAAATTCAGACAAAATGTACGTCTGCTCACGGACGTCTGAAGAAGTTCGTCGCCACTAAGACGCCTGCTAACGTCGCCGTGAGAACGCCTGAACTAAAACTTAAGAGTTTTGGTCTTTTTGACACACAAAAACTAACGGTTTTTATAAAATGTCATCAACTTATTCATCAACAAGTATTTGGACATATTAATACCAGAAAAAAATATTAATAATAAAAAAGAAAACAAAAAATATAAACTGGGAATCGAACCCCAGTCTCTCGCGTGACAGTCAATTACCTTAACCACAACATTGTCTGGACCATGACCAAAAATAAATAAGTAAATATATATATATATATTTATTTATTTATTTATTTTTGGTCATGGTCCAGACAATGTTGTGGTTAAGGTAATAAATAAATATATTTATTTATTTATTTTTGGTCATGGTCCAGTCAATGTTGTGGTTAAGGTAATTGACTGTCATATATATATATATATATATATATATATATATATATATATATATATTATGGCGACGGCGTGCGTATCCTCTCCCCACGGCGGCGGCGTACGTATCTCCACACGTGTATTTCACACGATGTTATCCTTCTCCTGGTAATCCTGGCATTGTTCACTCGCCATAGATTTGGATTATTACAACAACAACAACACCAACTATTTCGACGCTCTGATGTCACGATCAACCCAAAACGTGTCATCGCTCACCCAAGTTGTTTCTATTATCATTGCTACATTGTCTCCAGCATATGGCGCGATTATGGACAGTATATTTTATTAAACACTCAGCTTCTGGTTAGTTCAACTTTGAGAATAGATTAACGGCGATATTTTTTTTATCGCCCGATAAGAGTCTCGCGTTAACGCAGCACGTTAACGCCGATAACGGCCCACCACTACGCAAAATATTATGCTCCTGTGCCACCATGCTGAGAAAAAAAGACTGATGGACAACCACATAAGCCACATTTTACAAACAAACAACAGCCATGCGTGCGCCAATTGAGACGATCAAAAGGGTTGCGTTAACACTTTATTACTTGAGTGACGGTTTCCGGTGAATTTCTAAAACTAAAACAGCGCCACCTATACGCCTGGAACATGAAGTAGCGTGTTGAGTCGTATTGAGATGGATCCGTGTGGACGCAAATGTTCTTGATACGATGCCAGGGAAAACGGAGAAAAAAAAGATTGTTTTGGTACGTGTGGACTTGGCCTTAGTATAGTAAACGGCCCAATTTTAATTTTAAAGGCCCCAGTAAAGGGGCCAGGGGGAAGAGTGTAGGGGTCCTAAATTCCAAGCCAACAGGTTCTTTGTTTATGGCAGTCTAATTGCAGGCATCCTAGAGCAAGATCCCTACCCTCTACCAGCCCCACAATAACTTTGATCTCAAGTCACTGTAGGTTGCTTTGGATTGAACGTCTGCTGGATGACTCCAAATGAAACGAATCGGCCTATTTTGGTTTTGGTGCGAAAGGCAAACATACCTGTAGTTCATTGAAACGATGATAAACTCTATGTGACAGATTCCATGGCTCGGTGCTGCCGCCCTGCGGACAAAGAGAAAACTGCCGCAGTGTTTACGTCATGACCGGATGTTGATAGTAGCAGTGAGCAGCACGACGCAAGCAGGAACAGCTGGAAAAGAACAACAAAGCCACGACCAACGACGACGATCCCCACAACAGCGCACTGACACGAAAATATAACAACTTTATTGTTGACATCGTTTCAGGCCAAACAAGTATTCGACAAAGAAAGTGTTTCGACAAGGTAAGGAACCGTTCTCCGGGGATTACCGATCGTTGGGGGTTGTTGTCTTCTTGTCAGTAGCTGTAGCCATCCAGTTAGCGGAAGAGCTAACGTCATGATAATGAGATCACTATGATTCATAAACTACAAAGCATAAGCATCAAAAACCACAGTACAACCTAGGAAACTACCCTGATTTTGTAGTTTTAACTGTATCCAACGCTTTTTAAGTTTCTACAAGTGTGTGCCATTGTAACTCCATGTATTTCCAAACAAAACAAAACGACACAGCTGCCATCTACTGTCAAGTATTTTCATGACAAGTGTTTTTTTAGGTGGGTACCTTGTTCCTAGTTGAGTTAGTCGAAAACACACCAGAGAGATGTAGGCCTACTGTTCTGAATTCTTAAAGACTAATATTGTTTGCATGTTGTTGTTTTTACTAACTGTCTTTTACAGCAATAAATAGAGTGAGACCCACTGAAGCGGACAGGACAATGGGGCGCATCTTCCTGGACCACATCGGTGGAACACGCCTCTTCTCCTGTGCCAACTGTGACACCATCCTCACCAATCGATCGGAGCTCATCTCCACACGCTTCACCGGGGCCACAGGCAGAGCCTTCCTCTTTAATAAGGTGTGTGCATGGTGGTGGGAACTTAAATAGGCCTAAGAAATGACCAATGCTTGATTTATAAATGTCTGTGATTATTATTGATTATCACTTAAATATTATTGTTGTGGCCTTACTTAACTTAATTACTTTCAGTTGCTGTCTCATTTCCTGAACCCGACTGAATGAAGGACAAATGTGTTCCTTCATAATTTGGTTGACTAGTCAACTATGAACTTTAAGCCTCATGTTATATGATTGCTTGAAATTGTAAGCCTTCCAGGACAGCCAGCCTTTGTCATACACAAACAAAATCAGCAGCAGGGGGCAGCATAGTATAGTTGTTATGTTATTGGACTCTCAGCAAAAATTCTGGGATAGATCAAGGGTGAACAGCCTAACCTCTACCTGCTCCATAATGACCTGTATGATATATCGGAATTCGGCGTAAAATGCTTTTGATAAAAGCATCTGCTAAAATATACAATGCACAGAGGAAGTCAGGAAATAATGGAGGCAGGAAGTTACACAAGTTACAACCTGTCTATTTTGAACAAGTATTTTTTTTGTTTCATTCACAGTGTCTTTAACACACAATCCTAAATAACTGTCCACCAATGTATTTCCACTGCTCTCTTTAAACCTGCAGGTTGTGAACCTGCAGTACAGCGAGGTGCAGGACCGAGTCATGCTCACGGGCAGGCACATGGTGAGGGATGTGAGCTGCAAGAACTGCAACAGCAAGCTGGGCTGGATCTACGAGTTTGCCACGGAGGACAGCCAGCGCTACAAGGAGGGCCGCGTCATCCTGGAGCGGGCCCTGGTCCGAGAGAGCGAAGGCTTCGAGGAGCACGTCCCGTCCGACAACTCGTGAAGCCCTATGGCTTTTGACGGAATGGGGAAGAAAAAACTCACTCCTCCTGTTTACCTCCTCTCCTTCTCGCAACACCGTCCTCCCTTTGCCTCCGCGCTGAACATCGCCATTTTGCAGACTTAGTGGTCGACGATGTCTTGGCGCCACACACACAAGCCTCCTCCTCCACCTCTTCTTCCCTTGTCTATGACCGATGACTCCAGCAGAGTGGAACACTGGTTGGCAAGTTACAATTTTCTGAAAATAATTGACAGAGAATACGACTTGTTTTTAAGTGCACGTCCACACAGAATATCAACACTGCACTAGGCACCACATTTGTTACAGTGTACTCAAATGCATGTGTAATTGCAGTCCAATGATGCTCCACCTCATCATGTCAGCACCACCTTTTTGGATATATAAAGAGTTTAAAACAGGAAACTGCAAAGTAACTACTCAACAGCACTGTTAGAGCAAATATTCCATTCTCTTAACACACACACATTTCTGCTATGTGTTGAGAAATGTAATACAGGGTCAGTATCTACAGTCATATCACTTGATAATATAAACAGCCTCTTTTCCTCACTTCCTCACTACAGTAATTACTGTATGTGATAAATGCAAGATGCATTGACTGGCTTCACTTGATTTTTCATTGAGTTTCACTTGAGTTTCATTGTTTATATGGTAAAATGTGTATGTTAGTTTGCCCATTCTTGTTTCAATTTCAGACTACTCTGCATGCCAAATTTAGATTATTGCTGCAGTTCTTCTGTTTGGATTTCTTTGCCACTGTGCGTGTGAGGTGGGAGGAGAAGTCTCTTTGCGGGGCACTGTCTTTGGGATCATACGCTATTTGGTCATTTTGTCTTTCAGTGTAAAGAGGGAAACAAAATGTGTGTTGGGTCTGTTGTGGACAGACCCCCATTCAATGACCTACTGGCTTAAACCAAAACAGCATTAGGCCGTAATATTCAATATGGTTCCCTGGAGAAAACAGAACTGGAGTATAACAATTCAACTGGCATATCAACTGATGAAGCTAGAGGCATAATTTCATGCCTCTGCTGTACAAAATGTGTCGCAAAATTAAGATTGTTAAAAGAAAAAAATGATTTCCAGGTGGACGGGTGACTTTGTTTGGGACATTTGACAATGTACTTTGCAATAGATATATTTGAGAGAATTTGTTATAACTTATGTTTATTTTTTATCATTTTATTGATATATTGTTATTGCGTTATTGTTTGTAGAATGATTATTTTCCAGGATGATTACTGTTTATAATTTTGATTTTATCTATAATTTTCTTGACATTACGATTTTAAGGCTTTTGCAGTAGTTCTGTTGTGATTATTTCAGAATAAAGACATCAGTATTGCTGTGTATAGGCCTGCTCTTTGTTTGAGTAAACCCTGTGTCTTGCTGGGTTAGTTTAATTCTGTAAGTAAATACAAAGGAAATGTATCACGTTGTTCTAAATAATTGAAAATATCCATAATACTTTCATCCTAATAGCAATATAGATAGGTTTTTATTATGATGTTAATACAAATCTTATTACAGATTTCGTATTCTGACATGGCCGCTAGATGGCAGTATATATTGACGAACGGGATGAGATCTAGGCCTACATACATGTGGAATTATCCTATCTCTAAATTGTGCTTCCTAAGCTTTTGCTGATAAGCATGACCCATCAGTATACCGAAGAGGCTATTTTGCGAAAACAATTGACAAACATATGAAGAGGAGGTCATTTACACTACACCCAATGCCGCCCAAGGGATGGAGACGCCATTGAAAAGCCATCTAGATGCTGTTAATTACAAAGTTCTCAAGTAGCCTACATAAATTATTAGTCTACAACAAAACCATATAGCCTATGTTACTATTTCAATATTAGATGTGATGAATACTCATCCATTTCGATTTCCCCCATAAGTATTTTTATCTAGGCATTATATTTATAGCCTATTGTTCAACCTTCCAATATGATACATACATATTGATAAAAACAAAAAGAAACAGACCAGTCTACCGGATTCAAGCTGCCAACCTCTATCCTGTATCATGGGATATTCTGGGAAAGAACACAAAAACACTTTCCGTATAATTGCATCTATACTTAGACAATGATTCATATTCCCTTGGAAGCTATTTATAAAGTACCTCTATAGACCTCAAGTGTACCAACTACGTTAAGTGCATATCATCATGGCCCCTCCCCGTTGCCAGGTGTTTCACCGTACGCAAAATTAGGCCGCACTACTTACACACAACGATATAGGCTTGTCAGAAAAAATCTCCCCACGTCCACCCCTCTTGTCTCTCTGACACTCCCACAAAAAAATGACATCACTCCGTCAGCAGGAGATATAAAATAGCATGCTTTCCATTGACATCATACCATATCCTGTTGCTAGGAAACGGGGAGTCAACACTAGTCACTATGGGAACCACACTTCACCTTCAAATCTCCCGACCTCTATATCCATCGTGTGTGTGTGTGTGTGTGGCAAGTTAAAGGGGAGAAGAAAACTAGGACTTGTTGGTGTTGTATAACACACATTTGCAGGGCTGTGTCACGTCACTCCCTGCAGTGTGCGTCATGCTGCTTGCTACGTGACCGCTTCAGTCTGAGGAACATGGAAATAGATTTTTGTCCATTGAAAAAAAAAATAAGGACATGTATTGAAAGCTCACACTAAGTGGCAGTACAATCAGTAAAACAATACAAGAAACAAACTACATTGAACAACTATATTCATTTATTTTTTATCCATATATGACAGGTTGATTACAGTGATCAGTGCATTTCATTGAGGCCAGTGGCTGTAAATATAAAATTAACATAACAATCAGACAAAAAAAGAAGATACTAGAGATAACCTCCAGAAGAGTTTGCTAGCGGAAACTAATTGTACGTTTAATGACGTACAGACGAGATAATTGTCAAGAGCCTATCACAGTGACTGAAACCAGACTTTAACTATTGAGGTCACAGAATCTGACAAACCAGCCAAGACATTACAGAGTGTTCTCCGGCATGTAAAAAATACATTTATACAACAGATTGATTGCCTAACCTGCAGCCACCGAGACAGTCAGCAGAGTGGTTCTACATTGCACAGTGTCATGATAGTCTACAGTTCGTTGCCCATGTGGCAAATCCTCCTCAAATCGGAGTCTGGCATGCGGTTTCTTGGTACTCAGAGTGTGCAGACCTGACCGGGCACCCCATCCCATTCCCCCACCCCCCGCCCCAACTAATGTTTCGATTCCGGTCCTTTTTTGGCACAATTGAGCGAGCGAGCAGCTCTCTCAGCTGTCAGTCGCTAATTGAGTTTAGCACACGCGTCGCTGCCAGCGCCCCCACCGGAGGGGCACACAGAGAGGTGGGCCTCACCCAGGTTTTTTCGGATTAGGTAGCCCATCGCAGGGGGAACAGTTTTCCACTCCAAGTCTGGGCTGGTGCCCTTTTCCGTGCCACCCTGTTTGCAGCCGTGGGGGGGATGATGCCCCCAAGCCACACTGGCAACCAGGTCCTGCCTTTACAAGGCATCCCCTGGTTCACCCCAGAACAAAAAACGGAACAAAAGTGAGAGAGGAAGGTCATTGGCCGCCACTCTTTCACAGAGGTTTAAAAAAATGACACACAGTGAGATCTTGGACGTTCGCAAGTAAGAGGACAGCTATGGATGGCAAAGTTGATTTAAGGTTAGCGTTTGGCTTTTATGATCAAAAGCTATTTAAGCAAGCATGCAAAGACACTCATTGTTTTCTCACGGATAAACAGCGGTAAACATGTGACAAATCCAAAACATGACATCCAACCCCTTATACATTTAAAATGTATAAGCCAGACTGGACTGACTGATTTTTGACTGATTTTTAACAGCATTTAAATGAAATCAAGTTAAGCTTTGGCTGTGGCGTATGCTTAATGATTCAGATTCTAATGGCATTCTCTTGAGGGTTTTCTTCAGAAAGCCACTCTCTTGGCATAAAAACTCATCTATATGGACTGCAAATATTGACTCAAATCTAGATTAAAAAAAGAACAAATAAAATGTCCACATGGCACTTAACATGTGTGCTGCACTATGGCTGTGTTCCTTCACCTGAATGACACATGAAACAAAACCACTAGATAAATAAACCCTAAAACCAATCAAATCAAAAGAAAATCATTGCTAGACTTACTATTACGATAACAAACAAGTAACGTCTGGTACTCTATAAAACTGGACACCGGGGTTCTGGATGATCAACGATCACAAACAAGATCATCTATAAAGACATTAACTAAGGAACTGTATTGGACATGGTAGGAGATCCTATGATTGTACTCCACAGAGTAAACAGCAAGGGAACTAGAAGGACGGAACTAGATAATGTTATAAAGCAAGCTCACTGGTGCCGTGAACGTTTCAAATGAACGTTGTCTTTCCTGTATTTCATTCTTCCGTACTTTTCCTTTCGCGTCCCACAGCACGCTAAAAAGCGTACCCCTTGTCCAAGCCATGCACACTGCCCGATTGTAGCTGCATCATCCTCCTCGCTCTCTCGAAGCAGAGGAGGACTGGAGGGCTTCCAACCAGGGTCCTCGAGACCAAGGGGTTCTGAGTCCAGTCGAAGGCAAGCAACTCCTCAGCACACCCCCGGCTCCCCCGGCTAAGGACGGTTGAACCGCGACGAGACGGATATGAGTGAGGGCCACCTCTTCTTCCATCCGTCCTCGCATCCATCCGTCTATCACTGCGTCTTTCCATCCAAGTCCTTCGACCCCTTTCCCCCGCCGCCGGCCAGGTTCTTCCAGTAGCGGTGGCAGGCCAGCTCCAGCAGCTCCAGCCCTCCTATCAGCTTCTGCTGGCCCAGGAACACCCCGACCATGGCCAGGCAGTAGAGCCTGACCGGCGCCCACAGCCACAGCGCCGTGAAGCAGAAGGCGATGAAGCCACTCCAGTACAGCAGCGAGGCCGCCTTGACCAGTGCCACACGGAGCTCCGTCTTGCAGGGCGGGACGCGCGCCACACCCTCCCGGTCGAAGGCCCGCGGCTCCGCCGAGTAGAAGTCGCGCAGGCGGGCCTCCTTCTCCACCCAGCGCTCCTGGCACCAGGCCTGCAGCTCGGCCGGGTCGGACCAGCCGGGCAGGGAGGCCACGGGGTAGCGGCGCACGTGGAAGTGGATCTCGCGGGGGAAGTGGCCCATGATGAGGTGGCGCTCCGTCTGGGGGATGTTCTTGGGGTAGGCCACGGTGATGTCGTGGATGGCGTCCAGGTTGTCCGCTGAGCAGGGGGAGAGGGGAGGGGAGACGGAGGAGAGGGACGGGAGTTCAGATTGGTTTTGTGTTGGAGTGGGACAGTTCAAATTGATGATAACATAAAAAGTTATTCAAATGTGTTTATCTAAATTCACTTGGTTTGATCCGTTTAAGCTTTTATCCAAATGGACATACAGTTAATTCCGAGAACATTAAGGGGCCAAGCACCTTGCTTGGATGATGGACATGGGAGGATAGAACCCAGCATCCCTTGCCTAGCCACTACACCCTCAACAAATAAACTACACTCAAATTAATCCGATTCAGACATTTCACACCAAATTTGATGTTTAATTGAGGTGTATATTTAGACTTGACATTACAGTACATTCTCCGTCCGACATAATTACATCCTCACCCCTCTTTCCCTCTAATAAGCACTGTGTCCGGCACTCTTCAAAGCTCTGAACTCCATTACACATGTACCTCTAATTGAACCAGGGGCTTAGTGCTGCATGATTCCCTCTCCTTCACTGCTCACAACATCATCATCCCCACCACAAACAACCCCGGCCTGCCTTACATAACACATATCCCGCTCTACTTACCCTAAACAGCATGATGCCAGGCGGGATGACACCTGCCTGTATTATTAGCCTACGTACAGCTTAGCGCTACCCTGGTATAAATAGAGCAATGAGAGCACCGCACCAGACTGAGACAAAGACCCACAGACATGACTTGTTAGTGGTGAGGGTGAGAGACACACACAGACAGAGCCAGAGCCAGAGACTTAGCTAAGCCTGAGGATGAGACATACACAGAGCCAAGGAGACACAGAGAGTAAAACGTAAAACGTGAGAGGAGAGAGAGAGAGAGAGAGAGAGAGAGAGAGAGAGAGAGAGAGAGAGAGAGAGAGAGAGAGAGAGAGAGAGAGAGAGAGAGACTTAGTCGAGGCCGCTGACACTACTGTGATTCACAGCACCTGCTGGGTAGGGTAAGTGCCATGCTGGGTGTCCAGAGGGGCCAGAGCGTTGTCTGCGCTAAAGGAACCGCCTGGAGGCCTGCCAGGATGAGCTCATTGGGGAAACATGAGACGCTCGCGGGATGCTGTAATGGCTGGCACGGGGATGAAGTAGTTGTCTAGAGGCCTGACGACTAACAGGTATGATCCACCTCCAATAACGCAACCGCTGGATCCCCTGAGGTCACCGAGGGAGAATGTGTCACTATCTCCCCCGTGCAGAGCAGAGACTCCAGTGTTGATGGAAGCCTTTTGTGTCTTTTCCATGCATTTCCTTGGCCGGCTCAAATTAAACGACGGATCACAATGATCAATAGGCACATAATAGTCATGAGCAACTGCTTGAATCGGCTGTTGGACTCTTAACAGATACCGGGTGAATCCGTTTACCCCCCCCGCTCATTTGAAAACAATCTTAAGAGTGACCTCTGACCTTTGCGCAGTGTTTCCACGATGAAGGTGAACCCGGTGGTGCGTGGATGCAGCACATACTCGAACTTGGGAAGGCCGTTCTTCACGGCGAACTCATCGCTCCTCGCTCTGGTGTTCTCTGCAACAGAAACACAAAGTTCAGGTTTACCCTTTGATAGCGAGATTTGAAACCTAAAAAGGAGAGAACCATGTTTACCGGATCTATGTGTATACTTTCATTCTTAGAGTGGTTTATATTGTAAACTGTACGATCAATCCTTTAATAAAATACTAATCCGCTTCATAAAAATGACTCCTTAAAATAACAGTTAACTAAGAGTTGTAATTCATAAACATACAGCAGCCTGATGGAATGGCCTTGACAGAGTCCTCTGGCCAGGACAGGACGTTTTACATCCAGAATAGCCTCAAAGTGTCTGTAAACACATGGTGGCCGCACCGCTGGTTTCCACATCCAGGACCATGGACGTCCTATTACTCATATTATGTAACGGGCGTCCCAACGTGAAGGGCGTGTTGGGATGAACTTGTCACTCTCACATAAGTGCCCTCCCAAACCCATATTGTGTTTTTAAATTGAATTACAATGCCTCCAACTCAGGCGATGGGAAATTTGTGAAGGGACTTACGTAAGGTAAGGTAGTGCCAGTGTGAAGGTGAATAAAGCTCAAATATTTAGGGAAGGCTGAACAAACAAACCAACACAGACGACAGAGAGGGTCACACAGCAAAGGGAAACAGAGCTGGATGGCTATAAGGGGCCAAAAGCCCAACATGACATAACGTCCAAAGCCTGATTGGTCCTCTCCAACGTCACGGGGGGAGTGAGACTCGACCCCGGCTCTAACCACTTGGGATCATCGATTGGCTTAGCCAGGGATCTGAGAGGCTTTCCCATGCGGTACCGCTGTTATTTTGATGGGGGAAAAAAATGAAAATCTCATACAAATGAGAGAAGCATGTATGTGGTAAAAAGGGATTTGGCTGTGGTCTTATCACTCCTGAAATGGCCTTTGCACAACGTGCTATTGCGATGACCTAGGGGAGGTGTCAAAATAAGAGCCTTAGCTCAGGCACACTGTGTCACATGCAGGACTAAGAGACTTATTTAGAAAAAAACTAATCAGGGCAAAACTAAATGCATACAAAACAACAATAAGACCCTTATAGTTTAAAGTTAAAAGAAGACAATAAAAATGCTTACTAAACAAAACTCTGTGTAAACCTTTTTTTTTTTTTTTTAAAGAAACCTGACACTTGTTTTTTTAAAGACATTAATGCTGGGTTCAGATGGATTCAGAGTTTCTCATTGTCCAGATCGCCCCCGTTTTCTCCTTGGGAGGGAGCTACCTCACACGGGGTTATAGATTCCATGGCAGAGGACAGCAAAAATTGCAATATGTTAACTTTGGACGGCGATGTCGTCTACCGTTACAGTGGCAGGCGTTTTCTGTCAGCCTCACCTCATTTGACCTCCTGCTCTCCTCCACTACACTTATATCTGTTTTGCCGTCTACCTGAATCCATGTGAGTGCAGGATAAGACGCTTATTTAGAAAAACCAAAAACAAGACCCAAAAAAAAAAAAAAACATTACCGGTAAGATCAGTGCCTTCGGGGAAGAGCAGCAGCTGTAGCGGCTCTCTGATGTCACAGAAGTAGTCCAGCATGCGCTCCAGGTGGTTGCGGTCGTCCTCCCAGCGGCGCTGGATGAACACGAAGCACGCCATCTGCATCGCCCATCCTGCAGGGTAAGTATAGAGCACCTTGAGCAAAGGGTGACAGTGGAAGTCGACCAACTCCAACGACACCATGAGCCCGTCTGTGCCCGTAAGGAAAAGAACATGTTTGGTTGGACTTTAACTTTGAAGTATGGACCACATAAGATCTGGGAGACTTTTCCGATCTGGGAGACTTTTCCGATCTGGGAGACTCAACTAGATTAGAGTTAGGGCTGGCCCGAATACATCATTTCAAGGTTTGCCTATTCTAAACCCATATCTGAACATTCAGTAAAGAAAAAAATCTATTCATACACTGCCTGTATATATGGAGCAGGCGGAGAACACTGCTGCAGAATGAGGTTATCATCAACTGATCATTTTCTAAAGTGGTTCAATTGGTTCAAATTGTGGGAGTGTGTGTGGATGATGGCTGCTATGAGCAGCCTCACCTGGCCCGAGTCATACTGATTGGACTCTGGAGGTGGGTGAGGCTGCACTCCTGTTGTGCTCAGGTAAAGCCAGCCATCACCACACATACACACTCAGAGATAGCACTCCTACATGGCAACATGAAGCACCGAGCCATGTATCATTATCAGCAGCCTTTACAAAAAACCAGCTTCAACATCACCACCCTGGAGAGGATGTATTCATTAGGTCACCATATGCGTCATACAGTAGGACCTAGGGCTGGGTGATTATTCAAATTTTGATAGCGATTTTAATATTTTTGTATTTCTTTTTCTTTCTTTATAGAAATTGCAAGTGTAATCCCCAATCCAACTATGTGATACTTTTTATTGTAACGTTGTATATGAGCATTATTAGCCATGGCATTGCACTATAAGGCAAAGCCATCAGCTTTTTCCTGCTCCAAACTATCATTAATATATCGGCCTTTGAAAATCAACTATTGGTCGACCTCGATTCAATTCAGAGATGAGCTCTCAAATACGGCTGAAGAGATTTGTGGAACGAGATTAAGTAAGTGCGCTAATCAGCAAGCTCACGTTTCAAGAAAGTAAGCTACACGTAATGCCTGCCTCATATGAAGTACCCATCATCATGACAGCATTAGTGCAGCATATCAGTGCCAAAAGTTATTGACTTGAATCCATGCATTTCAACAGACGGTATCGACAACACTCACCCTTGTAAAATCAATTGTGAGGTGGGCCAGGGCTCAAGACGTTAACGTTTTCTACTGTTGGCATTGGTGCCACAAACTTTTTAATTTGGTTGCACTATTAACAAATCAAGTACCATCCATCTATGTTCATTCATATGAACAGATTCATTCACTTTAGATTTAGTTTTTATTGCATAGGGGATCTTTCTCCATTTTTAACCGGCAGCTCCTCAACATCTCTTTCCTCACGAACCAACTCTTCGCTCTCCTTCTCCTATCAACTACTTGGTAACTGCTAATCGGGGATACACTCCAATTACTATATTTTTATTTTCTGGCTATCCGTCATCAAGAACAATGCATTACTTAGCATGCTCTAGGATAGCGCTAGTGCTGCGGTGCAAACTTTGCACAATGTACAAAACACTTTTTTCCTTTTATGAGCAAAACAGCATGTCTTCATTGAAAGTTAAGTTGGTCGTGTTTCCAAAAAGAGCACTCACACCTGCGCCACAATACTCTATACCCTATAACTTCCAGCACTTGACAAAACCTTGGCATTTGGCATGCATCGCCATCCATTACCACAAATTTTATTATACACGGAACAAGACCTAAATCCAATCTTCCAACGTGCATTGTCCTTCTAAACGGCGACGCAGACGGACGGGCCGCTGCGTGGCTCGTCTGGTGTGCAAGCCGCTTTACATTGAAGCTCGGACCAAATGTTGAGTGGGACTCGGACCATATGTGGACCCCAAAGCCAGTGACTTCCTCCACACAGTACTGACTTGATATTAGAGAAACGCTTTTTGAAGAGTTGTTCCAATAAAACATGTGTCCAATTAGACTGTTTCAGTCTTTGTCCCAACCCTTTTTTAAACATTACAGGGAGAACCCTGCATACATACACACACACAAATCTGCAAATTTAGCATAAAAAGTGAGGAGTAGGCATATCTGGATAAGCCTGATGTTGATACCATCCTGATCTAACAAGGTCCCATTCTGTAAACGAAAACATGAATACCTGGATATTCTCACGAAGCCAACTCAAATCATGTTTTTTGGATGAGGGGGGGAGCACTGCCACCGTGACCAAACCCCTGCTGCTATTGATCAAAGCCAACGGGAACATCATTTAAATGGCATTCTACCACTACATCCAGCAGGGCACTACCCACCGAAGCCAGGCACAGCCTTGAGGGCCGCCTTGAGGCAGATCTTCTCCATCCGCAGGTAGCTGTAGCGCAGCAGGCAGCACCACAGGAACATCCAGTCGAGGCGCGTGCGATGGTTCATGACAATGACGCTGCGCTCGCCCGGGATGAAGCCATCGCCCGTGATGACCACCTTCACGCCAAACACCAGCTCCAGCAGGGACTGGGGACCAGGGCCAGAGAGGGGATCAAACAGAACGATTGTGACACGAATGCAGAGAAGGAGAAGTCGGAGCGGGGAGTCAGACTTAGAGGAAATTAATCATGGTGAACAAGACTGTATGCCAATAGTTCATAGTGTCAGTTCATGTTAGTCAGCTTGGATGATTATGCTTAAATGGGGGTGGAGGAAATAGGCCAGGATAATATAGTGGCTGGGTTTGATCTCATATGTCCACAGCCTATATTGAATGATGATTATCCATAAATGAGGAGGGGAAAGGCACAACGGTCAATTCTCTTATAGGACGTAATAGAAAGAAAGAAAAGATGGGTCCCCACTCACCACAGGCAGTGTGAGCCAGGTGGCTACGATGCGGTCAGTGATCCAGCGGTACCAGGCCGGAGACACCAGCATGAGGGGCAGGAAGGGGCCCAGCATGAACACACTCCCGAAGAAACTGCCCAGGAAAAGGGTCACCACAAAGTACAGGCCTCTCACAGACACCGCCATACCTGAGGAGACCAGAGGGAGCGAGAAACGGGTTGGGTGAAAAAAAAAAAAAGAATGAAAAAGGGTTGAATACCCAGCAAGGGAACCCACGTGAAGTATAAATGCAATCAAACACTGTAATGTAAGGCTCTCCAGATAAAAGCATCCACCACCCAATGGCTTGAGTTTCGTCGTTTTAAGGAGCCCAAGTCAGACTTGCGGGAAGCTCTTCAAATAATTGAATAACGATAGGGTTATTGTGTGGATATTGTGTGGAGGTGGGGGGGGGGGGGGGGGGGGTCATGTTTCAATGGAATTCATTCATAAGTCAGACCTCAGCTGGTAGGTGACCTTTGAGAGGAGCCCCTATCTAACTAGAGAATAAAAGTTTAACAGCAGCGTTGCTAAGGTGTGTGTGAGGTGTAGGCCTGGGCAATAAGACTTTTGATTAATCAATCAATCAATATAAAACATGTTCAATTTTGATCAATCGATAAGAGACTGGACCACTGAATCTAGCAGCTGGGTTTGTTACACAAACACAGTTCCATACTTATTTACAATATTTGAGTGTTTTTCATTGTTGTATCGACATTGGAGTATTTATCAATGAAGAATAGTGGAAGGTCATATTAAGTGTTAAACAGAAGTGTTTAAATCCAGCATGGTAATACCTAGTCTTTTTAGGTCATTAAAATTATTAATAGTTATCGATATTGATCAATATGATCAAGTTATATTGTGATATGTCTTTCAGCCATATCGCTCAGGCCTAGTGAGGTGAACTATGTGCTGATGTCTGTGTGCACAGTGCTGATGTGTGCGTACACGTACACGGTGCTGATGTGCGTGCACAGTGCTGATGTGTGCGTACACGTGCACGGTGCTGATGTGCGTGCATAGTGCTGATGTGCATGTGCACGGTGCAGATGTGCGCGTGCACGGTGCTGATGTGCATGTGCACAGTGCTGATGGGCACAGTCATGGAGAGAAATTGTTTAACACTATAATATAAAAACAAATCGCATGTGTGTGGACTTTAAGCAATTTTTTTGCCAAAAAAATCTCCATTGACAATGCAACATTTGATGCAAGGGAAGTGGGGTGCACTTATGATATACATGTTTTTAAATATAACAAATATCATTTTAGGGGCACTCAGCACTCATTGTGAATTAAACAAATGATGAAAAAGGTTGCATGGCTAATGGCTGTGATGCTGGTAATCCAGCAGCAGTAGTGCACCACTACTGTATGCATGTATGGGAAACAATGGTTATGTATACTTCCGAATCATTTTCCCACAAACAGTGGAAAATACGAGGCAGACATTACCTGGTTTGGAATGTAAATAGGGGAACGATTTCTGACTGCGGGTTACTCATTATGGGCTACGTTATGATTCACAGAAGCACTCTACCATTAAATAAAAATTGGACAATGAAAAATGGCCCAACATTTTTCAGCTAATCTCCTGTACACTTTTTTGTTGTTGTTTAATTGGACTCCTGAATATTTAGTACAAGCAGTGGTTTCAAATAAAGAAAGTAGCTGCCATATGTATCAATTGACAGACATTGGTTGGGCAAACAAGTGAAGGAAAACAAGAGCAATGTGAATATTGCCCCGGAGGAGGAACAGGATGTCAACACATACTGGTTAAACACGCTAGTTCCTGTAGCTACAGCATGCCTGAGATACCGTATGCACAGCCCCATGAGAAAGGCAAACACCCTCACCTTGTATGACCCTTTGGTTAGTAGTACAAGATAACGATGTATGATCCAGAAGTGAGGATCAGATATGGCCTTGGCTGCGGACGCCAGGATACTGCACTACATACTGTACATCGAACAGGGAACCAGAATGTCCGACAGGTGTGTTTTGTTGCCTCACATGAACCCTGATTGACAACATTTTAACCTTCATGGCCCTTATTGAGCTAGGGGCCATCTTGGTTCTGGCTTGGTAATAAACACTAACTGGGGGGGGGGGGGGGCTGAATGTGGGATTCCACATTTAGTTCCACCATCAGCTAGGTGAATAAAGCCCATGAGTGTTGTGATTGCACAAGCCTGCAGTTCCCCTCCAAGTTCCTCCCTCGCTGACGCCTGGCAAACCCAGCAACCATGACACAGCAGGTCCCAGGTCAGCACACAAACAGGCTGAAGGTGCATTTCATTATTGTGCGTGTGTGTGTGTGTGTGTGTGTGTGTGTGTGTGTGTGTGTGTGTGTGTGTGTGTGTGTGTGTGTGTGTGTGTGTGTGTGTGTGTGTGTGTGTGTGTGTGTGTGCGCGCGCAGCACTTACACACAAGCAATAGGGGTCTAAGGGCCGTTTTTAACAACGGAAAATATGAGACACGCAAGCGGAGAGCAGCAAGCTGGCTCAGCGCTATTGTCACAATTATGCCCCGACGTGTGCACAGAGAACACACCCTTGGGTGCCCTGGGTGGAAAAAAAACGGGAGAGGGCAATTTGACGTATAACAAACCGACACACCTAGGGAGAGAGCTGGTGAATGGAAACCATTGGCTATTAAGGGGGCAATTCTAAGAGTTCACACACAACATGTTATTTTCCCAGTCTGTGTCCACGAGGGCTTGGACTCAACAAGGCAGTCTGAATATTTAGACCATTTATTTAGCTCCATTCAGAGCAGAGCGGCACATCGTTTCCTATCGCCGGCCTACAAACAAAGCCGCTTGTCGGGGTGATTTATTAAGAAACGAAATGGCCAGGGTTGAACGTATAATCACCCGGGCGATCTTTCTGAAAGCACTTCCCCAAACATGAATGTAATGCATAAGACACTGCTCACAAAGAATTCTTCTGGAATTCTTCTGGCTAGCATCGTGCATTCCTTCCTTTGAGCTGAGCCGTGAGCCAGAGATCTCAACAGTGTTAGCTTGCCGCATGCTAACCAGTGTTTATGGGATATGAATATAAATGCCCTCCTCATTTTCTCTCTTCTGACCAAAATACAGGGCCATTGCTTTTCCAATGTTGGCCTGAATCATATGGTACACTGTTTTGGCACACCTTTTTGTCAATGTTTGTATAAAGTTATGTGGCATTTTCACAAACAATCAAGGTGGCTGCCACTGGTATGTCACAGGTTTCAATGCTCTGATTGGTTGTAGCCTAGGTCTATCCTATAGGTCCAGAGACATTTTGGGCTGCACCTGTTGAACACATCCCTTGGAAAGGATTCAAACTAATACGCATTTAGATATTGGTCAGGCAGGGTTAGGCAGTGTCAGGCTACAGTTTTGCCTCTCCACCTGCCTGGACTTGCAACAGGCACGGCAAAGTCTAGAATCACTTTACCTTTCATAAAGACGAAATGCCATAAGGGAACATTTTTCCAAATGACTTATTTGCCTGTAGTATATTTAGGCTTGACAAGCACTGATATAAATTTAAAAAAAGTACATTTCTACACTCTGTATCAGCAATAAATCCAACCCTTTGTGGAGAATGACAACTCTGTTTTTGTATTAAGGTTATCTAGTGGCGCTACAGAAAAACATCATCCTTGTGGAAGCAACATAAACTATCTCAAACGCAAACTGCTGTCCCCCAGCCACCATATGCAAATGTCCTGTTTGTGTATTTAGCTGCAACGTCCACACTGTTCTAACAACTGCTCTATCCCATCATAGATTACCTGAATACAATATAATATATGGCATCTTTCAAAAGGCAGTGCCAAGATTTGATACCAAACTCCTACTGTAATACATTAACCAAGGCACTTATCTGGCAATATTACTTTGAACCAGAGAGTTATTCATTAAACATCCATCACTGAAGTCCCAAAAGGTCTCACTGTCTTGAGGATTACAGCTCTTGCCAACAAGCTAGGTGTTGCCAAGGTGCAAGTGGCTGTATGTACTAATGATGACTAATATTTGTATTAACAAGTTCATACATTTAGATACATTCATACATTTAGACTACGTGTTTCAAATTTCAAAATTATTGAAATAGGTGCATTAAGAAGAAAACACGTTAGCATTTCTTCAATTATTAAACGACTTGTAAGGGTCTAACACATTTATACGTGCATCGGACCTTAATCTCAGTATTCGTTGATTATTGCATTTATTGTCATCGTCCTATTTGACATATGAAATGAATACGTAGTCAGGCAGTCTTTAAAATAAACATTAGTAGTATCCAATATGCGACCATGGGATTAATAACAACAACAACAACATGCATAATGATAATAATAATAACTAAAGAAAATCTGGGACATGGATCAGGGCTTGGTTACTACATTATTAATGCTTAAGGACCAAGCCATAACAAGCTTTAAGCGATAACGTAACAAAACCCAAATATGTCCAAAAAGGAGCGCAAATGACAGCTTCTGGATGCAATGCAACTACAGGACCCATGCTACATCGTAGTTTATAGCGTCGCTACTAGTACTGGGAAAAGCTATGCTTGAACAGACTCCTTTAGATAGTGTTAGTACATACATGCAAAACACACAATTACAAGTGACAATCTTACCCACCTTTCGATGTTGTTTTCTATTTCCTCTTAGGAGTACAGTGAGCCGCTTGGCTCAAACAGCTAGTTAGCTGTTAGCTCGAAGAGGTGCGGCCAACATGTCAAAATCTCAGTTTCCATATGTAACCATGTGTATCTGCAAAAGCTACTTTCACCGATCACTTGAAAATCACAATGGTGTATTTACACTTCGAAAGGTGTTCAGATACATGCTTATTCATTGTCGGGTTGTGTTGACAGTGCATCCCCTATGCATGCATCAGAAACGTAGCCATACTATTTAGCTCAACCGACCTCTCAACTTTTAACTCTAGCTATGTAGTTGCGGCTA